>NW_016805183.1:11242-16098 GCF_001698545.2 Rhinopithecus bieti | reverse complement strand
AAAAAAAAAAAAAAAAGAAGAAAAGAAGACTACCAAATGGCAGTTTGAAACAAAGCTAAATTTATTTGCTTGCCTGACAACACACAAATACTGGATCAGCAGACTCTCTTAGCAGAAATAAAGGTCTAGGTATGGGGTGAAAAGGGAGAAAGTACATCGAATGATGAGACATTCTGAGTTCAGGTCTCTGGCTGGTTCATAAAATGGATTGTAAACTCTTCTAAGCCAGTGGCTAGTTTCAGGTGTTTCATCACTGAATGCCAGGAAGCTGAGTTTCAAACAAGTTCAAGATTGGCTGTGTTAAATTCCAATGTGTCTAGATTAATTCAGCAGAATGCTCATATGCACATGGAAGCAGCTCTGGCAAGCTTTTTCTTCAACAGGGAAAACAATATATCAATATTTAAAAAAATTACAGGCAAGAAAGCATCCACCCTCTTACAACCTTATTGACTATACAGTGTTTTATTTTGGGATATTGTTTTTGTGTTCAATACACACATTTATTTTTTATTTTTATTTTATTTATTTATTTTGAGATGGAGTTTTGCTCTGTCACCCAGGCTGGAGTGTAGTGGTGAGATCTCGGCTCAATGCAACCTCCACCTCCTGGGTTCAAGCGATTCTCCTGCCTCAGTCTCCTGAGTAGCTGGGATTACAGGCATGTGCCACCATGCATGGCTAATTTTTAAAAATATTTTTAATAGAGAGAGATGGGTTTTCACCATGTTAGCTAGGCTGGCCTTGAACTCCTGACCTCAAGTGATCTGCCCGCCTTGGCCTCCCAAAGTGCTGAGATTACAGGCATGAGCCACCCTGCCCGGCCAATAAACACATATTTAATAGTTGTAAACACACCACACATACTATTTTGTATTTCCAACTTGTTTTATGACTTGAAAATAATCCTAAAATATTTTTCCATGTTACTACATGGTCTTTATTATGAGGATTTAATGACTACATAGTATTCTTTCAAGTCAATATGACATCAACTATTTATTCACATTTCCTATTTTTGAACATTTGGTGAGTCCGGTGACCTCTGTGTAATGTGTGTGTGTGTGTGTGTGTGTGTGTAGGATAGCAGTGAACATCTTTGCTGATTCAAGAATTTTTTTCTCTTATTTTCTTAAGATCAATTCCCCCAAAGTGAGCATTCTGTGTCAAAGTGAAGGAACTCTTGCTGACTCTTAATATGAGGGGCCAAATTTCCTCCCATTTCCAGGGGTATTTCCCTCACTCTCACCCTAGAGCAGTAGAAGTATACCAGTTTTATCCCTATGTTGCCAGCACACAATGTTCTTGCCATTAAAAAATCTTGCTAATTTGATGTAAGCGTAAAATAACAGCTCAAGGTTACTTTAAAATGTATTTCTTTACTTGGGAGGATAAACATTTCCTCATATCTTTATTTTCTAATGTTAATTAGTTCTTTATGTCTTTTGTTCATTTGAAGTATTTGATTTTGAACCAGAATAACACACTGCACACCCTTCTACCTATCCCAATGAAGACTTAATGTAAAATAATGCTCTTTTGTTTTTCACCTTCTGCATGGGGCGGCTGCCCACAGCAAAAGCAGTCTTTATTTTTAAAAATTTCCTCTTGAAATTCAGCCCCTGCAATACAAATAAGAGTTCTTTGGTACACTTGTCCTTGATGAAAAAACAGATTTCTGCTAGCAAAAGAGGCTCTCAAGAATAATGTAAATGTCTTTCGCTTCTGATTTTTTTCTCAACCAAATTAAATGGTATATTTTAATGTCTATGATCTATTTAGTCACATTGTGTGGCTTCTAGCCATGTGCTATACAAAAGTGTTCCTCTTGAATTTTTTTTTAAATTTTGATTTTAGGTTTGTGGGGACATGCGAAGGTTTGTTGCATAGGTAAACTCGTGTCGCGGGGGTTCGTCGTACAGATTATTTCAACATCCAGGTATTAAGCCCAGTACCCAGCAGTTATCTTTCCTGCTCCTCTCCGTCCTCCTGCCCTCCCTTGTCAAGCAGACCCCAGTGTCTGTTGTTTCTTTCTTTGTGTTCCTAAGTTCTTATCATTTAGTTCCCACTTATAACTGAGAACACGTGGTATTTGGTTTTCTGTTCCTCTGTTAGTTTGCTAAGGATAATGACCTCCAGCTATATCCATGTCCCTGCAAAAGACATGATCTCGTTCTTTTTTATGGCTGCATTGTATTACATGGTGTATACGTACCACGTTTTCTTTATCCAATCTGTCGTTGATTAGCATTTAGGTTGATTCCATGTCTTTGCTATTGTAAATAGTGCTGCAGTGGACATTGAATTGTCCACTGAATTGTCCGTTGAATAGTGCTGCAGTGAACATTGAATTGTTTTGATTTGCCACCAATTGTAGCCAATTAATCTCTTTGGATACTTATCACCCTTTGTGCCCCTAGCACCCCTTTCCTACCCTGGTATTGGAACCACCAACCTACTTTCTGCATTGGAAGGGATATATCAGAGATTCATCACAAACACTTTTCCCAAATATTTTCACTTTTTCACAGTCTCTGTTTTAGTAGAGATTGATTATTTGGTATTTATTCTGTAAACGGAATGAATGTATGCAGAGCCTTGTACATTCAGTCCCGATTTTGTGATTTCGTATAAATTATACTTTCATTCGTAATGCTACCCCAAAGTCAATATATTATTTTACCACCCAGCAAACTTCTTCTGTAAAGGACCAGATAGTAAATATTTTAGGCTCTGTCAGCCACATAAGGTCTCTGTTGCTTTCACTGCTTCTGTCTCTTCTTCTTTCTCCTCCTCCTCCTTCTTCTTCTTTTGCAACCCTTTAAAAATGTAAAAACCATTCTTAGGTCTAGGCCTTACAAAAAATCAGGCTGTGATTGGATTTGGGTTTGGCACATGACCTGTAGTTGGCCATTGCTGATCTAGAAGAATTCAGAAAAAAAATTAAGATTTTAATTGTTTTCTTTGTGAGATAAGTAATGCATGACTAGCATTAGTTAGCTGGTTGTTTATTTTTTCTTTTTAAACAATAGCAAAAAGCATATTCATGGCAGTGAGGATGGGCCCCATTTGAATGGCTAATATTTATCTCAACACAGCTATTTTTGAGTAGTTGGTGATATTCTCTTACAAAAAGGAAAGAAAAGAAAACGAAGCTGCCAGACAGTACTTGAAGCTTGGATTTACTTTCTGCACCACTGCAAGAAGGTCTTGTAATGAGAACCAAAAAAGTTATATTTTCTGATGGTGCATTGGGAAAACTAGTGGTGATTGTAAAATGTATTTAGAGTTTAATTAAAACACAGTTACTGCAGAGGCTTCATAATAATGTATTGTTTTTCTGCTTAGATTTGTATCATCAGTGTGCTAGCTACTTGTGCTTTACATTGACCAAGAGGACATACTGCACAAGTATGCAGATGAAGATTACTGGACTTTTACCTTAGGAAATATTTCTCAGTAGGCCACATAATGAAGTATCTCCATTAATTTTTCTTTTCTAATACTATATTTGAATTTTTTAAAAGTAATTTCTTATTTATCCAGTAACTCCACTCTGACATAACACAAGCAGAATACTGAAAGTTGGCAACCACACTGATATGGTTTGGCTATGTCCGCACCCAAATCTCATCTTGAATTGTAGCTCCCATAATTCCCATGTGCTGTGGGTGGGACCCAGTGGGAGATAATTAAATGATAATTAATTGCCCCATACTATTCTTGTGGTCTTGTGGTAGTGAATAAGTCTCATGAGATCTGATGGTTTTATAAGGGGTTTCCCTTTCCACTTGGTTCTCATTCTCTCTTGCCTGCCGCCATGTAAGATGTGCCTTTTGCCTTCCACCATGATTGTGAGGCCTCCCCAGCCACGTGGAACTGTGAGTCCATCGAACCTCTTTTCCTTTGTAAATTACCCAGTCTCAGGTATGTCTTTATCAGCAGCATAAAAACAAACTAATACACCCACTCCCTTTCAAAAAACAGAGGCAAAACACAAACATATTTCCCTATGTAGTCTGTGTCTGTTCATGCTGCAGTAACTGAATACCAAGGACAGGGTGGTTTAAACAATAGAGATTAATTTTTTTCATAGTTCTAGAGGGTGGAAGTTCAAGATCAAGGTGCCCTCAGGGTCAGTTTCTGATGAGGTCTCCCCTCCTGGCTTGTAGATGGCCATACCTTTTCCCTGTGTCCTCACATGGCCATTCCTCTATGCACACATGGAGAGAGGGAGAGCTCTCTGGTGTCTCTTCCTCTTATAAGAATACTGGTTTTACCAGATTAGGGCCCCACCCTTATGACCTCACTTAACCTTTATTCCTTCTTTGTAGGTCCTGTCTCCAAATACAGTCACACTGGGAGTTAGGACTTCAACAGAAATTTAGGAGGACACAACTTAGCCCATCACACAGTCAAGACAAATATTTCAATATTATAACATTCCTTGCTCTCTCACCTAGAATCTGCTTACCTTTCAATTCTAAAATTTTTTTGTGTGTGTTTTGAGATGGAGTCTTTTTCTGTCACCCAGGCTGAAGTGCAGTGGCACGAAGTTGACTGTCTGCAACCTCTGCCTCCCGGGTCCAAGTGATTCTCCTGCCTCGGCCTCCCAAAGTACCGGGATTATAGGCATGAGCCACTCCACTCGGCCTAAAAATTTTTTATTCCATTTCTAGGCAACACAAAGTTTGTAATGGCAAATGAAAGTGAAAAAGGAGAGGAACTGCTGTGGGGAGACATACTGATTGACCCCAGGCAGGAAGGGACATTGGACAAGAGGTTGCCAGCCATCAGGAGACAAAAAAAAAAAAAAAAAAAAAAAAAAAAAAAAAAAAAAAAAAAAAAGGGACACG
>NW_016805183.1:1583-8071 GCF_001698545.2 Rhinopithecus bieti | reverse complement strand
GGGTAGGAGCAAAACTGCAAGTTTATTTTGGTCACCTAGCTTCAAGGGAAGAAGGTGGGTAGGGAGAGGTCTGTTGGCCCCCCGACAAAAGGGGCCCCCAGAGTCACCCGTACAGCTCTCGGACGGAGTTCCCGCAGTCCTAACATCCCGACAGGAGTGGAGGACTGAGGAAGGCCGCGCGTGGCGTGCCTCCGGAGCGGCTTTTCTAGGAGTGGGAGGGCGATAGGCGGGGCACGGGCGTGTCCGGGGGCGTTCCGCAGGTGCGACCAGGTAAATCTTGGTCTCTTCAGATTGACATCACCTGGCGCATGCCTAGTTGGTCTGCACCTTCCCGGGTCGCCAGCTGGATTTTCGCGTGCGCGGGAAAAGTTGGGGGGATGAAGAACCCGGAAGTGTGCCATCTTGCCTCCGTTCATCCAAACATTAGCACTGTAGTCTAGGGCCACGGATTGCAGAGATAAATGGCCCTATGGATTTAGAAAGAACTGTAAGGTATTACTCACTGGAGCTGCCCAGTAATGAATGTGCATAATGACTATGACAAGAGGAAAAGGTGCCTTGTTCAGGAAGGAGGAATGAATGTAGCACATTTTAGACAGGATAGCTTAGGACAAGCAAGTGTGATTGCTTATAACAATCAACCCTTAAGTCCCCTGGAGAGGGTCTGGCCCATCTCTAAGATCTTTTCTTCCTGGAAAGCAGAGTTTAGAGCCCAACCTACTAGAGTTCAGAGCCCAGAGTTCAGAACCGTCCCTGCTCTTCTCCTCTTTTCCCCTCATCCCCCCTTAGAGGAATGTTGCTCCATCTGGGTTCTGAAATCTTTCTTCCTTCATTTTTTTCCCTCAAACTTTTGTTCTGCAGTTCAGAGGCTCTCTGTTCTCCTAGGTCCTAGGGGATTAGGCTTTTGTAAACTGAAGCTGGGAAATGTGTAGACTATTTCAACTTTCAGCCCAGTTCCTCTCCCCACCCCTCCTCCAGGCAAGGAACTTAATGCTGACTCTAGGCTTGAAGGGGAAGGGAGGCTGACCAACCCTGCAAAACAAAGAACACGTACATTGTCTCCCAGACACTTCACAACAACCTTTTGAGGTAGATACTGTCACCATCCTCATTTTTCAGAATAGGAAACTGAGTCTTAGAGGTTAAGGTTAAGTTGCCCAAGGTGAAACAATTACTTAAGTGATGAGGTGTTAGAGAGAAGCAGGATTCAAACTCAGTCTTGTCTGCTTCTACGTCTATAGCCCCTCTGTGCATCCTCAGAAGGTAGAAAGAAGGCAGTTTCCTAATTGATGTGATGAACTTTGAAGGAATTAACTCTGCATTAATTACTTAACAAGTAGGAACGTCTGCAGTCCTACTTTATGAGATCTCATATTTTCCAGCAGCAAACCTGGGGCAGGAAAATGATTTTCCTGAGATATGGGGCTTGGCAACCAGAGCCAATCACAGGAAAACCAATGTCAAAACAGGCAGATCACGTGGCCCAAATGGTTGGGCCTTGTTGGGACATTAAATAACACGGTAGATACACCAAGGCTGTGTCCTAATTGTATGAGTCCAAGGGCAGTATTTATTTTCTAAAGAAAGCAATAAGCAGCCTGCATAATTAGAAATTAACTACCTTACTTGAAATTATGCAAACAGCGTAACAGGCAGAAAACTAAACAAAATGTGAAAACTCTTGCAGCAATATTTGTACTTAACTTGAGTCTTCAAGGTTGACTTTTGCACAGAGTGCTTTTCTTTTCTTCCTGTGTTAGTGGCATTCTTCATGTGGAAGCTGTTGGTCTCGATCCCAGATTCAAGAGCTGGAAGCTTCACCCTGCTGAAAAGTTTAGGCTGGCATCATTCAGCAGGCTTCATTAATGGCAACATCTCTCAGCCATATGTCAATAAATCAATGCTCTAACAGGAAACAAATGCAGAAGGCATATCATCAGCTTCCTGTCTCCTCCTTAGGAAAGTTGCGTTAGTCATAATGAAGGGCAATTTCACCCCTTTCTCTTCAAGACCTTTATGTAAGTCCTGCTTCCCTTGAGTTTCCAAGGCGACTGCAAGCTCAGTTGGAAGCAACAAGTAACTTAGATGGCAAGTTCCCAATGGAATTCGAAGTGACCACCACAGACAAGGACAGCATGAAACAGAAAACAAGCTGCCACGCAGCTGGTCGGTGGATTCAGAGGCCACCCTTTCTTAGAGTCTGGATTTCAGAATGCTTCGTAGGATGAAGTAATCATATAAACAACCAGCTGTGGAAACTAAATAAGCTTTTTCATAGTTTCCATTTTTGCAGCTGGGAAAAAACATGTAAAATAAAGGTGAATTTTGGTCTGACAGCCTAATGTTAATTAGAACAGGGCCTTCAAGGATTGAAATCCATTATACTTTAGGGAAGGGTTGATTATCCCTCCCACTTATCCCTTTAACAAACCAAATTGACTTGTTCTTAAACATGGAAAGAATGCATAGCACCTTGGGACGGATTATTGAAATCTTAATCCCGTGGTCCCATCCACTGAGGCCCCCACAGCAAGCACTATGGAAATTATTTTTCTCGTCCAATCAGCAACTGGTAAATGCTTTGCAGTCATGGACTTGGCTAATATGTTCTGTTCAGTGACCATTTCAACAGGCTCTCAGCCACAATTTGCCTTCGCCTCTGAGGGGACACAATTCACCTTTACCAGGCTACTCATGGGGTATGTCAGCAGTCCTGCTGTCTCACACAATTTCACAGGTGAAATCTTAGCCACATTTATCTTTCTCAAGGAGCGCAGGTATGACATCAAACTGATGACATCCTCCTCTGATGGGATTCACTTGACATACTTATTTAGGCCATACAAACACAAAGGAGCTCTCAAAAAGGGGATGGACCATTGCCTCACACATAATACTAGGCCCTGCTATCTCAGTTAAATTTCTGTCATTGTTGGGAAATGAACATCGACTCTCTTAGCGCCCACAATGTTGAAGAAAGCCCAACATCTTTTAGGTATTTTTGGGCTCTGGAGGTAATGCATTCTTAATGTACAAATTTTACTTAAGCCCATTTGTGTTACTTACAAATTGGCCTACCTTGAGTAATGTCATCAACAACAAAAGGCTCCAGAATCTGTCCAAATTTCAATAAAACAGGCACTCCTGTTCGTGCCCCACCCTACCCCGAGACTCCTTTACTGTAGAGGCTTTAGCAACCTCCTCTTGGGCCTCCTGGAGTCTCTGGACCACCCATGATGGTCATAGATTGCCAATGCCTTCTGGTGCAAGAAACTGCCCTCCTTTCCCCTGTCATATACACCATTAGAGGGAAAAGTGCTGGCCACATACTGGGTTCTTCTGAAGATGAAGACTCACGTAGACCTTGAGTCTATGACCTTCCACACCCAGCTGCCTATTATGTCGTAAGAGCCGCACCCTGCAAGTTTGTCATGGACACTGAGGACTCCTTGCTATCCAATGGAGTCAAACCTGGGTCTTCTGGTGTATCCCACTTGAAGAAGGGGGTAGATAGCTTCCCCTGTCCTTGGTTTCTTGCTAGATGCCATGGAGCTGGAGGTCACCCCTTTCCAAGTCCCCGTTGTTTATCTGGGAAACACCTTGGGATCAACTGAGTGAACAACAATGGGACTTTATACATTTTATGTATGGTATCACCACCATTACATACAATTAATCTTGTGGGAGAGCTGCTGCTTTTCATCCCTTAGCCGGATCTTACCTGATCAAGGATGATACCTCAGCACAATTGGCTGAACTTCAGGCAGTCATTTTAGTAATGAATTCCCTGGCCAATAATTAACCCCATTTCCACATTTATACAATCATGGGCCATTGCCAATGATCTGGCTGTCTGGCTTGGGCAATGGCAGCGGCAACAATTCCTTGCCCAAGGTTGCCCTCTTCAAGGTAAGGAACTCTGGGAAGCTCCTGCCTTGTAGAGCCTCAAAGTATGAATGAATATCACATGTGTCTACACATCCTAAAGTCACAATACAAGACTTCACGGACACACTGCTTATCCATTTCAGAGTTCCAGACATTATGGAGAGTGACCAAGGCACTCACTTTCTCTTTCATCTTCTCTCAAAGTCATTTTCTGACCTTGTTGGGAGCCTGCCCAGAAAGCCTCATTATGTGAAGTAATAAACCCTTTTGTATGTTCTTGGTGTATGTGTCATCATCAATCTCAATATCCAAACCAAATTTTGAGTGGTGGTCCATCGTGTTTCTGCCAAATAACTACAACGTGTACAATGGCCCCAATGTAATACAAGTTTATTTCTTGCTCATTAATATTCTAATTGGATATTTCTCATTAATTTCGTTAATGGTTGGTTTTCCTCTGCATGATGATTCAGGCCACCCAGGATCCTTCCACCTTATGGTTCAACTATACCCTAGGACCTTATATTCATTATCTGCATGTAGCCATGGAAAGGGAACGAGTATGGTGAAGGTACACCTGTTTCTTAAAATTCTTGGCCTGGAATGATGTACTTCATTTTTTGTTCTCATTCCATTGGTAATGACTGGTTATAAGACCACACCTAAATAATAGGGGATGCTGGGAAATGTAGCTTTGTGTGTTTTAGCAATGTCTATTTTATTGAAGGGGCAAGAACTTTAGTGGACAAGTAATTATTTTTGCCACAGGGACATAGCCTATATCTGCAGATGTTTGAGAATCTGAATGGAATATGGCCCTACCCTGGCATAGGAGTCAATATACATATGAAAGCCCTACTCTCTAGACTATGGAACAACCATCTTTAGAGTGGAGTTGCTTGCTTGGAACAGGTGTTTCAGTAGCTTAATTTTTGCTTTCCCTTGAGCCGTCCCTTCTTGCTGCTACTTTTTGTCTTCTTTTCCCTTCTCCTTCTACATTCATGAATAAAGGCCAAAGTGGTGGGGGATAATGGGGTTGGGGAAGAGAAGCATGGATAAATCTTGC
Organism: Rhinopithecus bieti; assembly: GCF_001698545.2. NCBI lineage: Eukaryota > Metazoa > Chordata > Mammalia > Primates > Cercopithecidae > Rhinopithecus > Rhinopithecus bieti. Next base: position 3,117 of record NW_016805183.1, on the reverse strand, counting down.
TTGGCCATGTTAACAGGGGTGGGTGCAGAGGAGGACCAATCCATCCTCCCATCTCTCTATTGCAAGAGCTGAGCCAAATTCCCGTGAGGCCTGTGTATGAAATCTTTTGTTGCTGTTCATGTGGTCTTGAGCTCCTGAACTACTTTAATTTCAAGCAATTAATTTTGGGGATAATCAATTTGGGGCAAATATGCTGTCTACTGAGAAAAGAGTCCAAAGAAATATGTATTTTATTTGGCTCCCCATATCAACTCACCATTTCCACAGTGCCCCTGACTGCTTCCATTTCTCTATTTTATTTCCTGAGAGCTTAAGAAAAAAAACACTATCATGGCCTAAGAGCTTTGATGACACCACCTAGATTATCCTTATGTTAGAGTGTTTTTTGGTTGGTGTTCAAGTAATCACTTCCACTGTGTTCATGCTTATGTACTGCATTTTAACACTGTTCCATGAATCAAAATATCAATAATGAGCTAATAAAATAATATGGAGCTGGGGTTGAATGAGGGGAATCAGTAAGCCACAGGACTTTCATGCTCTTCTTTGGCATATAGATTTAACGTCACATCTGATTTAAATCCATACAGTAACTAAGCCCTCCATGTGCTGTTTTCATTAAAAAAAAAAAAATCCTCCTCAGATACATCTTGCCAGGTCTATCTCTTTTTCACTTTAATACCCTTTAAATGATTGAAAATCAGATTTTCCCACTGACTGTGCCTTTTGTCCCGAATGATAAATGATGATTTCTGTCTCCTCCTTTCTCCGTCTGGTTCTGAACGTTGTTCAAAATAAGCCGACTCTTTGCACTGAGTTTTTGCTGCTGTCAGGGGATTTATGTAGGATGTGAGCTGAGCTATGGCAACTGCAATGATTGGATAACGGTTCCTTCAGAGCTGCAAGCAGAGCACAAGCCATGGTGGGTCTTTTTTTGGTTCTTCCCCAAATAGCTGCAGTTCTTGTTTGGGGATTTAAAATGTTCATGTATTTCCAAGTAAAAGAAGGAACGAAAAAAAGAAAACTCTTGGCAATTTTGGATTTGGCAAATGACCCTTACTTCATTACAGTGGAGGTGTGACTTTGGGCAAAACATTTAGCCTGTCTGAGCCTCAATTTATTTATCTGTAAAATGAGGAGATTGGTGCTGCATGAATTTTAAGATCCCGTCCATATATGAAATTCCATGTTCTATATTTGATGCCTTAAATTACTTGACTGAAATTATCTTTAATAGCTCTTTTCTTTCTCTTTAAGTAGGGAATTCAAGAGAGGGATGGTATTCTTTTGCACTCTGTGTTCAAAAAGTGAATAAATAGCATTCCCCCATACTTAAAATGTCCAATACTGAACTCATTATGTTCTTCTCCACAGAACCCCTCTTCTCTAGCATTCCCCATCTTGGGTAACAGCACCACATCTACCCAGTTTCCTAATCTAGAAACTTCCGAGTCATCCTCCCTGTCAGCTCCTTCCTGCATCTCCTAACCGTGCCTTTAACAGCAATCAGCCATTCATTGCATTTGTGAAATGT
>NW_016805183.1:0-1262 GCF_001698545.2 Rhinopithecus bieti | reverse complement strand
TGCACTCTGTGTTCAAAAAGTGAATAAATAGCAATTCCCCATACTTAAAATGTCCAATACTGAACTCATTATGTTCTTCTCCACAGAACCCCTCTTCTCTAGCATTCCCCATCTTGGGTAACAGCACCACATCTACCCAGTTTCCTAATCTAGAAACTTCCGAGTCATCCTCCCTGTCAGCTCCTTCCTGCATCTCCTAACCGTGCCTTTAACAGCAATCAGCCATTCATTGCATTTGTGAAATGTGTTCCTTGGAGGCTGGGCCCACTTTGCTGCTAGGCTGGTCACAGAAGGTGGAAATTCTTAGTGGAAAAATGCCTGCATCTCATCAGACAGCCTGGGCTCCAATCCTAGCTCTGCTCCTTGCTATTAGGTCTGTGACTTGTCCCAGGATGGACTGGGAGAGCTTGACTCCTAGAAAATAAGACGGGCTGAGCCCCATGTATGAGTGTGGCACTACAATTACGAGCCTTATGACATTTCTGCATTATAATTTCTTTTCTGGAAAATGCTTATAATGATAGTACCCAGCTCTTTGGGATTTAATGTATGTGAAGTGCTTAGCCCAGTGCCTTGATGTACAGTAAGTGCTTAATAAGTGTTAGTAGTTATCTGTACGGATTATTACAGCAGAATGCTCATTATTAGCCGTAGCCGCCATGTGTGGCAAGGCCTAGAATAAAACATTGCTGCCCAAAACCTTCTGTTGGTTGGGTTAGGCATTCACTCTGGGTGCCTTTGTGACCATGAATCTGTAGCTTACCCTGCCAGCTTTCACTGCTTGCGATGGTGAATCAATAGGCTCTGATTCTTCTATCTTATTTATTTATTTTTTGAGATATGGTCTCACTGTCACCCAGGCTGGAGTGCAGTGGTGTGATCACGACTCACAGTGGCCTCAACTTCCCGGGCTCTAGTGATCCTCCCACCTCAGTCTCTCGAGTAGCTGGGACTACAGGTGCGCCCATAAAACCTGGGTAATTTTTCATATTTTTTGTAGAGATGGGGGTCTTACTATGTTGCTCAGGCTGGTCACAAACTCCTGGGCTCAAGTGATCCTCCCGCCTCAGGTTCCCAAAGTGTTGGGATTACAGGCTTGTGCCAGTACACCTGGCCTGATTCTTCTGCTTTTAAAACTCCTGTTACGTTGCTAGGTGGGTGGATGGTCAGTAGAAAGTGGATGAATTGGGGGCACCCGAGATGGCTGAATAGGAACAGCTCCAGCCTCCAGCTCCCAGTGTGAGTGACAAAGAAGATGGGTG
>NW_016805182.1:152458-166590 GCF_001698545.2 Rhinopithecus bieti | reverse complement strand
AAAAAAAGAGCGTACTCATGTAAAACAAATTAGTAGGACACATATGTCAAATAGGATGAACTATAGGTTACATATGTTACCTAGGACATAGAAAAAATACTTTGTTTTAGGCTTACCGCTGTTCTTAATAGCTATAGAACATACATGTTTCAGATATATCTGCTGCATCATTTCAGATCCTCTTAGCTTCACGCTTTTTTCCCTTTTTTTTGTTTTTTCCCCCCCCCCCCCTTTTTTTTTCAGCTGTTGTGGTAGCAGGCAGTTCAATGAGGGCTTTTCTTTATACAGTCCCAAGCAGAAGTGTCGTTGCCTCCTGCCTGCTCCTAAAGCCTCTCCTTTTGGTTCACTGCCCTGTGTCCTCACCCTGGCCTACATAATCCAGAAGTATAGGCAAATGAATATCCTGTAGAGTAAACCTTTGCCCAGTAGGAAACAGGAACCAGTGGATAAATCCTTCGTTTTATCCACATATTGCCCCAGTAGAGTCTTTGAATGTACTTTCTAGAGATAGCTTCTTGGAGGCCGAGTTTCACAAACCTAGCATTCTGCTGCACTTAGCAACAGTAAGTTCAACAGCACAATTGTGTATTTGTTCTCCTTTAGCCGCTCCACTCTCTTTGTTTCTCTCCTGCTCCCCGGAATTGTATCCCTAATAAAGGGCAAGCGAATAGCTCCAGAAGCCTCAGCTCTGCTTTCTGCTGAACCCAAGTTATAAATGTAAGTATTATACCTTGCATTTGTAGATCATTTTTTGTCTTATATTTATATAGCTAAAATTATATTAAGACAATTTTTAACATCTAAACATTTGTAACATTTTAAAACAAAATATTGTGTAAGAGAAATTTTAAGAAACATTCCAAATACAATTGGTAAAATGTCATAATATGCGAAGAAGACATTTTGAAAAGAGATGACAAAGGGGATGTAAAGCTATCGTGCTACTGATGCTAGGAAAAGTTGAGAAACTGAAAATAAAACAATTGCTTTCTAAAAAACAACTCTATTGAGATATAATTGGCATATGATAACCTGCAACTGTTTAAAGTATACTATTTGGTAATTTTGACATACATGAAACCAAAACCACAATCAAAATAATAAAAATGTTCATCACTTTCAAAGTGTCCTTGTGTTCCTTTAGAATAACGCCCCATTCCCCTCACAGCTCCAAACCTCCCTACCTGGAAAAGCGTTGATCTGTTATCTGTCTCTATAAATTAAATTGCATTTTGTAGAATGTTATATAAATAGAATCATACGATATATACTAATAAACACTTTTTTGTCCAGCTTCTGTCACTCAGCATATTTATTTTGAGATTCACTGTGTATCAATAGTTCATTCCATTTTACTGCTGAGTAGTATCCCATTATATAAATACTTCATAATTGATTATTTAACTCACCAGCTGATGGGCATCTGGGTTATATCTGGTTTCTGGCTATTATGAAAGAAAAAAAGCTCCTATGATCTACCTATACAAGTATTTGTATAGTCATATACTCTTATTTTTCCCTTGGGTAAATACCTATGGTAAAATGTGGGGTCATATGGCTGGGTGTATATTTAACTTTTTTAAAAAACCCATCAAAAATGTTTTCCATTGCAAATTAAAACCACAGTGAGATACCACCTTATCCCAGCCAGAATGGCCATTATTAAAAAGTCAAAAAACAATAGATATTGGTGCAGATGTGGTGAAAACGCAGTACTTATACACTGCTTGTAGGAATGTAAATTAGTAGTATAACCTCTATGGAAAACAGAATAGAAGTTTCTCAAAGAACTAAAGTAGATCTACCATTCAATTCATCAATCCCACTACTGGGTATCTATATATCAAAAAGACACCTACACACATATGTTTATCATAGCACATTTCACAATTGCAGAGGTATGAAATCAATCTAAGTGCCCATCAACTGAAGAGTGGCTAAAGAAAATGCGATATATATATATATATATATATACACACACACACATACACACACACACACACACACCCCATGGAATACTACTCAGCTATAAAAAAGAATAAAATCATGTATTTTGCAGCAACTTGGGTGGAGCTAGAGGCCATTATCCTAATTGAAGTAACTCAGGAATGGAAAACAAAATACCACATATTCTCACTTATAAGTGGGAGGTAAGCTATGGGTATACAAAGGCATACAGAATTGTATAATGGACATTGGAGGCTCAGAAGTGGGGAGGGTGGGGGGGTTGAGGGATGAAAAATCACCTGTTGAGTCCAACGTACACCAATGGGGTGATGGGTACACTGAAAGCTGACAGTTCACTGCTATACAATTCATCCATATAACCAAAAAGTACTTGTACCTTTAAAGCTAAACAACAACAAAAGTGTTATCCAATGTGGTTGTACCATTTTACATTCCCACCAGAAGTAAATGAGTGTGTTCCAATTATATATGTACACACACACACACATACACACACACACACACACATATATATATATATATAGAGAGAGAGAGAGGAGGGGGACGGCGGGGGTTCTCGCTCACTCTGTCATCTGGGCTGGAGTGCAGTAGTGTGATCATAGCTCACTGCAGCCTCAGACTCCTGGTTTTAAGCGATCTTCCCACCTCAGCCTCCCAAATAGCTGGGAATACAGGCATATACCACCACACCTGGCCAATGGTTATTTTTTTGTTTTGTTTTGTTTTGTTTGTAGAGACACGGTCTCTTACTATGTTGCCTGGGCTGGTCTCAAACTACTGGGCTCAAGTGATCCTCCCGCCTCAGACTCCCAAAGTGCTGGCATTACAGGCTTGAGTCATCACGCCTGGCCTGGTCTATCTTTTAATTTGGGCTATGCTAATATGTATGGAGCATATTATGGAGTATGAGATACTTCTCATTGCAGTTTTAATTTTTATTTCCCTAATGACTAATCAGGTTGAGCATTTTCTTGTATACTTGTTTATGGTCACCCATTTTATGAAAGAGTTTGTGAAGAATTGTTATTTCTTACATATTTGGTAGAACTCTCCAATGAAGGCATCTACGTCTGAGGATTTTTTGTGAGAAGAGTTTTAACTACATATTTAAAATAGATATATGGCTATTTAAATTATCTATTTCTTTGTGAGTTTTGGTAGTTTGTTCCTTTCAAAAAATGTGTCTATTTATTCTAATTTATCAAATTTATTTGCATAAAGTAGTTCATAACATTCTTTAATTATAGAATCTATAGTGCTGTCATTTCTCTCATTCCTGATGTTGATAATTTGTCTTCTCTTTCTTTCTGTCTCTCTCTACCTCCACCTCTACCTCTAGCTCTTTTTCCTGATCAACCTGGCAAGAGTTTTATCAATTTTATTGATTTTCTCCAAAAGCCAACTAATAGTTTTATCATTATTTTCTATTGTTTTCTCTTTTCTAGTCCTTTTTTTGTCTGAACTTTATTATTTCCTTTCTTATGTTTACTTTTGATAATGCTCATATTTTTCCAGTTTCTTAAGGTTGAAGTTGAGGTCATTGATTCTTGCCAGATCTTCAGCCACATCTCCTCAACTCAGGGAATTTTTCTGGCTCTGCCTCAGTTCCTCTTCGCTGTACTTCAGCCTGGAATTCATTTGAAGTTAGTAAGCTGGGCCAATGGTAGGGTTCACCTCATTTGTTTTTCAGATCTCAGGAATCACTGTCCTTTTTTGCATGATGTCTAGTGTCTTAAAAACTGTTGTTTCATATATTTTTGTGTGTGATTTTTTTTCCAAATCCTTCATAGTTCTCATTGTTTTCCAAGCCTTATTTTACGATTTTGTAGGTAATTATCTAGCCCTGAGATACATTCAATGAATTATCTTCTGCTGAAATCAGGCAGGACAGTTTCTGTGGCTTCCATGTTAAGAAACATAGCTGATGTATTGGGCTTATTCTGAAGCCTCTTCAAACTCAATTTTGGCTGAAAGTGGAAGATCCAGTTGTTTGTTAACAACAGAATTGATTGTTTGTATATTAGAAAGTGATATTTTGAGTATTTTACAAATCAACACAATTGTTATTTGCATATTGGCATTTTACTGTGTTTTCGTTTTGTTTTAAGAAATTGGTCAGATGGTTTTGGTTGACCTTTAACCCATGATTTTACTCATTTAAAATAATGGGAACTAGACATCATTAGCATTTTCATGTATCATGTCTTATTTTCGATGATGGATTATTGAGGTTAATCAGAAAATGCCTATATTTGGCTTAGACTTATCTCTCTGGCAAAAATAATTCTAGAAGTACCTGTCCAGAGATGTCATGGCAGCTCCATGAAGTCCTCAGAGACAAAGTGCCTTCTATCTGTCTGCTCCTTAGTGCATGGATTCCATTCTTCTCATGATTACAAGACGGCTGCTGGAATATCAGTCAAGTCCACAGTCTGGTTTTCCTAGCTAAGTTATCCCTATTTAAATAGATTTTTCTAGGAGCTCATCCAGTGTTTTCTTCTTACTGTAATGGGTAGGCAATCCATATTTTCAAGTAAGTATTACAAATGTGATGTTTTCATTGTTGTTATTGTTTTAACTAGGTACCTTGCTAACCTAAACAAAACTAGGGCTTTTTAAATCAAAAAATAAGAGGAGAAGAATTATGGATAAGACACTAGTAGTCTTTGCCATATTTGGTAAAGGATGTTAATATAGGTTACGTATTACATATGACATTTTGAACATAGAAAAGCATAAGGTTTAAAGATTTTCCAGAAGGACAGAGAAAGAGACTGGAATGTGAGAGTCTGGTGATAGTCTCCTGTTTGATCTCTCCATAATAGTAATCTTGGAATGCATCACTGAAGACTGGTAATGGAAAAGAAAAAGGAAACACTTCAAAATACGTATCTAAAGAAGAAAACTTAGAAAGCATTTGGTGATGGAAGGGATGTAAAAGGCATGTACAACAAAGAGAGTATATAGTAAGGAAGATGAAAGGATGATGAAAGAAGTGTTGGAAAACTCATGGAAGCCACTGCTGTATACATCTGGCAAGTTCAGGGCTTAAGGAAATGATGTTTGGGTCTTGCATTGAAGTCTCTCTCTCTCTCTCTCTCTCTCTCTCTCTCTCTCTCTCTCTCTCTCTCTCTGTCTTGACAATAGGAATGTTGAAATAGTCTGGCACTAACACATCTGGCTTCTGCAGTGACCTCAAATGGTCAGGGTACAGCCTAATGTGTGGGTCAACTGCCATCAAAGATGGCCAGCTCACTGACCTCATGAATGTCCAGGCCTCTGTTTCCATGTTCCTGCATCAGCTCCCTGCTAGGACAAGGAACTAACCTGAAACTTAAGCACTGAATTCCTTGAGCCTGCCACCTCCCATACCTGAAGCAGGTTCTATATTTTGTCATATCAAAGATAAAATAGGAAAACAATAAACATGCTAAAGTAAAAATTAAAAAATTTGGAGTCACATGGATCACAAAAGAGTTGTTGTTCAATATCTGGATAGTTGGGTGACCTAGGGCAAGTTACTCACTGTCTCTGAGCCACATTTACTAACCTGAAATGGGAGAATTATTATAATAAAGCCTGAAAGTCTGCTCTATGTAATTACCTGAGGTTTAGTCATGTTTGTTAAAAGAAGGGAACATGGTTCAGACTCTAGCCTTGGCTCAGTCCATTCATTTGATATGTCAACTTTCAAGTTGCTTCACCTCTTAGGATCTTGATTTCCTTCTCTATCCTTTTCCAGGGCTTCAAAAACAGTTTTTTGACATACAGGGTTTGTTCAATAAATATTTGCTGAATTAAATTCTATTGATTTTGCAAAATGAAAGATTTAATTTAGATTAACATTTCCCAAAATATGTGTTGTGAGATGCTGATAAATTGATAATGCATGTTATAAATACTTGTGTTTGAGATGATGCAGCAGAAAAACCCAAGGAGACGGTGTCACTGATGTCATCCACAAAGCCTCCATAGCTCTTTACTGCCTACTGCTAAATTTAATGGTATGTGAAATAAAAGTAAACTCCCTATGTTTTGCAAGCCACTCTGATTTGGGCATCCATTAGTGCAGGCAAACCTAATTCTTTACTGATCCAAAGGATTAATGTTTACCCAATAGTATTTTATAGAAGGAGCCACTATTCCCTATCAACCCCTACTCATAACCTCTTTCAGCCTTCAATCAATACATCAATCAACAATATTCTCAGACACTTAATATGTGCCTTATGTGTTAGGTGCTACACAAAAGAAGTATACATCCCAATTCCTGCCACTAAGAGACTTACAATTTATTTGAATATAGAGGAATATTGACTCAGGTAACTCATAATTAAATTTAATTTGATGGCCCTAAACTGGACAGTGATTTTCTGGAAGGCAGGGATTAAGTGTTCAGCAACCTATGGGCCTGTACTTGTCCTTTATATGGACTACAATGGGAGCATGAAGCATGCTTGCTCCACAGATGGCTTAATCTGTACACCCTATAGCCTGGATGCTCAATCAATTGGCTTCCCTATTGAAATGACAGCTAATTTAAAAGAATAAGTGGCAATTTAATAGAATGGAAAACCATTAACTCAGAGCCTTCTAATCAAGACTGATTTTTATGTAAGTCTTATGAAGTGCTTGTTGCTGGCTCAGGAGAAAAAAAAAGAAGGATGAAATTGTCTGCTGTAATGCTGTTACCTCACTGTGGACTAGGGGGCTGTACTTTCAATAATACTGACAATCCTAATAAGAATGATGATGATGACAATGCTCCTTTATATTTAGAAAGTGTTTTCATGTAAATTTTAAGAAGCAACTGAATATATATATATATAAAAGAGAGCAGGCTGTGGATTCTGTTAGACTTGGATTCTGATCCAACCTCTACTGTCTGTGTTCCTAATTCCATAATATGTAAAATGAGAATAATAATACATATTATTAGTACTTGGGAACTAAATGTAAGAGTCCCCTAAAACCAGAAACAAGGAAAATAAAATATGTTTGAGAATTAAGCTTAAGCATCAACCCAATGACTCATGGCCCAATAGCTCTCAAAATACAGAATGGCTGTAAGACGTGGTAGCAACTGCAATCACAGTAAGGGTTGTAATCAACCATAAAAACATAGCAGAACATCACAAATACAATTGCCCAAGCACTGGGTTAGGGAGAAAGAGTATCAACGAAGAAACTTTGAGTATTTCCTGTTCAACAGGTTAGACCATTCCTAACGTGGAATTAAGGTGTGGTAGATTGAAAAAAAAAAAAAAAAAAGTCCACAGTATTTTGAAGCTCCTCTCATCAAGAGGTGGAGTCTATTCCTCCACCCACGTATCTGGGTTTGGCCATGTGATTTGCTTTGGCCAATGGAGTATTAGCAAATATAAATAAGCAGAGGTTTGAACAGTGCTCACATAGTGGGGTTGCCTTCTCTGCTTCTGTGAATTATTCCTACATCACATGAACAGGCCTGGGCCAATCTCCTGGAGAATGAGAACCTGCATGTAGAGAGGCCTCAGCTGTCCAACCATCCTACCTGAGGCCCCATACCTGTAAGTGAGGCCATCCTAGACCATCTAGCCTCAAAGAAGTTGCCAGCCCCCAAAAAACCACCCAGATAACCCATGGAATCATTAAAAATACTTGTTTATTGTTTTAAGTCGCTAAGTTTTATAGTAGTTTGTTTTGTAGCGATAGAAACCACAAGGCTTTATAGCTTTTAGTATTCCAGTCCCCAGGGGTTGACATCATAAATCACTACATTCTCCTAGTTTCCCTTGAGTCCATGCTTGCCAATAAATTTCTAATCATGATCTGGCCTCTCACATAGTCTGCCTACAGTGGGCAATGGGCCGACTACATTAACTTTAAGAATTCCTAGCCCCTAGTGTGGTAATTATTCATGACGAATTTGTGAAGTGGGTTCTGACCCAGGTTTGGCTTAAGGAGAAGATATGCAGTGCTAAAATATTTTCCTTTGCCTGTCCGTATTTACTCTCTACCCTTTCTACCCTGCCCTTTACTCTAGGAAGCTGACCTGTATAGACTGCCTTAAAAAAGTCTTGCTTGTGGCTTCCTGTTGGACTTCACCAATAGAAAGCCCTGCCTCGAGCCTGGAGAGAAAAAGTGATTTCAGAGCATTAATTCTCACAATTCCCTCCCTGTAAGGTTGCTTTGGGCTGGCTGAGTTCTTTGACTAAAGATTGCAGCTCTTGTCAAGGTGGCCCTCTCACCCCAAGACTCTCTTATTGAAACCACTTCCTCTCCTCTCTCCTTTAGGCCTAGAGAATGGGCTACCATTCTTAAGCCTAGGTGGAAACAGAGAAATTTTTACTAGCTTTCAGTTCCATACTATCCTGTATAGTTTTTCTACTCCTGCCTACACTTTTGTATGATTAATAAATAACTCCTTTTATTAAGCCCTCCCTCAAATATCCTAATTTCAGCATGCCATCTGTCTCCTGTTAAGCCCCTGACTGATGCATATGCTGAGCATGTGAGTTTGAGTATTGGGTTTGTCTGATGGTGATTTCTTCTTGGCTTATGATTCACCCCTGAGAGATGAATCCACATTCACTAAGCTGATCAGGTGTTTAGGCCCATGAGACTGAGAGCCAGGTCCTGGTTCTCAAGAAATTCACAAAGGTAGTGAATTCCTCTAGGAGCCAGCCAGCTGGCCTTTTCCTCTCTAGAGTGGAGAACAAGAACCATATGCTTCTGTATTTCTATAATTACACACTTTTAAGCTTGTCATTAGATTAGTTAAACTATATGCAAATTGCTTTCTATGTGCCTAGCACCTTGTAAGTGCTCAGCATGTTAAGCATCACTGTTGTTTGTTTTAATGTCCCTTTGACTGCATAGTATGGTCTTTACTGATCAAATGATGTGTAACATTTTCTTGGATTCCTTTTAGGATGCTTTTGTTAATGTGGTACACTGAGATTATGGGGATTGGGGTAAAGAAAGAGAATGAATGTGCAGCATGATTTACACATAGTGTACATAACTTCTAGAGCCTTACAACAGAGCAACCAAAAGGAAAATATTCTAATACAGCAATTATTGCATAAAAACATTTAATGAATCAAAGATGGAGCTATCCTGAAGAAGAAATGACACTCTAAGTAAACAGTCCTGCAAGTTCATGAAGTTAAATATTCATGGAGCACTTGATTTGCTTGCACTGAGAAAGGTTGCTATAAGACAACAGAGACAGAGGGTGGCAGGGTAAGCGCCCTTTGGGAAATGGCATGGTGGCAAGATGTGCAGGCTTTCCTGCTACCTACTAACAAGTAAGAAGAGTTTCCAGCATTCCCTCCCATATCAGAGAAAGCCAACATCTAGGGTGCCAAGTGCATTTTACAATGGCACAGGAATCTTGCCCCTCCACTCAAGGCAGCTAGAGTAAATAAGCCCCTGATAGCATAGCTCCATCTCTTTTCACTCTTTTCAATAAGCCCCTGATAGCATCGCTCCATCTTCTTTTCTTTCACAGGTTTAGTTCAGCATCTATATTGTGAGATCCGTTCCAAGCAGCAAATATTCTCCTACTTACCTGTACACTTACACACACACTCCATTAGGTACAGAGAGACATTCAAAATCAATATTAATCATTTTTATTCTGTACCAATGTCATTCCTCTCTGGTAGATGTTTTTGTCTAGAGTTTCTTGTTTAGTTTCGATGATTTGTATTGGGACTTTAATTTTATGTTCCTTTTATTTAATATAGGATGTGAACATGGAAAAGCTCTAAGGCAGCCCAGGAAAAGGCAGACAAGAAACCATCATGAATGGATACTGCATGAGCAGAGATTGTCAAGAAAACGGGATGGTAATTTGCATAGGTCCACAAGGCGAATATTGATTTGAAGTGTTCCTGTGAATGGCCAGTAGACAGGACATAGAAACAGACAGTAAATCATAAAGTGAAGAATGGTGTATAAGATGGAGTATGAGCCTGGGGAAGTACATAAAATAATGCCCTGTCAAGGTCATAAGAACTTCGACAGTCAGGGAGATGTCAAATAGAAAACTGATTCATAAATCCTGAAATAAAATATTACTACCTAAACTCTAAATCAGATGGCCACCAGGTCAAAAATAAATTACAAGGTGAATCTAATGTAGATATGTAATTAAAAATTGGCCATGTCGATGGGGCAAGAAATTTTAGCAATAACAGAAATGAAGGCATCAGGGCTCAGAAAACGACATGCCAAATTATGGCACTCTAGTGTGCTGAGTACTTTGAACTAAAAGAGATTGAAAAGCCTCAGAAGCAAAGCCACTCTATCCCGCACCTTTCTGTGTAGGTGTATAGTAGATGCATCTGACAGCAATAATTTAAGCATACCCTGAGAAAGACCCTCAAGTCTAAGAAGAATGTGTGTTTGGAGCTCTGAGCTAAGAAATCCAGGAGTGGCAAACCTAGAGAGTCTCTCCTTGTCTGTGAAGGACATACGAACCCCTGGCCCATGCCTTGGAATGCAGGCCATACAGGGGATTAAGGTCCTTTGTTTTGGGTTATATGGAGGTTGCTAGGTGGAAGGTGGTAGCAGTTTTTCGGTCCGGCCCACCACCACTGGACTGCCCCATATGTAAGTCCTCAATAAACCCTATGTGTCTTTTGCTGGTTCCAGATCCCCTCTCTTCTTCTGCCTCTAGGACATGACGCTATCCCTGTTGGAGTCAGTAGGGGTCTGGCACAACAGTAGGAGAGGGCCATAAAGAAATTCTCTGACCTACCTTGTCTGACCGTAAGTTATAAGATCCTCATTCTAGGATCTTATAGGAGATCTTATAGGAGAAAGGAATGCTACACAGAGGTCAAGGAGAAGTCAAACAGGGTTATTATCCCACTCTGTAGTTTAGCATCACAATTAATTTAAGTGAAGTTAAAGAAACACCATGTTTTTCATGTTCTTGACACCCCATAGCCCTAGTCCTTCTTTTCAGAACTGTGTTAACAACAAAGTTATTCTGCCACCTAAAGAGCAAGACTCCTTTTCAAATTTAAACTATAGGCTGTTGTTTCTTCTATCTCTCTATGCTTATTGTTTCTAACTGTCTGACCTGGAGCCCCATAGCCTTGGACTAGCCAAGCGCTGACTCAGGAAAGGGAAACAAGAACAGGAGGTCTGAGTTTTCCCAGGAGCAGAAAGCACTGAAGATTAGAAAGGCCTTTGTCATCTTTGTTATGTGTAATTTGACTAAAACTACTTAAATAAAAAAGAACTGGGGGCTTCAGAGAACCTTTGTACTCTTAAATGAACAATATAATGCAAAGGGGAAAAGAAAAAAGTAAATGGGGAAAAAATAAGTTTTTTTTTTTCTTTTCGCTGAAAATGTCTAAAGTTTCATTAATAAAACCTGGATCCTTTTTCACTAATATGGTTCTGACCTGTTGGCAAAAGGCCTGTGCAGAAATATCAGGTAATTAATAATGCCTTGAGGGGAAATGTGCTTTAGATGTTTTGTTGTTTTTTTAATCACTTAACATGGTTTTTAAATGATTATTTCTGCCCACATTGTTGCATACTAATTTTAGGGTGGCTTACATAAATACCTTTAATTATATAAGATAAAAACCAATAAGAAGCAAATAAGAAAAGTAGGGTAAAGGAGAAAATAAAAGTAGTTGAGATGGAGCCAGGGGTAATATTGATACCCCGAATGCGTGTTCTAAGTCCCCATTGTTTCACGAGACATGAGATGTGAGAGACAAAACCAGGCACATGTCTTACAACATCCATACGATAAAAAATCAGACTTGATACTCAAAAGAGCCAGAGAGAAATGTCTCCTCTGGGTTCTCATAAACAGGAATATAATGGACAACTTCCTCAACAGCATCCCTACAGTAAATACAGAGACAGGTTCAAAGGGAAGTTTCTCACACTCCCCTTGGTGCCACCATATAACTATAACCCAAGAAGAGCAATTCGCCAGGGACATCCACACACATCTCTGATGGTCTACCTTGGTCCAGGGAAAGAGATGAGCGTGTGCAAAGAATGGATGAATGCACTGCACATCCCTCATTCAACAAATCACCATAAGTATTTGGTTTTGTGGCCACACTTGGGAGAAGCACCAAGTTCAGGAAGATACCCCAAACAAGGAGCTGGAGAGCAACTGCTCTGTGTTGCCAGCTTTGTCAAGCTGTAAAGAAGACTGACTTCTTGTCATTGTTGAAGAGCTCTGTCTCCTGAGGCAGCTCCCCTTTATGCATACGATAAACTGTCCTTTCACTTACTCTCAAGAGAGCATGCCTGAACCACAGAACATTCTGGAGAGGGCCTGAGCTCTTCTAGGTTTTATTGTACCTAAAATTTGAACANAAGAAGAAATGACACTCTAAGTAAACAGTCCTGCAAGTTCATGAAGTTAAATATTCATGGAGCACTTGATTTGCTTGCACTGAGAAAGGTTGCTATAAGACAACAGAGACAGAGGGTGGCAGGGTAAGCGCCCTTTGGGAAATGGCATGGTGGCAAGATGTGCAGGCTTTCCTGCTACCTACTAACAAGTAAGAAGAGTTTCCAGCATTCCCTCCCATATCAGAGAAAGCCAACATCTAGGGTGCCAAGTGCATTTTTACAATGGCACAGGAATCTTGCCCCTCCACTCAAGGCAGCTAGAGTAAATAAGCCCCTGATAGCATAGCTCCATCTCTTTTCACTCTTTTCAATAAGCCCCTGATAGCATCGCTCCATCTTCTTTTCTTTCACAGGTTTAGTTCAGCATCTATATTGTGAGATCCGTTCCAAGCAGCAAATATTCTCCTACTTACCTGTACACTTACACACACACTCCATTAGGTACAGAGAGACATTCAAAATCAATATTAATCATTTTATTCTGTACCAATGTCATTCCTCTCTGGTAGATGTTTTGTCTAGAGTTTCTTGTTTAGTTTCGATGATTTGTATTGGGACTTTAATTTTATGTTCCTTTTATTTAATATAGGATGTGAACATGGAAAAGCTCTAAGGCAGCCCAGGAAAAGGCAGACAAGAAACCATCATGAATGGATACTGCATGAGCAGAGATTGTCAAGAAAACGGGATGGTAATTTGCATAGGTCCACAAGGCGAATATTGATTTGAAGTGTTCCTGTGAATGGCCAGTAGACAGGACATAGAAACAGACAGTAAATCATAAAGTGAAGAATGGTGTATAAGATGGAGTATGAGCCTGGGGAAGTACATAAAATAATGCCCTGTCAAGGTCATAAGAACTTCGACAGTCAGGGAGATGTCAAATAGAAAACTGATTCATAAATCCTGAAATAAAATATTACTACCTAAACTCTAAATCAGATGGCCACCAGGTCAAAATAAATTACAAGGTGAATCTAATGTAGATATGTAATTAAAATTGGCCATGTCGATGGGGCAAGAAATTTTAGCAATAACAGAAATGAAGGCATCAGGGCTCAGAAAACGACATGCCAAATTATGGCACTCTAGTGTGCTGAGTACTTTGAACTAAAAGAGATTGAAAAGCCTCAGAAGCAAAGCCACTCTATCCCGCACCTTTCTGTGTAGGTGTATAGTAGATGCATCTGACAGCAATAATTTAAGCATACCCTGAGAAAGACCCTCAAGTCTAAGAAGAATGTGTGTTTGGAGCTCTGAGCTAAGAAATCCAGGAGTGGCAAACCTAGAGAGTCTCTCCTTGTCTGTGAAGGACATACGAACCCCTGGCCCATGCCTTGGAATGCAGGCCATACAGGGGATTAAGGTCCTTTGTTTTGGGTTATATGGAGGTTGCTAGGTGGAAGGTGGTAGCAGTTTTCGGTCCGGCCCACCACCACTGGACTGCCCCATATGTAAGTCCTCAATAAACCCTATGTGTCTTTTGCTGGTTCCAGATCCCCTCTCTTCTTCTGCCTCTAGGACATGACGCTATCCCTGTTGGAGTCAGTAGGGGTCTGGCACAACAGTAGGAGAGGGCCATAAAGAAATTCTCTGACCTACCTTGTCTGACCGTAAGTTATAAGATCCTCATTCTAGGATCTTATAGGAGATCTTATAGGAGAAAGGAATGCTACACAGAGGTCAAGGAGAAGTCAAACAGGGTTATTATCCCACTCTGTAGTTTAGCATCACAATTAATTTAAGTGAAGTTAAAGAAACACCATGTTTTCATGTTCTTG
>NW_016805182.1:144077-149760 GCF_001698545.2 Rhinopithecus bieti | reverse complement strand
CTCGCCAGAACCTCCACCTCCCGGGTTCAAGCAATTCTCCTGCCTCAGCCTCCCAAGTATCTGGGATTACAGGCATGCGCCACCACGCCCAGATAATTTTGCATTTTTAGTAGAGATGGGGTTTCTCCATGTTGGTCAGGCTGGTCTTGAACTTCCGACCTCAGGTGATTTGCCCGCCTCAGCCTCCCAAAGTGCCGGGATTACAGGCATGAGCCACTGCGCCCGGCCCATGTTAGTGTCTTTGTAAGAGACAGGCAGAAGTAGATTACAGAAGAAGGCAATGTGATGACAGAGGAAGAGATTAGAATGATGTGGCCACCAGCCAAAGAACACCAAGGAATGCTGGCAGCCACCAGAATCTAGAAGAGGCAAGGAATGAATTCTCCCCTAGAGCCTCCAGTGGGAGTCCTGCTGACACTTTGATTTTGGATATCTGGCCTCCAAAACTGTGAGAGAATACATTACTGTTGGTTGGTATATTCTCCCATGCCTTTTCTTAATAAAGACACTAATGTTCGGCAAGGCTATGTCACTTGCCTAAGGTCATATAGCAAGTGAATGGCAGAGCTAAGATTCTAACTAGATGTCCTTGACTATAAAAGTTTTATAGTTGGAGTCTTCCTTCTCTACCTGCTGCCACATCTAAATGAAGTTAAAAGAGACAAAATATTTACCATAGCAGGGTAAGACAGTGATGATACAAAAAGTAAGAAATACTTTGTTCTTATTATGGATAAAATTTACATTTTTGAACATTGAAACATTTAATCTGTTATGAAAGCTTCCCATTAAGCTCCCATTTAAATAGGCACTATTTATGTCATTTATTCAGAAAATCATATAAGAATGATTTTTTTAATGGAAACACAATCATTGCCATCGTTTTTAAGACATCAGATATAAAAGAGAGTAATAGATTCTTTACACTGGGAAATGGAACATGTCCCTTATTGACCCTCAAATTTTTAGCTTGTGTCTGTATCCATGTAACTTTCACCTAAAGGAAAATTGAAGAGAGAAACAGAAAAAAAAAAAAAAATCACAGAATTTTAAAATTTACAATGGGACATTTCTTGGCTAAGTCCAGCATATGATAGGTATAGGGGTTAGCTTTAATTACTATTGGATGGACAAAACAAGAAAGACTGGGGATGGGGTGCAAATAAAGTTAACACGAAGAGTCCAGTGTACCCATAAGAGTGTGAATCCCTGGAAACTAGTGACCATGTCTGACTCCTTATTTGTTCCTTGGATCTTAACACAAAACATGACACTGAATAAAAGTTTAACTAAATTGAAGGAACAGCATGGGCTTTTGAATCATCACTAGGACTCAAAGCTAGGTGGATTCTCTTGTCCCTTATTAACCAGAGGTTAAGTCACTTATGTTTGCTGAGATAGAGCACCATCATCTGTAAAATAGAGAAAATAATACTTAACCTGTAAGATTCTTATGAGCATTGTTCACAAGATTCTTACACAAATTCTACTATAGAAGCTGAAAGTGCCCTGACCTCTATCATAGATTTATTAGTCTTCTGTCTCTCAAGAAAAAGACGGACATACAAAATCGTTTAACTTATTAAATTAGTCAAACAAAATTCTGAGTGCTCTTTTCTCAGAAAGGTAAATTTCATACTCTCACAACAAACGGAACATGTAATGCTTGCAAAGCCTCTGACAGGTTTCTTTGTCCAAAGCTTGTGCCAGCTTGATGTTCAGTGTTGGTTCTAAAGAACAGGGAAGGATGACCTGCCTGCTGATCCACCTCAATAAGGCCATGGAGTTATGGTTGGGTCTTATCATACCCAACCATTTCTGTTCTAGAAGAAATTATAAAAGGGGCATGAATCTTGGCTTTGAAACAGATGCCCAGTGTGAAAATGAACCTTCTATTGTCTGCCTACCCACTCCACGTCCACCCCATAATCAAAGGTGTGAGAATGGCGATCTAGACATATGAAAACTAGGAAAACTGTCACATGCAAAAGGCTAAAACCAGTAAGGGTCACTGCTGTATAACATTGTTCTGACTAGACAATAAAGGACAGTGAACACACCCATTGCCAATTGCTCAGACTTTTTCTGTCCCGAATTTCCTATCTCTTTGCTTAGACTTAGATTTCCTGTCTAGCCAAGACTCCATAGTCCCCTTTTGCCTTACTTCTCCTCATTAAGTCCCTGAAATTATGAAAGAGACAACCAAAGGAGATATCTGAAAGGTGATGAGAAGATGAACCCCTTTGAGATTACAACACTGGAGGGACTACCCAGCAGGACAGTGTCTCATGTGCTCCCACTCAAAGGAAGAGAAGGCAACTCGGATTCGGCGTTTCCCTACCCCTGACCTAGCAACTCCCACAAGGGAGACCAACAGGGAGCCCTACCAACAATAAGCAGCCAAAAGAAGTGCTCTCCAGTTCAGTCATGTCTTAGACTCCCTCACCCCACCAAGACATGCTGAAGTGGGTGAAAAGAACCAGCAAGAGGGAACTCCAGCAATTGGCCCATACAAGAAGTCTCTTTGTCACTCTAGGCCCCAAACTCTCTTCCCTCACCTAGAGGGATCCTGAAATTACACTCTCAGGTATTTGTTCCAGAGAAATGAAAACTTATATCCACACAAAAACCTGTGCATGAATGTCAATAGTAGCTTTAATAGCAATAGACACAGACCGGAATCAGCCTAGGTATCTATCAAAAAGAGAATGGTTAAACAAACTGGGATACGTATATACATGGAATACTGCTTATTGACAAAAAGAATGAACTATTGATACATACAGCAATTTGGACGAATCTTCAGGGACCTATTCTGAGTGAGAAAAGTCAATTCCAAAATATTATATGCTGTATGATTCCAGTTATAAAATATTTTTGAAATGATAAAAGGTTAGAAATGGAGGGCAGATTAATGGTTGTTGGGGTTTGGGACAGGAAAGGAGGTAAACATGTTATAAAAGGAGAACATAAGGTGTCCTTGCCTTGATGAAACTATTTCTTCTTGGTCTTAACAGTGGTTGTGGATATAAACCTATATGTATAATAAAATTGTATAGAACTAAACACAAGCACACACGTATATATACACACACAAAAAACAAAAATAAGTATACAGGCTCTCTCTATTATTTCTTACAATTGCATGTTATTATAATTATCTCAATAAAATTTTTAATTAAAAAAGCAAGCCTAGCAAGGATTAAACAAAATGTTACAGTTTAGCAAAGCAAATTTTCTAGTATATAATTGATGCTCCATAAATATTTATTTTTCATTTTCATTCCCTTTCCACCCTTCCTGTTGCCACATTTACACACACTCACCCACCCACCCTCACTCCCTTCCAACACATACACACATTTTTCTTCTTACTTAAAATCATGGAAGCTTGTCAAACAGTCCTTTTACCAGAATGCTCTAAAATCGAATCACAGAATCCTGCACACAGCTACCGCCCCAGTGTTAACACCCTTACATTGAATTGACTTCCACTGTCTTCCAAGACTCCTCCACAATTAGCCTAAGGCAGTACAGGTCTTGCAGATCATATGGGCAGCAAGGGTTTTTGACTAAATAGTTCTAGAGGTTGCTAAGGTACTCATAACCAGTGACAGAAAAAGAGTTATCCCATGAATTAGAGTTAACTTATGTAAATCCTTTAAAATAGCTAGATAATCTTTGAGAGGCCATATACAGGAAAGATTAAAGGAGTGAGCTGTGGGTTTCATCAGACCTGGGATTCAGTATGAAATCTACCAAAGGTACCACAACTGTAACCTTGTCCAAAATGAATTCCAGTTTCTGCATATGTAAAATGAGAATGATAAGAGCACCCACCTACCTCATAGAACTGTTGAGAGAAATAAGTGAGATACTGTAAGTAAAGTTTGTAATGCACTGTTATGGCCTGAATTGTGTACCCTAAAATTCATATGTTGAAGCCCTAACACCCAATATGACTGTATTTGTACGTAAGGCCTTTAGGGAGGTAATTAAGGTTAAATGAGGTCATAAAGATGGAGCCGTAATCCAATCAGACTAGTCCTCGTAAGTGAACAAAGAGACACCAGTATTGTACATGCACAGAGAAAAGGCCATGTGAGTCCACAGCAAGAAGGCAGTCATTTGCAAGCCAGGAAGAGACGCCTTACCAGAAGCCAACCCTACCAGCACCTTGATCTTGGAACTCCAGCTTCCCAAACTATGAGAAATAAATTTCTATTGTTTAAGCCATCCAGTCTGTAGTATTTTATTGTGGCAGCTCTACCAGCCTAATACAAGCCACCACCAGAGACAGAGATATACGTTCAATAAATATAAGTTGTAACAACTAGGTTTCCTGTTATAATTTAAGTAAGTAGATTGATAGGCCCCCTGGCAAAAGATGTGGTTCCTGCACCCTTAGAAGCCCAAGAGGCCTCTCTTGTTGATATAGTGCTCTGGTCAAGAGAGAAGAGCATTAATTAAGAGTGGATGCAAAGAAGAGCTCAAAGGAGGGAGATGGGGTAAAGTGAAGCTAAGTGCAGAGTGTGTTCATGTAAAGAGAGAGAAGATGACCATGGAGCAACAGTAGGAGCACAGTGGAAAAACAACCAACTGGTAAGGCAGACTCTGGTGGAAGGGAGAGTCCTTTAGGAGGAGCAGTACTAGGATTGAGTCCTGGAGCCAAAGCCAGTCTAGAGCTTCCTCTAGGATAGCTATGAGTAGAAGAATATAAAGGCAAGTATGAGGCAAAATCCCTAGAGAATATTAAGGATCAATACTTGGAAGATCAAGTTTAAATATCAAGTCCAAATTGCTGGGGCAGGGGGAAAACAAGGAGAACAAGGAGAAATTGGAGCACATAGAAAATTGTGGAAAATGGTACTGAAATATTTGCCATTTGCTTTTATTTGTCACTGTATGCTGCACCGTGGATATGATTAGTTGAAAGTTACAAGGACAGTTGAAGAGGTCTCAAGCCCATGTTTTTCATAAGAAACTGCTAACAGCCATGATATCACAACAGACCTTGAAATGAGCAAAGGGAACCATGGAAAAAGCCAGAATTCCATAGGCCCTTCTTAAACAAACTGATCCTGAATGACTGCTCATCACACTGTTATCTAGCAGGAACAAAGTTAGAGTAAGTGAACAGGCCACCAGTCCCACCAGCATTAACTGGGCATTCCACCAGGCTGTACTTCTGTGAGATAAATTAGAGGTCAGCAAACTTTTTCTAAAGGTCTGTTAGTAAATATTTTGTGCTTTGTGGGCCATATGGTCTCTGTCACAGTTACTCAACTCTGCTCTTATAACATGAAAGTAGCCATTGACTATACATAAACAAATGAGTTTGGTTATGTGCCAATAAAACGTTTATACGGATGCTAACATTTGAATTTCATATAATTTCTATGTGTTATAAAATACTGTTCTTGTTTTGATTTTTTAACCTTTTAAGAATATAAAAATCATTCTTAGGATATGGGCCACATGAAAACATGCAACAGGCTGGATTTGTCTCGTGGGCTGTAATTTGCTAACTCCTGGTATGAAGAGTGCTTAGCCTACCAGCACTAACTGGGCATTCTACCAGGTAATCCAGCGATATTTGTTTCTGTGAAATAAACAAACCATTTAGATTATGAATATAAGAGATGACTTGACTTATATTAGTGTTTTTATCCCTTTTTTTTTT
>NW_016805182.1:129093-139901 GCF_001698545.2 Rhinopithecus bieti | reverse complement strand
CCTCTTTAATTTACTAAAAGACAACTGAAGCACAGAGAGTTTGAATCATTTACTAGAGATCAGAAATTCAAACTAAATGTTCCATCAGTCCAGTTCATGTCTTAGTTTTGTTCTAGAAAATATGTCCTGTTCAAACACGTTGGAAGGATGCTGTTTGTTGTGGGAAGATGGAAAATGTTCTCTGCTCTGTAGCTCAAGCTTGAGGACAGTTGAGATTGTACAAAATAGTGCAGTTTGTTCTAGTTCTATTCAAAATGGTACTGAAAGCTTCTCAGCAGGTATGGTACAGATGAAAATAGAAAAGGCACAGTGCTTTCTCCAGGTTATGTGTCCACTAAATACAGCAAATTAAAGCAATAACATATGAATGTGTGTGCATGTACATATGTGCATACACATATGCATGTGAGTATATATGTATGTGTGCATGCATACGCCATAGTGAAAATAGCTCAAACAGGGTAAGCCTAACACTCTCCTACACACCAGGAAGCATGCATTAGTTCAGCACTGGATTTTTTTTAAAAAAGGAGCTTTCTGCCATGTTCATCCTGTCATTTCTTTTCTGCTTTGAGTTGGTAGTTTCTGTGTACTTTTGGAAATGATTTATATATTCATGTATTTATTTAGCTTTTATTTTCAATTCAGAGGGTGCATATACAGGTTTGTTACAAAGTTACATTGCATGATGCTGAGGCTTGGAGTATAATTGAATCCGTCACCCAGGTAGTGAGCATAGTACACAATAGGGAAGTTTTCAACCTTTATCCCTCTCCCTCCTTCCTCCTTCTTTTAGTCCCCAGTGTCTGTTGTTCCCATCTTTATGTCCATGTGTACCCAATGTTTAGCTCTCATTTATAAATGAGAACATACAGTATTTGTTTTTTTGTTTCTGCATTAGTTTGCTTAGGATAATTGCATCCAGTTGCATCTATGTTGCTGCAAAGGACATGATTTCATTCTTTTTTATGGCTGTGTAGTATTCCATGGTGTACATGTACCTTATATTCTTTATCTAATCTACCATTGACAAGCACCTAGGTTGATTCCACATCCTTGCTATTATAAATAGTGCTGCAATTAACATACAGGTTGACACCCACTTAAAAGTGGGAAGTCGGGTGAGGGGCTGACTCCTTCCTAATGGCATCCCAGCAACCCCATGGCCTCTGAGCTTATGACTTTTCTTTTCCACAAGAAAAGTTATCCTCAGCACACCATAGGATACTCATCTTTCTTTCCATGTAAGTCCTCTATTCCTTCACAGCTACGCCCTCTGACTTCCAACTGGGGTAACTGGACAGAATAAGAATTGTGTTTCTGGAGAGTTTTGCTAAAAGTCAACAACTTATTATCTATGAGTGTATAACCTCCTGACTTTTAAACACATTGCCTGGATCTCTCTCAATCAGTTTGAGAAGGAGTCTCGCTCCGTCGCCCAGGCTCAAGTGCAGTGGCACGATCTCGGCTCACTGCAAGCTCTGCCTCCCGGTTCACACCATTCTCCTGCCTCAACCTCCCGAGCAGCTGGGACTACAGGCGCCCGCCACCACCCCTGGCTAACTTTTTTTTGTATTTTCTTAGTAGAAATGGGGTTTCACTGTGTTAGCCAGGATGGTCTTGATCTCCTGACCTCGTAATCCGCCCGCCTTGGCCTCCCAAAGTGCTGGGATTACATGCGTGAGCCACCATGCCCAGCCAGTGTTTTTATCCATTTTAAACAAAGTAATCCTTGTAAAATGGCCATGTTTTTAATTGACTCTTTTGTTTCTGATGCTAACTGTTGAGTTTTATAGCGTCTTTGATGAATTAAAGATTCTTGATCTTTTCAGCTCTCCTTTCAGAAAACATGTTGAACCTATTCATTTATCATCACTTCCATCAATGCTTCTCTAGTCTAAGTCATCACCACCTTTTGCCTGGATTACTTCAATAACTTTCCTCTTTTCCTCCTGTAGTTTACAACAACCAAGTAATCTCTGTAAAATATAAATTAGATTACATTACTTCTCTGCTCAGAACCCCACAGTCTTTCCATAACACTTTCAATGGAATCCAGTCACCTACCTCACTGTTGAAGCAGGTTGAATTATCCCTCTGGAGTTTAGAGGGCAGAGTTTTTATTAGGGAATGCCCTTGGAATCGACATCTATGGAAGGGAGGACAACAAAGGAAGAGTGGGCAGAGGGAGAGGGCAAACTGCGATTTAGGCACAACAATAGTTTTCGCCAACTTCATGGCAAGCTCTGAAGATGGAATGGCTCTTTGGAGTTGTCCTGACTTAGGTCAAGATGTTGGCCTTTTATACTCCCTCATTGATCAGTGATTGGGTGTAGGATGCCTCCAGAAGGGGCAAGACCTTGGTTGAGGTGGCCCTTAGCAGCTGGGGCAATCCCTGGAAGACCTGACAGCTGATGTCTGTCTGCCCATAGCACACTTAACAGCTGGAGCAACAATTTATTCATTGAAGGGGAATCTGGTCAGTTCGTCACAGTGTTCAGTACACTCTCCTACCTCATCTCCTATGATTCTTCCACTGATTTAGTCAGTGCCAGGTAAACTAGCCTCCTTGCTTTTCTTCAAGCAAGTCAAGTACAACCATGCCTCAGGGACTTTTCTCTTGTTTTTTCCTCTTCCTAGATGTTTTCTTGGATTACTTCCTTTTTTTTTTTTTTTTTTTTTTTTTTTGAGACGGAGTCTCACTCTGTCACCCAGGCTAGAGTGCAGTGGTGCCGTCTTGGCTCACTGCAAGCTCTGCCTCCCGGGTTCACACCATTCTCCTGCCTCAGCATCCCGAGTAGCTGGGACTACAGGCGCCTGCCACCATGCCCAGCGATTTTTTTGTATTTTTAGTAGAGACAGCGTTTCACTGTGTTAACCAGGATGGTCTTGATCTCTTCACTTCGTGATCCACCAGCTTCGGCCTCCCAAAGTGCTGAGATTACAGGCGTGAGCCACTGTGCCAGGCCTACTTCCTCATTTGAAGTTTCTTCCCAAATGTAACCACCTCAGAGAAAACCTTTTCTGACAACCCTGCCTAAAATTGCAGCCCTATCACCCTCTATCTCCCTATCCTACTTTATTTTTCTTTATAGTACTTATCACTATCTAATACCTAGAATATATTTCTACCTCCTTGATGGCTTTTTATCTATCTCTCTATGGCTTTTTATCTATCTCTCTCTTATTAGAATATATACTCCTTGGGCTCAGGATTGCATCTGTCTCACTCACTGTTCTAGCTCTAGAGCCTAGAGCAATGCATGACAGAAAAAAAATCTTCCATAAATGATTGTTGAATTAATGAATAACAGAAGGAACTGCTTGACATTGATTCATCATAACACTGAAATCTGTAGAATCAGATTCTAATTATTTAAATGCAGATATAATCTTTTCTGCTCTGACACAAGTAGTTCTCTACACCACCTCCCACCACCAACTGACTACCAAAGTTCTCTGCCTGAAACATACAGCTCAGTTCCCAGGCCCATTTCCACGGCCAAGGCCACATTTTCAGAGATTTTCCCCACCATCAAGTTCTCTCCCTCAATCCTTTCTTGAATCCCTTTGACAGTCAATCTCAAACCAATTTCCTCTGACTTTGTTACATGATTGTGTTTGGGGCAGGAAAAGAAGAAATAAAGAAAGAGGTAGAACATGCACTATTATCACTAATCTAAAACTGACGTTAGACCAATGACATTGAAAATCCATCCTTTTATTCTTATTTTAGCCTGAAGGCTACACCTACAATTAGTCTCCATTTTAAGACTGTCTAGTTACAAAAACTGATTTGACTAAATTAAATTCAAAGCAGTTTGAACTCAGTAAAAATCTTTTGCTCCTCTTATATGGCACTGAATTTTAATTTTAAGTAACTCATGTATTCTCTATCTTGGTCCAGAAAAAAATGGCACCTATCTTTTTATTGAGTCATATACTCACTGTGCTAATGACTATTGTTCTGATGTTATTTACCTGATATCAATCAGTAAAGTATGTATTCAACATGTACTCTTTTTAAATAACTCTGTATGACTCTAAGGTTAAAAAGAAGGATAATGTGATTTCTGCTTGCAAGTTCTTTATAATATCATGGAGCAGGCAAGACTAATGCATAAAAACAGTTAAAAATACAACAGAATATAGAATTTTCCATGGGTGGAACACAAAATGATGTTTGGTAAATGGACTATAGGGTGTTGACTAAAACTCTATTTTGAAGAGGCTTCAGAATAAACCCAACACATCAGCTATGTTTCTTAACATGGAAGCCACAGAAATTGTCCTGCCTGATTTCAGCAGAAGATAATTCATTGACTGTATCTCAGGGCTAGATAATTACCTACAAAGTCATAAAATAAGGCTTGGAAAACAATGAGAATTATGAAGGATTTGGAAAAAGGATTTCTGCCACTTCTATGAACACTGGCCACTACAGCCTTCACTATTAACTCTGCTACCACTGCCACTCCTGTAATGTCAAATGTTTCTGCTGCAAATACATTCTACATAGTACTTTATTCTTAACATTATTAGCTCCTAATTGATCTAATTAGGTTGTCTGCCAGTACCCTAGCTGCAAGGGAGGCTGGGAAAAACAAGTATCTGGTGTTTCAGCCTTTATGGTGGGTGTTTTTCTAAACCTAGACTGCAGCATCAGATTCTGGGCACTGAAAATAAAATACAAAACCAAAAACTAACAGATGTTCACACACCTAAGAGATAGTAAATCCTGTCATTGCCCCTTGAGAAACTTGCAATTTAGATGATAAAAGAGGCTTTACAAATTTATCAGTGAATCAACATTTTTAGCCTCTACTAATATGCATTGTGTTAAGGGCTGTTCATATTTTAAATAAGAGAAATGCTGTTCTTGCCTTAAATAACTTTCTCTTCCTCAGAGGGGAAAAATAGTACCACTCTTCCTCAGATGGGAAAAATAGTGTCAAGAGTAGCAAAATTCAGGGACAGAACTAATGCAATCTTTATTTTAAAATCATGTGATTCTTTTTCATTCTTGTTTGAGTAGTAACTGTGAGGCAGCCATATTTTGAACAGAATTTGATATATTGTTCATGTCCAATAAATATTTTTAATAATGAGTGCTACTGGAAGGATAACATCCAAGAATATTCCAGCAGATGGTAAAACATTTTTGCACATTTAATTTCTGCCAAAGCAACCCTCTATCTTGCTTGTGAGTGGTAGAAAATCAAACAGAAAATTAGAGACAGCTAGACAAAGCATGAGAAATGTCTGGCCTGGGCTGTGGAGGAGGTTTATTCATTTGCCATGATTGGATTAACTGTGTCTGTCCTTTGGCTCTCATGAGAAAGGATAAAATAAATGTCAGTGCACACAGGGTATATACTAGATTCGCTCTTAATTGAGTTCGCAGAACCATTGGGAAAAAATAACAACAATCCTATATTTACAGTAAACCTGTTTCTTTCATGTTGAAGTAATATCAAAAAATTTCTCACATGGTTAAAATTTCCTATCAGGAAAGAATCCTAATCCTCTTTAATTTACTAAAAAGACAACTGAAGCACAGAGAGTTTGAATCATTTACTAGAGATCAGAAATTCAAACTAAATGTTCCATCAGTCCAGTTCATGTCTTAGTTTTGTTCTAGAAAATATGTCCTGTTCAAACACGTTGGAAGGATGCTGTTTGTTGTGGGAAGATGGAAAATGTTCTCTGCTCTGTAGCTCAAGCTTGAGGACAGTTGAGATTGTACAAAATAGTGCAGTTTGTTCTAGTTCTATTCAAAATGGTACTGAAAGCTTCTCAGCAGGTATGGTACAGATGAAAATAGAAAAGGCACAGTGCTTTCTCCAGGTTATGTGTCCACTAAATACAGCAAATTAAAGCAATAACATATGAATGTGTGTGCATGTACATATGTGCATACACATATGCATGTGAGTATATATGTATGTGTGCATGCATACGCCATAGTGAAAATAGCTCAAACAGGGTAAGCCTAACACTCTCCTACACACCAGGAAGCATGCATTAGTTCAGCACTGGATTTTTTTTAAAAAAGGAGCTTTCTGCCATGTTCATCCTGTCATTTCTTTTCTGCTTTGAGTTGGTAGTTTCTGTGTACTTTTTGGAAATGATTTATATATTCATGTATTTATTTAGCTTTTATTTTCAATTCAGAGGGTGCATATACAGGTTTGTTACAAAGTTACATTGCATGATGCTGAGGCTTGGAGTATAATTGAATCCGTCACCCAGGTAGTGAGCATAGTACACAATAGGGAAGTTTTTCAACCTTTATCCCTCTCCCTCCTTCCTCCTTCTTTTAGTCCCCAGTGTCTGTTGTTCCCATCTTTATGTCCATGTGTACCCAATGTTTAGCTCTCATTTATAAATGAGAACATACAGTATTTGTTTTTTTGTTTCTGCATTAGTTTGCTTAGGATAATTGCATCCAGTTGCATCTATGTTGCTGCAAAGGACATGATTTCATTCTTTTTTATGGCTGTGTAGTATTCCATGGTGTACATGTACCTTATATTCTTTATCTAATCTACCATTGACAAGCACCTAGGTTGATTCCACATCCTTGCTATTATAAATAGTGCTGCAATTAACATACAGGTTGACACCCACTTAAAAGTGGGAAGTCGGGTGAGGGGCTGACTCCTTCCTAATGGCATCCCAGCAACCCCATGGCCTCTGAGCTTATGACTTTTCTTTTTCCACAAGAAAAGTTATCCTCAGCACACCATAGGATACTCATCTTTCTTTCCATGTAAGTCCTCTATTCCTTCACAGCTACGCCCTCTGACTTCCAACTGGGGTAACTGGACAGAATAAGAATTGTGTTTCTGGAGAGTTTTTGCTAAAAGTCAACAACTTATTATCTATGAGTGTATAACCTCCTGACTTTTAAACACATTGCCTGGATCTCTCTCAATCAGTTTATTTATTTAAAAAAAAAATAAGAATAGTAGTTCATGCCTCACCTACATTTTAGGATTATTAAAAAAAAAAAAAAAACTATGAAGTTGGATTTTAAACTGTAAGGCATCATTTAATGTAAGTTGCTATAGGATAGTTGATATATTTCAAGATTGTAGGTATTTGGGGTGACTAAAAGAGGTGAGAACCAGGGAATCTTGCTGCCTATTGACACAAAAAGCGAGAGGAAAGCAATGTGCATATCTAATTTGTGCCCATTTTTCTAAATAAAGGAAAGACCGGTTTCATCATTAGCATCTCTGAGGCTCTCTGACTCTGAGAATGGTTAAGAGTCTCCCATATCACTGTTTTTTGAATAAACTCTAAGCCACTTGAAGGCAGGGGCTGTATGTTAGGCTTTTCTTGGCCATCTTTAACTTACTTAACAACCATCAGCTGCCTCTGGAAGAATTCACACAAGCCAGTGGCAGGCAAGATAAAACAATTGGAAAAGCTAGATCTTACCATATACCAGTTTAGGCCTTTCCCTCCCAATCTGAATCATGTGCTTCCATTATGAAAACCATGATTGTTTTTTGCATTAAGTCTTAAATATACAGTTAAGTTAATAACTATCTTAAAGTAACTTCCTTTAAAATCACACAGTTGAAGAGAATCGCTTAACATCTGGTGTGCTCTTAATCTGAAGAGAAAATAATTTAAACCAAGGGATGACCCAAAAAAGCCAGTTCCAAGCAAGAATTCCAAAGTTGCAAATGACCTAGAGGCAGAACAGTCACTTCGGTTGATGTAACCAACTGTAGCCTGTTTGGGAGTTTATCAAAGGATTCTTCCTGTGCTGTGTCTCCCCGACATTCACCCCTGAGTTTCTAAAGTCCCATTCATGTCATCATTTTCATATGCTCATATTTTGACAATTTTTCTCAGTCCTTTAAAAGTGTCATTGATTTCACTAATGAACAGAGTGCTGAAAATTTGCTAATTTGCAAACCTGCAGTTTCATGGCCAAGCTGCTTCTCTCTTTTCCCAGATGACATTCCCGGAATTGAAAGCACCCGCATACACAGCAGTCCTCATAGGATGAAAATGCATTCATGGATGTGAAATGAAATTACAAGTTTATGGAGTGTCATTTCATATCTAAGCAGCCACACTGTGCCTGCGTTTTTGGTTTAAACAATTAGCAGCATTATTGCTCTGATACAAAATAAGTCAGTTTCATGAATGTTTTGGTCTTTCACATCAGGCCTTTCTTTTTCCCTGATGATGAAACACATCCAATGCAGAATTCATAGAACTGTCATCTGGATTTTGAGATATAGGATTGGGGAATACTTGCTCATTCAGTAACTGTGTGCTTGGAAAGAGTAATGAAGCCTGAAGCCCATTGCTTTGACATTTATTTCAGTTATCTATCTGTAGCAAACCACCATAAAACCTAGTAGCTGAAAACAACATTCATTTTATTTTCTCCCAGTCCTGCAGCCTAGGCTGTGCTCAGCTGGGGTTTCTTCTGTTAGTCACCCTCTGGGGTCACTGATTAAATTCAGCAGGCAGACTGTCTGCAGACTGGGCTCAGCCAGGGTTCTGGAATGTCTGAGCTTCTCGTTCCTTGCTGCCTTAGGGGCTCTCTGTTTCCAAGTAGCCTCTCCATTTTATCTCTCTATGCAAGTGGCCTCTCCAGCAGACTAGTCAGCCTTCTTTCATGAATATCTTGGGCTTTCAAGAGTACAAAGCAAACTATGCCAGACCTTCTTAAGGGTCAGGCCCAGAACTGCAATAATAGCAATTCAGTTGTGTTCTTTTGGTTTAAGCAAATACAGGTCCTGCTCAGATACAAAGGGCAGAACATGCAAAGACAAGAATATCAAGAGATGTGTTTCATTTGAGGCCATCAATGCAACAGAGAAGCACAACATTAGCACCGGTATCCCCCCCCACACACACATATACACAAAATATAGATGAATATTTGAGTTCTTCGAGCAAGTTGAGATGTTTTCAATGGCTGCTATACAATAAAAGTTAACATCTATGGCCTGCAAAGATGGAAAAAAAAGACCTACTCTGAAGACAAGAAAACTGGATTATAGGTCTGATGTTGCCTTGTTACCTAATCTCTTTGAGTCTCAGTATATTCATTTAGTAAACAGGAATAGTGGGGCATGTCCATCTACTTCAAAGGATATTGTACTACAATAACATCTGTGAAATCTCATTTCAAAGTGCAAGTCACCATATAAACATAAGTTGCTATTAGAGCGGTTGATGGATTTCATGATTGTCATTTTGTGTTTTGTTTCAAGGCCTCTGTGATTTTTTAATTATGCTTGTAATTTTAGATGAGCATTCTTATAGCTTACTTTTAGTGAGACCAAAATACTACTAATGGTTCTACAGTTCTTATTATATTTAGTTTCTTTCTTCAGCAACTAATTTGGATAATGGTTTTAAAATCATAATAGAACATTTGGCTATTACATTACCCCTGAATTGATATTACTGATAAGTATTATGTATCTCATGATTAAGTAATTTTTCATGCCCTCTCCATAATAATGTAAAATTAAGATAATTTTCCACCCAAACTCTTAGAGAGATGCTTATTAATACTTTAGTTATTTATAGTGCTTGAATTTATTAATTTTCCACTAGCCAAGCTTGTACTATTTAGCAATTTTCATTAAAAATAAAACTTACAGAATTTTAGTGGGATCCAAAGTATCAAACCAGATCTTTCTCTTACATAACATTTCAGCCCTCAGAGTCCTCAAAACGAGAGAAGGGAGTGTAGAGACAAACTTGGGTCCTCCTCTGTAGTGTGGACAGCTGGAAAAATGTGACTACCATCACCATCTGCTGCTGGGAAACCAGATAAGGATAGGAGAAAGGAGGGTAGCCTGTGTCCACACTTCCACTGACAACCAGCTGGGCAGTAGTTCCTGCAGGAACCATGCTAATGCGTGCAGTCCTGTTGAGAGTCACTGCTGGGAACTGCAGGCAGCACCATTTGATGTCTCCTTCTGCTGCCTGTTTCCTTTGTGCCTCCCAGTGAGACCTTAGATCCGACAAGCTGTGTGAGTTGCTGGTGTCAGTTTTACCAAAGGGAAAATTTTTCAGCCTAGTGTCCCTCCTGAATGTATTGAACTATGTATGTATTTTAAATAGCAGCATCTAAAGAAGTTAAATTTCCAAAAATTATAAAGAAATTTTAAAATTTATTTTTTGTTTTATTTCATTCTTTGCTAGCCTGTCTGCCTTCCTTCCTTGCTTCCTGTTTCTTATTCCTCTCTTTTTTTCTTTCCTTTTCATGACAGGTGGAGGGTGGATGATAAGAAAGTAGGGGAAAAGAGAAAATGGAAAAACATAACGTTTGTATATTTTTTTTAACGTTTAAAATCAATACACTGACTTAAGAATCCAAAATATATACATTGAAGAAACTTGATTTGCTTGTAAAATCAAGTTTGCTACACTGACTGTACAAGTATGGTTTATAAATAATAATAAATGAATATGATGGATGCATTTATAATACATGATCTCATTTAATCCTTACAATGATATGAGAAAAACAAGGAACAGAGACTAAATAACTTTTCCAAGCCTCACAGCCTGGAAGTAGCAGAACTAAAATTCAAACTCAGTTTAATTTCAAAGCCCACGACCATAAATGTTATGATCCCATAGGTCACAATAAATTCAGTCTTACTACTTTCTTTTTTAAAATAGACAAACTATATTCAGACAATACCTCATTAAATTTGGTATATTATAAAATTTGTTAAAAATGAAATCTGAGGCTGCTATGAAGGAATCTGAAATCTGAAATCTGAGGCTGCTACATGAAAGAATCTTAAACATTT
>NW_016805182.1:115926-128310 GCF_001698545.2 Rhinopithecus bieti | reverse complement strand
CACTTGGTCTATTTTGTCAAGTCTTTTTTTAGACTGTCAACTTTAGACCTATTTAAAAAATCAAACTTATCTACTGACCCAAATCTAAATTAAATATTATCTCAGGATTTGTTTATTTCAGCAGACTTCCCCCCTAAGTCTCTTATTCAAAAAAATTCTAGGTCTCCTGACATGAATCATTCAATATTAAATTGATCTTTGTCAGCATTTTTGTTCAGATACCTTGGGCATCTGATGTATCCTTAATAGGTACATGAACTACATTTTCTGCATCTCAGTTCAAATAATTAGGTCCATTTCTCATTAACTTTTTTTCAAAGCCCAAGATTATCTAGGTAGATTTTTTAGTAATGTAGCCTTAATTTTTACACTTGGCAAAGTTCTCAAATGGTCCAATTTATCCTGTCATTCCCTTTCAATGTGACCTTGTTAAAAGCCATTATTACGTTTCCCCTTCATTTCATTTAGAGGACACTGTCCACTCTCAGCCTCTAGCTTCATGCATGAACCTGTGGAGACCCTTATCCTGTTATGCATATGGTCATTTCAAATCTTCAACTTGTTAAGAATGGTGAGTAGAAATTGGTTGTAAAATGGAAAGTATTTTAAGAACCACATGTAAAGGTGGGTTCTTTGTTTTGCAGGTCAATGATCAAGTCTATATACACATAAGCTTTACTTGACCTTGAGAACATGTGGACCCAGAGGAAAACTTGAGCAGTGTTCTGCTCCTCGGGACTTCCCAGAAATCCCCAGCTGGACCCAGCTCTTAGACCCTTTGCCAGGCCAACAAGGCAAGATGTCCACAAAACCTGTGCCTGGAAAGAAAAAAATCACCCTCGGGGTTTGCTCATCATTTCCTTATCTCAATTACTTTTCCACACTGTCTGAGGCACAAGTGACACTTACCGTTGTAGCCAAACACATCTGAGAACCTTGCATTTATATGAACTTTTTTATGCCTTTGGGTCATTGCCCTTTGCAGTCCAGGCTCCAGACATTCCTGCTATGTTCACCTCCATCACTCCATGCTACATCATGTGACACTTGACCACTTCCTGTATCCCATAATCCTTGAGCAACTATAACAGGACTCAATTTGACTTATAGTTAGGAAAATAGAGATACACTAGGATGTTTCTTTGACATTGTCAATAATCTATTTTTACTTCTTTTTTTAGCCCTGATTCTCTAGAAAACAGAGCCAGAAGTAGAAGCTTATATTGTAACCCTTTACTGGGGAGTATTCTCCCAGGGAAGCAAGAAGGAGGGAAAAAATAAAAGCAAGGAAGGAGAGTAAATACAAAAAAGTATCTTATTGGTCAACAGGAAACTAGCTTACATGCACTTTTGGGTTGAGTTTATGTGGCCTTCTGGAAAATCACTGAGAAAGCAGGCCCTCTGTGGGACCACTCCAGCCAGTTTGCAGGCATGACAGCCTTTCCTTATCAGTCAGAACTGAGCATGAGGGCCTCTTTGATCATGGAAGGAGGGCAGCCAGAGCCTTAAAGAGCACAGGAAAAGCCCATGTCCTCCTTAGGACCACTCTTACTGGGAAGCAAGTCAAGTAGTCAAGGCCCATGGGGACAGGGGATACCTAGTAGATGGGCAGTGACATAAGCTGAGCACAGTATGCTGGGCATCACCTTGAGTGTGTGACAATGAGCTACACACCTCAAGGGAAACCGACATGGACAAGGCATCAGAGATGGGTTTATCCTTAGGTAGAATAGGCAGCTCTCTACACTATGTGGTTTGAGGAAAAGCAAGAAATCTTCCACCCCTAAAGAAGCTCCCCCATCCACTTGTTCAAATTAAAAGACCACCATTTGAACTTATACTATCCACTTGAAAAAAAACCTGTCCTTTGAACAGCTCTGAGAAATTCTGTTAGGATGTCAGTATATTAGATAGGAAATATCATATTGACTGATGATCCAAACTGCTTTAATTGTAAAACTCTGGGGGAACAAACTTCAGGAAGCCTAAGATTTTATTAGGGTAAAAAGAAATGAAGGCTAGTGGTAAAATGTCCAGCCAAACTTGATACTGCCCAGGAAGGATATATACTGGTACGAAACAACTAACAGAGGACTTCTGTGTAAGTCTGTTCTCATGCTGCTAATAAAGACATACCTGAGACTGGTTAATTTATAACAGAAAGAGATGTAATTGACTCACAGTTCTGTATGGCTGGGGAGGCCTCAGAAAACTTACAATTATGGTGGAAGGGGAAGGAGACATGTCCTTTTTCACATGGCAACAGCAAGGAGAAGTACTGAACAAAAGGGGGAAAAGCCCCTTATAAAACCATCAAATTTCATGAGAACTCACTCACTATCAGCAGAACAACAGAGTGGAAATAATGATTCAATTACTTCCCACCAGGTCCCTCCCACGATACATGGGGATTATGGGAACTGCAATTCATGATGAGATTTGGGTAGGGACACAGCCAAATCATATCATCTCACCCCTGGCCCCTCCCAAATTTCATGTCCTCACATTTCAAAATGCACTCATGCTTTCCCAACAGTGCCCCAAAGTCTTAACTCACTCCAGCATTAAAACAACAGTCCAAGTCCAAAGTCTCATCTGAGACAAGGCAAGTCCCTTCTGCCTATGAGCCTGTAAAAACAAAAGCAAGTTAGTTACTTCCTACATAAAATGAAGGTACAGGCATAAATACACCCATTCCAAATGAAAGAAATTGGCCAAAACAAAGGGGCTACGGGCCCCATGCAAGTCCAAAAACTAATAGGTCAGTCACTAAACCTTAAAGTTTCAAAATGATCTCCTTTGACTTCATGTCTCACTTCCAGGTCATGCTAGTGCAAGAGGTGGGCTCCCATGGCCTTGGGCAGCTCTGCTCCTGTGGCTTTGTAGGGTACAGCTCCCCTCCTGGCTACTTTTGTGTGCTGGTGTTGAGTGTCTGCAGCTTTTCCAGGCGTACAGTGCAAGCTGTCAGAGGATTCTGGGTTCCGGAGGACGGTGACCTTCTCACAGCTCCACTAGGCAATGCCCCAGCATTGACATATCCATTTGTTGATTGATGGGCATTTGAGTTGGTTCTATATTTTTGTGATTGTGAATTGTGCTGCTATAAACATGCATGTGCAAGTGTCTTTTTCAAATAATGACTTCTTTTCCTCTGGGTAGATACACAGGAGTGAGATTACTAGATCAAATAGTAGTCCTACTTTTAGGTCTTCAAGGAGTCTCCACACTGTTTGCAGAGTGGCTGTACTCGTTTACATTCCCACCAGCAGTGTAGACGTGCTTCCTGATCATTGCATCCAGGCCAACATCTACTGTTTTCTGATTTTTTGATTATGGCCATTCTTGCAGGAGTAAGGCGATATCGCATTGTGGTTTTGATTTGCATTTCCCTGATCATTAGTGATGCTGAGGTTTTCTCTTATATGTTTGTTGGCCATTTGTATATCTTCTTTTGAGAATTGTCTATTCTTATCCTTAGCCCACTTTTTGATGGGATTCTTTGATTTTTTCTTACTGATTTGTTTGAGTTTATTGTAGATTCTGGATATTAGTCCTATGTCAGTTGTATAGATTATGTAGATTTTATCCCACTCTGTGGGTCATCTGTTTACTCTCCTGACTATTCCTTTTGCCATACAAAAGCTCTTTAATTTAATTAGGTCCTAGCTGTTTAGCTTTGTTTTTATTGCATTTGCTTTTTGGTTCTTGATCATGAAATCCTTGCTTAAGCCAATGTCTGGATCGGGTTTTCCAAGGTTATCTTCTAGAATTTTTATAGTGTCCAGTCTTAGGTTTAAGTCCTTAATCCATCTTGAATTGATTTTTGCATGAGGTGAGAGATGAGGATCCAGTTTCATTCTCCTACATGGGGCTAGCCAATTATCTCAGCACCACTTGTTGAATAGGGTGTCCTTTCCCCACTTTATGTTTTTGTTTGCTTTGTCGAAGATCAGATGGCTGAAAGTATTTGGGTTTATTTCTGGGTTCTCTTTTTTGTTCCATCGGTGTATATGCCTATTTTTATACCAGTACTTGCTGTTTTGATGACTATGGCCTTAAAATACAGTTTGAAATCAGGTAGTGGGATGCCTCCAGATTTATTCTTTTTGCTTAATCTCACTTGGGCTTTGCGGGCTCTGTTGTATCTAATTCTGTGAAGAATGATGGTGATATTTTGATGGGGATTTCATTGAATCTGTAGATTGCTTTTGACAGTCTGGTCATTTTCACAATATTGATTCTACCCATCCATGAGCATGGGATGTGTTTCCATTTTTTTGTGTTGTCTGTGATTTCTTTCAGCAGTGTTTTGTAGTTTTCCTTGTAGAAGTCTTTCAACTTCTTGGTTAGGTATATTCCTAAGTATTTTATTTATTTATTTTTGCAGCTATTGTAAAAGGAGTTGAGTTCTTGATTTGATTCTCCACTTTGTCACTTTTGATGTGTAGAAGAGCTACTGATTTGTGTACATTATTCTTGTATTTGGACACTTTGCTGAATGTTTTATCATTTATAGCAGCTTTCTGGAGGAGTCTTTAGAGTTTTCAAGGTAAATGATCATATTGTCAGCAAATAGTGACAGTTTGACTTTCTCTTTACCTATTTGGATGCCCTTTATTTCTTTATCTTGTCTGATTGCTTTGGCTAGAATTTCCAGTACTATGTTGAAGAGGAGTGGTGAGAGTGGCTATCCTTGTCTTGTTCCAGTTCTCAGAGGGAATGCTTTCAACTTTTCCCCATTCAGTATTATGTTGGCTGTGGGTTTGTCATAGACGGATTTTATTACATTAAGATACATCCCTTGTATGCCGATTTTGCTGAGTTTTAATCATAAAGAGATGCTGGATTTTGTCCAATGCTTTTTCTGTATCTTTTAAGATGGTCATGTAATTTTGTTTTAATTCTCTTTATGTGGTGTATTACATTTACTGACTTGCATATGTTAAACCATCCCTGCATCCCTGGTATGAAACCCACTTGATCATGGTGGATTATCTTTTTGGTATGTTGTTGGATTCAGTTAGCTAGTATTTTGTTAAGGATTTTAGCATCTATGTTCATCAAGGATATTGGTCTGTAGTTTTCTTTTTTGGTTAAGTCCTTCCCTGATTTTAGCATTAGAGTGATACTGGCTTCATAGAATAAATTAGAGAGAGTTCCTTTTTTCTCTATCTTGTGCAATAGTGTCAAAAGGATTGGTACCAGTTCTTCTTTGAATATCTGGTAGAGTTCTGCTGTGAATCTGTCTGGTCCTGGACTTTTTTTTTTGTTGGTAATTTTTTCATTACCGTTTCAATCTTGCTGCTTGTTATTGGTCTGTTTGGGGTATGTAATTATTCCAGATTTAAGCCAGGAGGGTTGTATTTTTTCAGGAATTTATCCATCTCTTCTAGGTTTTCTAGTTTATTTGCATAAAGGTGTTCATAGTAGCCTAGAATGATCTTTTGTATTTCAGTGGTGTCAGTTGTAATATCTCCTGTTTCATTTCTTAGTGAGGTTATTTGGATTTTCTCTCTTCTTTTCCTGGTTAATCTTGCTAATGGTCTATCCATTTTATCTTTTCAAAGAACTAGATTTTTGTTTCATTTATCTTTTGTAATTTTTTTCTGTTTCAATTTCCTTTAAATCTGCTCTAATCTTGGTTATTTCCTTTCTTCTGTTGGTTTGGGTTTGGTTTCTTCTTGTTTCTCTAGTTCCTTGAGGTGTGACCTTAGATTGTCGATTTGTGCTCTTTCAGTCTTTTTGATGTAGGTGTTTAGGGCTATGAACTTTCCTTTTAGCAGTGCCCTTGTTGTACCCCAGAGGTTTTGGTAGGTTGTGTCATTATTATCATTTAGTTCAAATAATTCTTTAATTTCCATCTTGATTTTGTTTTTGACTCAATGCTCATGCAGGAGCAAGTTATCTAATTTCCATGTATTTGTATGGTTTTAAAGGTTCCTTTTGGAGTTGATTTCCAATTTTATTCCATTGAGGTCTGAGAGAGTCCTTGATATAATATTAGTTTTCTTAAATTTATTGAGGTTTGTTTTATGACCTATCATATGGTCTATCTTGAGGGAAGTTACATGTGCTGTTGAATAAAATGTGTATTTTGCAGTTATTGGATGAAACGTTCTGTATATATCTGTTATGTTTATTTGTTCCAAGGTATAGTTTAAATCCATTGTTTCTTTGTTGACTTTCTGTCTTGATGACTTGTCTAGTGCTGTCAGTGGAGTACCGAAGTCCTCCACTATTATTGTGTTGCTGTCTAACTCATTTCTTCGGTCTGTTAGTAATTGTTTTATAAATTTGGAGCTCCAGTGTTAGGTTCATATATGTTTAGGATTATGATATTTTCCTGTTGGACAAGGCCTCTTATCATCATATAATGTCCCTCTTTGTCTCTTTTAACTGCTGCTGCTTTAATGTTTGTTTTGTCTGATATAAGAAGAGCTACTCCTGTTTGCTTTTGGTGTCAATTTGCATAAAATGTCTTTCCCCACCCCTTTACTTTAAGTTTATGTGAGTCCCCTTATGTGTTAGGTGAGTTTCCTGAAGGCAGCAGATAGTTGGTTGGTGAGTTCTTATCCATTCTGTGGTTCTGTATCTTTTAAGTGGAGCATTTAGGCCATTTACTTTCAATGTTAGTATTGAAATGTGAGGTACCATGGCATTCACCACGCTCTTTGTTGTCTGTGTACTTTGGTTTTTTTTGTTTTTTGTTTTTGCTTTTTAACTCACATTTTTGTTTTATAGGTCCTGTGTAATTTATCCTTTAAAGAGGTTCTGTTTTGATGTGTTTCCAGGATTTGTTTCAAGATTTAGAGCTCCTTTTAGCAGTTCTTGTAGTGGTGGCTTGGTAATGATGAATTCTCTCAGCATTTGTTTGTCTGAAAAAGATTGTATCTTTCCTTCATATATGATGCTTAGTTTTGGTGGATACAAAATTCTTGGCTGATAATTGTTTCGTTTGAGGAGACTGAAGATAGGGCCCCAATTCCTTTTAGCTTGTAGGGCTTCTGCTGAGAAATCTGTTAATCTGATAGGTTTTCCTTTATAGGTTACCTGTCGCTTTTGTCTCACGGCTCTTAAGATTCTTTCCTTTGTCTTTACGTTGGATAACCTTATGACAATGTGCCTAGGTGATGATCTTTTTGCAATGAATTTCCCAAGTATTCTCTGTGCTTCTTATATTTAGATGTCTAGATCTCTAGCAAAGCCAGGGAAGCTTTCCTTGATTATTCCCCAGATATGTTTTCCAAGCTTTTAGAATTCCCTTCTTCCTCAGGAACACCAATTATTATTAGGTTTGGTCATTTAACATAATCCCAGACTTCTTGGAGGCTTTGTTCATGTTTTCTTATTATTTTGCTTTGTCTTTGTTGGATTGGGTTAATTCAAAGACCTTGTCTTTGAGCTCTGAATTTCTTTCTTCTACTTTTCAGTTCTATTGCTGAGACTTTCCAGAGGATTTTGCATTTCTAAAAGTGTGTCCAAAGTTTCCTGAATTTTGATTGATTTTCTTTAAGCTATCTATTTCCTTGAATACTTCTTGCTTCATTTCTTGTATCTTTTTTTTTTCTTAATTTCCTTGCACTGGGCTTCACCTTTCTCTGCTCCCTCCCTTATTAGCTTAATAACTAACCTTGAATTATTTTTTAGGTAGATTAGGGATTTCTTCTTGGTTTGAATCCATTGCTGGTGAACTAGTGTGATTTTTTGGGGGTGTAAAAGAGCCTTGTTTTGTCATATTACCAGGGTTGGTTTTCTGGTTCCTTCTCACTTGGGTAGGCTCTATCAGAGGGAAGGTCTAGGGCTGAAGGCTGTTGTTCAGATTATTTTGTACCACAGGGTGTTCCCTTGATGTAGTACTCTCCCCCTTTTCCTATGGATGTAACTTCCTGTGAGCTGAACTGCTGTGATTGTTGTCCTTCTTCTAGGTCTATCCACTCCGCAAGTCTACCTGGCTCCAGGCTGGTACTGAGGATTGCCTGCACAGAGTCCTGTGATGTGAACTGTCTATAGGTCTCTCAGTCATGGATACCAGTGCCTGTTCCGGTGGAGGTGGTGGAGGGGTGCAACGGACTTTGTGAGAGTTCTTAGCTTTGTTGGTTTAATGCTCTATTTTTGTGCTGGTTGGCCTCCTGACAGTTGGTGGTGCTTTCCAGAGAGCATCAAGCTGTGGTACTGTGGAGAGGAACTTGTGGTGGGCAGGGCCCTAGAACTCCCAAGATTATATGCCCTTTGTCTTCTGCTACCCGGGTGGGTAGGGAAGGACCATCAAGTGGTGGCAGGGCCCGGTGTGTCTGAGCTCAGACTCTCCTTGGGCAGGTCTTGCTGCAGCTGCTGTGGGGAATCAGGGTGAGATTCCCAGGTCACTGGAGTTGTGTGCCTAGGAGAATTATGGCTGCCTCCGCTGAGTCACGCAGGTTGTCAGGAAAGTGGGGGGAAGCCAGCAGTCACAGGCCTCACCCAGCTCCCATGCAAACTGAAGGGCCAGTCTCACTCCCACTGTTCCCCACTCCAAAAGCCCAGAGACTGTTCCCAGGTGGTGGGTAACATAGGCTTGAAAACTTGTTCCAGGCGACCTGCCTTCCAGCTGCAAAAGAAAAGGCCTTGGTTCTTC
The DNA here is from genome assembly GCF_001698545.2 of Rhinopithecus bieti. Classification (NCBI taxonomy): domain Eukaryota; kingdom Metazoa; phylum Chordata; class Mammalia; order Primates; family Cercopithecidae; genus Rhinopithecus; species Rhinopithecus bieti. Next base: position 119,699 of record NW_016805182.1, on the reverse strand, counting down.
CCTTGCCCGAGGAGTCTGCATGCCAAATTTGTGCACGCTCCTGAGTTCTGGCTAGGAGGCCTCTCGCTCCATTCAAATTGTTACAAAGTTCAGATAGAGATTTCCTTCTCCCTGTGGAGTTTTACCCCCTGCTCCTCTTGCTACCCTCCTGATGGATCTCTGTGGCACCAGGCAGGAATGGGCTGCTTGGGGACCCAGCGAGTTCCCAGGGTCTTTCTGCTGCTTTCTGTATTTCACTTGGCTCTCCAAATTAACTCAGCTCCAGGTAAGGTTGGAAACTTCTCCTGCAAACAGACCTTCAGTTTCTCCAGTGGGGTGTGTGTTTGGGAGAGGAGGGTTTCCCTTTCCTATTTCTGCAGTTGGGGCAATTACAGTATATGGAGTGCCTCCTGGGTCCTGCGGGAGCAGTCTGCTTCCTTCAGAGGGTCTGTGGGTCCTCTCAGAATTGTCAATTTGTCTTGCAGTGGATCTGGAGCTCGAATTCACAGTGTGAGCCTCCACACACTGCTCTGTCCAGAGCTGCAATCTAGTCCAGCCTCCTGTCTGCCATGATGATGTAACTCTCTCTTTTTCCTCCTGAATGCTTCGCCCCTTAGAAATTTCTTCTGCCAGATACCCTAAATCATCTCTCTCAACTTCAAAGTTTACAGACCTCTAGGGCAGGTGCAAAATGCCACCAGTCTCTGCATAGCAAGAGTGACCTTTCCTCCCATTTCCAAAAACTTTCTCATCTCCATATGAGACCACCTCAGCCTGGACTTTATTGTCCATATCACTATCAACATTTTGGTCAAAGCCATTTAACAGGTCTCTAGGAAGTTCCATACTTTCCCACATCTTCCTGTCTTCTGAGCACTCCAAGTCTCTGGGAAGTTTCAAACTTTCCCACATTTGCTTATTATCTTCTGAGCCTTCCAAATAGTTCCAACCTCTGCCTGTTACCCACTTCCAAAGTCGCTTTCACATTTTTGGGTATCTTTACAGCAGTGTCCCACTCCCGGCACCAATTTACTGCATTAGTTCATTCTCACCCTGCTAATAAAGACATACTGGAGACTGGGTAATTTATAAAGGAAAAAGGTTTAATTGACTCACAGTTCAGCATGGCTGGGGAGGCCTCAGGAAACTTAAAATCATGGCAGAAGTGGAAGCAAACACATCCATCACATGGTGGCAGGAGAGAAATGCAGAGAAAATGGGGGGAGCCCCTTATAAAGCCATCAGATCTCATGAGAATACACTGTCACGAGAACAGCAGCCTGGGGCACTTCCCTCATGATTCAATTATCTCTCCCCGTGTCCCTCCCGTGACACATGGGGATTATGGGAACCAGAATTCAAGATGAGATTTGGGTGAGACACAGCCAAACCACATCAAGTTCTGAGTAACTGGAGAGTAAGCTGAGGCCATAGAGCTTGAAGTTAGAAAGGGAGAGAAGAGACTGAATGGGAAGTATTAAAGACCATTTTGCTCTGCCTCACTTTGGGTGAATCAATGGTCCTTTTTCCATGAGTCAAATGTCAGGCGTTCAACACTTTGTGGGGCTCTGGTGTCAGGACTTCCTCTGTGTGTTCTTATCTCAAACTTGATCAGCAAGGAGTTTCATTAAGGGATTCTCTGCTCTCTGTTACATCTGCATCACTTTGTCCTCTCTCAAAGAAACCCTGTCAAAGCCCTCCTTCCTGATACATCTGCCACTATACAAAGCTAAGATCCAAACTTGGAGAGAAACCAAACATCCTAAAATTATAAATTCCTCTCATTAGGAAATATTCTAAAGGAGTCTCTCTCTTTATTAAATACCTCCTTTTCCCCTCTCAACACCCCCCCACACACACACACACACAAATATTTTCCATACAACATTTAAGGAGAATAACAAATCCCCATTGTTTGCATAGTTCTAGAAATCTTGATGGCCTCATTACAGCCAATTTTTTTGTTTTTGGTTCGTAAAATTTATAATTTTATGGTTGTAAAATCAAGGTTATGATAAATGTGAATCTTCTGGACTATTTCAAATGCTGTCTCTAATGGTTTTCAGACTCTTCCATTCTTTTCATAGATTCAAGTCAGGTATTTCCTCCTATGAGCCTGCCCCTGATTCACTGCACCCTTCACACTCTGCATTTAGAAGACATTTCCCTATGACACCAAAATGTTTGATGTTATTAAAATCATGCTATTGATATTCATATCAATTATGTCTTGAGTGTTATGCTTAGTATATCTATTAATAAAACCTGGATTTTCATCTTTTTTGGCTTCAGATAAAATAATTTATAGAGACACAAATAGTAATATTAAAGCTATCAACCATAAAAGTCAATACCTGACAGCAGCATGTAATTTAAGAGTTGCATACATGTGAAGTCAGATCTAGTGTTTTCTAAGTGCACATACATTAGCTGCATACCAGAAATTCAGAATTTCAGAAGCAACAAGCTGTCAAATGATAGATTACCAATGTTTTGAAAATGAACTTTGCAGCAAAGCGGGAAACTTGGCAAAGCTGGGTTAGTACGTAAAACATATATGCCTTCTCTCGCCACTGAATTGCCCTTCGGTATATCCATTAACACTGTTTTGTTGTTGAAAATTTATTTTTTAAAATGCTTTCANTTGTTTCATTTATCTTTTGTAATTTTTTTCTGTTTCAATTTCCTTTAAATCTGCTCTAATCTTGGTTATTTCCTTTCTTCTGTTGGTTTGGGTTTGGTTTCTTCTTGTTTCTCTAGTTCCTTGAGGTGTGACCTTAGATTGTCGATTTGTGCTCTTTCAGTCTTTTGATGTAGGTGTTTAGGGCTATGAACTTTCCTTTTAGCAGTGCCCTTGTTGTACCCCAGAGGTTTTGGTAGGTTGTGTCATTATTATCATTTAGTTCAAATAATTCTTTAATTTCCATCTTGATTTTGTTTTGACTCAATGCTCATGCAGGAGCAAGTTATCTAATTTCCATGTATTTGTATGGTTTTAAAGGTTCCTTTTGGAGTTGATTTCCAATTTTATTCCATTGAGGTCTGAGAGAGTCCTTGATATAATATTAGTTTTCTTAAATTTATTGAGGTTTGTTTTATGACCTATCATATGGTCTATCTTGAGGGAAGTTACATGTGCTGTTGAATAAAATGTGTATTTTGCAGTTATTGGATGAAACGTTCTGTATATATCTGTTATGTTTATTTGTTCCAAGGTATAGTTTAAATCCATTGTTTCTTTGTTGACTTTCTGTCTTGATGACTTGTCTAGTGCTGTCAGTGGAGTACCGAAGTCCTCCACTATTATTGTGTTGCTGTCTAACTCATTTCTTCGGTCTGTTAGTAATTGTTTTATAAATTTGGAGCTCCAGTGTTAGGTTCATATATGTTTAGGATTATGATATTTTCCTGTTGGACAAGGCCTCTTATCATCATATAATGTCCCTCTTTGTCTCTTTTAACTGCTGCTGCTTTAATGTTTGTTTTGTCTGATATAAGAAGAGCTACTCCTGTTTGCTTTTGGTGTCAATTTGCATAAAATGTCTTTCCCCACCCCTTTACTTTAAGTTTATGTGAGTCCCCTTATGTGTTAGGTGAGTTTCCTGAAGGCAGCAGATAGTTGGTTGGTGAGTTCTTATCCATTCTGTGGTTCTGTATCTTTTAAGTGGAGCATTTAGGCCATTTACTTTCAATGTTAGTATTGAAATGTGAGGTACCATGGCATTCACCACGCTCTTTGTTGTCTGTGTACTTTGGTTTTTTTTGTTTTTTGTTTTGCTTTTAACTCACATTTT
>NW_016805182.1:114657-115476 GCF_001698545.2 Rhinopithecus bieti | reverse complement strand
AACTTCGTATTTTGTTTTATAGGTCCTGTGTGATTTATACTTTAAAGAGGTTCTGTTTTGATGTGTTTCCAGGATTTGTTTCAAGATTTAGAGCTCCTTTTAGCAGTTCTTGTAGTGGTGGCTTGGTAATGATGAATTCTCTCAGCATTTGTTTGTCTGAAAAGATTGTATCTTTCCTTCATATATGATGCTTAGTTTTGGTGGATACAAAATTCTTGGCTGATAATTGTTTCGTTTGAGGAGACTGAAGATAGGGCCCCAATTCCTTTTAGCTTGTAGGGCTTCTGCTGAGAAATCTGTTAATCTGATAGGTTTTCCTTTATAGGTTACCTGTCGCTTTTGTCTCACGGCTCTTAAGATTCTTTCCTTTGTCTTTACGTTGGATAACCTTATGACAATGTGCCTAGGTGATGATCTTTTGCAATGAATTTCCCAAGTATTCTCTGTGCTTCTTATATTTAGATGTCTAGATCTCTAGCAAAGCCAGGGAAGCTTTCCTTGATTATTCCCCAGATATGTTTTCCAAGCTTTTAGAATTCCCTTCTTCCTCAGGAACACCAATTATTATTAGGTTTGGTCATTTAACATAATCCCAGACTTCTTGGAGGCTTTGTTCATGTTTTCTTATTATTTTGCTTTGTCTTTGTTGGATTGGGTTAATTCAAAGACCTTGTCTTTGAGCTCTGAATTTCTTTCTTCTACTTTTCAGTTCTATTGCTGAGACTTTCCAGAGCATTTTGCATTTCTAAAAGTGTGTCCAAAGTTTCCTGAATTTTTGTTTGATTTTTCTTTAAGCTATCTATTTCCTTGAATATTTCT
>NW_016805182.1:104734-112428 GCF_001698545.2 Rhinopithecus bieti | reverse complement strand
CCCTCCTTCCTGATACATCTGCCACTATACAAAGCTAAGATCCAAACTTGGAGAGAAACCAAACATCCTAAAATTATAAATTCCTCTCATTAGGAAATATTCTAAAGGAGTCTCTCTCTTTAATTAAATACCTCCTTTTCCCCTCTCAACACCCCCCCACACACACACACACACAAATATTTTCCATACAACATTTAAGGAGAATAACAAATCCCCATTGTTTGCATAGTTCTAGAAATCTTGATGGCCTCATTACAGCCAATTTTTTTGTTTTTGGTTCGTAAAATTTATAATTTTTATGGTTGTAAAAATCAAGGTTATGATAAATGTGAATCTTCTGGACTATTTCAAATGCTGTCTCTAATGGTTTTCAGACTCTTCCATTCTTTTCATAGATTCAAGTCAGGTATTTCCTCCTATGAGCCTGCCCCTGATTCACTGCACCCTTCACACTCTGCATTTAGAAGACATTTCCCTATGACACCAAAATGTTTGATGTTATTAAAATCATGCTATTGATATTCATATCAATTATGTCTTGAGTGTTATGCTTAGTATATCTATTAATAAAACCTGGATTTTCATCTTTTTTGGCTTCAGATAAAATAATTTATAGAGACACAAATAGTAATATTAAAGCTATCAACCATAAAAGTCAATACCTGACAGCAGCATGTAATTTAAGAGTTGCATACATGTGAAGTCAGATCTAGTGTTTTCTAAGTGCACATACATTAGCTGCATACCAGAAATTCAGAATTTCAGAAGCAACAAGCTGTCAAATGATAGATTACCAATGTTTTGAAAATGAACTTTGCAGCAAAGCGGGAAACTTGGCAAAGCTGGGTTAGTACGTAAAACATATATGCCTTCTCTCGCCACTGAATTGCCCTTCGGTATATCCATTAACACTGTTTTGTTGTTGAAAATTTATTTTTTAAAATGCTTTCATTTTAGCTTTGAAATGGGAATTTTCCAGAAAGAAGGAAAGTTTTTCTTATGATTTTTGAAACTCGTTCGCAAACAATATAAAGCATAAACTTCAATTAAAAGGTTCACAGCTATATTAATAAAATGTTTCATCATCTCATTATATTTCTCTACTCTGAAATGTTTTTACAGTAATAAAAGGATCAACAGAGAAAAATAATTTGCTATTTCAGGAAGTGAGTCTATTCAAAGTGCTATGAGATTTTAGACCAATTTGAGAATTCAAGTCAATTTATATGTAAGGTAAGTTTCCCATACCTTGCTAACCAATGGGTACAAATCTAGGGGGAGGAAAGTGGCCAGCTATTTTAATTGCAACAACACATGTCTCATTGGCTTTTGCTACCCACTGCTGAACTAAGTACAACCCAGTTATTTCTGCTAATCCCCTAGGATGTTCCAAGCTAAGTAGGCATTTTTGTGTGCCAGATTCTTTGCTGCCACAACTACGCTGTGTTCCATTTAGAAGTGGGGACAAATCTCCTGCTTCCCCAAAGCTGCATCACACTTTGTTGCTTAGACAAAAGAAGCGCAGCCTGTGCTTCAGATTCTGCCACATTTCTCTCCTCCAAGACACAAAGAAACCCCCATAATTTCCCTTCAGCAGAAAATCCCCATGACAATTGATATATGCAAATGATTCCTAGCAGTACCATGCCAGTTTGTCATTCATAACCATGTATATATTAATGCTGGTTAGACAAATCCCATTACATATAAATAAAATATGAAATGTTTAAGAGAAATGAGAATTTTCAATATGGATAAGAAGTGGCAGATAATCTAGCAATATCTATGAAAATTCCAAATGCACATACTCTTTGACATAGTAATAGCACTTTGACACATATAAATGAACATTTGTAGTAGGATGTTTACTGCCGCATTGTTTAAGGAGGCAAAAAGAAGCTGGAAGCAAATTACATGTTCATCAATAAAATAATGGTTAAATAAATTACAGGACATCCAAAAGATAATATTCTGCAACTGTTAAAATAAATGAACTAAATCTATTTTGACCTGGTGGTGTGGATGACCTATTATCAAGTAAACTGACAATTGGCAAAGGAAGGTACATAATATAATCATATGTTTTGTAAAAACAAAAACAAAGCATGTGCACATTCATGTATATTTGTAAGAAAATGGAAAAGGCTGTGAAAGGCTAATGGTAGGTATTAACACTGATTTCCTCAAAGGCTGAACACATTGGTAGGTAGAGAGATACTTACATTAGAAATAAAATCTTTACGTTGTTTCCCTCATTATCACTTGTGAATGCGTACTTAAAATATTGCAATGAAGGAAAAGATTAAAAAGGAGAAACAGAAAACTCAACAGGGAGCCACCTTCGAAGATAAGAAATAGATATTACACAATTATGATAATCAATTCAATTCAACAATATATATTAAGGGCCTAAAATATTTGTTACTATGGCACTCAGCATTGTGAGAAACATGAAAGAAAAATAAGTCATGGCTCTTGCTGTCAGAAATCCTGTAGACCTACTAAGGGACAAAATGTGCACATTATTGCCTCCAAGGCACTGTTTTGCTAAGGAGTGGTGTATGTAGTATGTGTCTATTGGTTAATAGGAAGGAGGTAAACCTGGGCTGGATTGACTAAAGTATATTTTGTGAGTATAGATGAAGCCCTTACCACGTCAGTGCATGCCCACCTACCTTCCAACTGCCAGAATTGGTATCTTATGGTCTGAGAACTTTCTCTGACCACCAGAGCCTGCTCTGCCCCTACTTGTGGCAGATCAGAGGTGCCAGCAAGTTGGTGTAGCCCTCAAGGAAGGACTACTGATGACAACTGGTAAGAAATTCTCCAGTTCCCTTGCCCCCAGGTGCATGTGCAACACTGGCTCCCAGAGTTCCCCGATAAGATTAGGTTTCAATTTTCTCCAGTGATAACTTGCTTGATGTCATTCCCTGCATTGACCTTGATTGTGTTCCCTTCCCTGTCTCACGTCTCTACTCCCTTACCAGTATTTCCCAGGAAACATTGCAACCAACTTCTTAGCTCAGGGTCAGCTTCTAGAGGAACCCAAACTAAGAGAGTGGAGGACTTTGGACCTTAGCTTTGGACCTTACAGATTTTATACATTAATTTATTCTATAAATATTGATAAAACACCTACTTATCAATACTCAGACAGGAAAATAGACACCACTCTAGGTATTTTAATGAGAGAGGAATTTAATGCTTGGTATTGATTTAAAAGTGTTGGACTAACCGCTTATTGATGCTGTAACAAGTTGCCACAAATTTAGTAGCTTAAAACAACATAAATTTATTCTTTCACAGTTCTGGGGGTCAGAAGTCTATAATTAGTTTCACTAGGCTAAAGTTAAGGTGTCAGCAGGGCTTATTCCTTCTGGAAGTTCTGAGAGTAAATTTTTTACTTAGTTTAGTGAAATTTCAATTTCAGCAATTGTACCTTTCACCTCTACAATTTCTATTTGGTTCCATTTTATAATTTATCTCTTTGTTGATATCCTCTATTTGTCCATACATCTTGCTCCTTATTTCCTTTAGTTCTTTGTCTATGGTTTCCTGTAACTTTTTTAGCATATTTAAGACAATCAATTTAAAGTCTTTATTAAGTCCAAGGTACGAGCTTTCCCAGGAATACTTTCTGTCCATTTCTTTTCTTTTCTTTTTTAATCACCTGTGAATGGGCCACACTTTCCTATTTCTTTGTATGCACTGAATTGCTTTTGAAAACCAGAAAATGTGAATATCATAAAGCGGTAACTATGTAAATCATATTCTCCCCATCCTCTGGGTTTGTTGTTATTGATTACTGAGGGCTGCAATTGTCCACTGGTTTAATGACTTTTCTAAACTATTTTTTGCAATAGATTCTTGTTGTATGTGGTCACTGAAGTCTCTATGTTGTTATCTTAGCATTTAGTCATCAACTTGCCAGGAATTTCTTTAAATACTTGGAGCCAAAAGGAAAAGAAAAAAACTATTCTCCCAGTTTTTGAAGGTTGGCTCTGTGCTGGAGCACTCCTTCAACACTAAGCCAGGACACCTAAAACTCTGCTTTAGCTTTTACCTCATACTTGTGCAAAGCCCAAAGATTAACCAGAGGTGCAAGCCTAAGATCCTCTCAAGTTTTTGTGAGGATGCATCTGGCCCTGGGTACACATATTGCATCCTGGATTTCCCAGTATACATGATCATGCTTCAGAGCCCTTATTCCCTGAAGAAATTTCCTCCTTAGTCTTTTCCTTCCCAGACTTTTGGGTCTGTCTGCTGCTTGCCCCATCTTCTGTCCCTTGCCCCAGGCAGACATGTACAGTATGTTTTGAAATACTTTTGACAGATGTCACCTAAACAGTCACTCTAGCCCCAGGGAAGGGAGGTAGTGGCAAATAAAGGTCAGTCTCTGTACCAGTCCCTCAGGGAAATACTAGACTGATCAAAGCTAAAATGTATTGAGAATGAGATCCATATTGTCCCCCATCCCAGTACCAGCAAACCATGCCAGGTATACAAGCTGCTGTTCCCACAACCACTATCGAGCTGGAAAGTGGGAGATGTTAGGCGAGCAAGCAAAAATTCCACAATATTTTCTTACCAAAATTTAGCAGTGTCTGTTTTCATTAAACACTTTCCTGGTTGCTGTAAGATTTTGATTAGACTTCAGAGTTCCAAAAAAAAAAAAAAATGATTATTTTAGTTTTGCTTAATGCTTGCTTCAATGAACAGACCAAGTTTTGGAGTTTCCTACTCCACCACTTTTATGACATCACCACTACAACTCTTCCTTGCACAAATTAAGATATACTTATTCTCTCCCCAAAAGGGCCAAACACAGGATCCTATTAGTCACCATATCCCTTTCTGGAAAGGCTAATTTCTTTTCTAGATCAGTAAAAAGCCCACAGAGGTATTTACTATTTTAAGACTAAATTTAAAAATTAAGTATTACCAACACTGCTTATATAAAATAGTGCAAAAAGGGGAAGTGAATGATAAAAACATATATGCATATAAATCAAGCAAAAAACAAAATATACACACTGCACAAAGTATGTAATAGTTCTTGTTTCTGTAACTGGACACTAATCCATATTGGAAATTGAAGTTCTTTTGTTCACTGCCTATTCCATGGTTTTTTGTTTGTTTGTTTGTTTGTTTGTTTGTTTGTTTGTTTATCATTACCCCTCACTTTACCTGGTCAAATTTCTTTAGCTGGTTGGATGATTCAAATCTTCATTGTAAAGAGTCTGAGTCCTCAGTGATCCTGCATTAACTGGGTAGTCTTTAATTAACTTTTATAATTAAAGAAATGGTGTCCTATGAAACCTGCTGAGTTCTAGTCATAGTTCTTTCTGCTCCCATTATGTACAGTAATTCAATTTCCCCCTGATAATCAGGCACTCTATCTGGTAGAGTAACCCCCTTCTTTGCTTGCAGTAAGTTTAGTGGCCTGAGGAACCAACAAGATCAGATGGCACTCTCAGCTTCCCGTTCAACAGAACCATTATTGTGTCCACTAGTAGAAATGTCTTCCCAGTCCCCTGGGGAATCAACACTTCTCAACCAGCAGGGCCCAAAATAAAAGTTCCAGAGGGAACTTTTAGCAAAATTCAGTGAATGGATTATTAGGTGGAATGGTGAAAAAAATCACTATTGACTTTACCCATTGGTTCTGAGACCTATGCATTATGGTTGTGTGAAAATGGTGACAACATTGGTCATTGGTTTAAAATATATATCATATCCCTGAGGACAGTTTTCCAACCACAAAGATATAGTCTTCTACTGCAATAGACACTATAGCTGTATCTTCAACAGGCTATTCTAACATTATGTGGGGTCACCTGCTTCTGAATAGTGGAGCACATGGTAAGGGCAATGAATTTCATGACCATGAAGCCAAGCCACATTTCTTTGCCTGAAAAATTCAATATTTGTTGAGAAGCACTGCTATGCAAAATAATATAGTGAATAATGAATTCCATAAATCTATGAATGGTGGTCCTGGCAATAGTATCATGGGCAGGGATGCCAATCCATATTTAGAATATATATTTCAGTGAGGACAAATTTCTGCTTCCTCCATGTTGGAAGAGGTTGAATGTAATCAATCAATATGCCACCAAGAAGCTGGCTGGTCTTCCCTGCTCCCCTGACCTGACTCCTCACAACTTCATCCTCAGAAAATAATGTCTTAATGGGGCTCAACTTTATTTCTGATGTTGTCAAGCAAGCATTCAATAGTGGTGGTAGCTGGGCTAGCATTAGTCAGGCAAAGTCAGCATTGTGAAGCCCATGTGTAACCCCCATTCCAGATGCCATAGCCCCTTTGCACATTGAGCACTCTCCCACAAGGTAGCTTGGGAAAGAAGCCAACATCCACAGGATGGCTATTTGGAGTACCAGCTTTGCCTGAGAGAGTGAGAAAATTGATTGGATTTGCATGAGCAGATGGAGAGGAAAAGGTGTTAGTTTAAGCCAAAGAATAAAGGCAAGGATAATCATAGAGTTTGGCACAGCTTGGCGAACCCAGTCCGGCTGCAGGCAAGTTTGTGCTATGGAGTGCTTTTACAGGAAACACCAAAGGTTAGAAAGGAAGGATATGGGCCAGACCCAGTGTATCATGCCTGTAATACTAGCACTTGAGGAGGCCTAGGTGGGTGGATCTCTTGAGCCCAGGAGTTTGAGACCAGCTTGGGCAACATGGTGAAACTCTGTCTCCACAAAAATAAAAAAAATTAGCTGGGCATGGTGGTGCATGCCTGTGGTCTTAGCTACTCAGAAGGCTGAGGTGGGAGGATTGCTTGAGCCAGGAGGTTGAGGCTGCGGTGAGCCATGATCATGCCACAGCACCCTAGTCTTGCTGGCAGATCAAAACATCATCTCAAAAAAAAAAAAAAAAAAAAAGTAAGGAAGGGTATGGTAAAGTTATATTAATAACAACAGGGACAACACATACTAGTACCAGCTTATATTTTTGAAGTCCTTACTGTGTCCTATGCTGAGCATTTCATATGTATTATATCACTTGATTTTCAAAAAACTTTGTTGTGAGGTAGATACTATTATCATGCCCATTTAACACAATAGTTTTACGAGATCAAGTAAGAAATTATAGAGTTCCCATGATCAATGACACAGAAGCCCACATAACTTGTTTACCACTGGGATGTACAGTCTTGCTATTCAGGCTGTGTAGTATGAACTCTAATGTTAGACAAAGGGGAATGGCTGACAGGATTTGGGCAAAAAGAAAGCATCAAGTAAATTGATCTGTCAATGAGGTGTGGAAAAGAATACAGTTGACCCTTGAACAGCTCAGGTTTTAGGGGGACTGATCCCCATGAAGTCAAAAATCCACACATAACTTTTGACTCCCCAAACCATAGCTATTCATAGCCCACTGTTCACTGGAAGCCTTACCCATAACATAAACAGTCAATTGATACATATTTTGTATGTTTTATGTATTATATGCTGTATTCTTACAATGAAATAATCTAGAGAAAAAAATGTTATTATAAAACCTAGGTAATACGATTCAGTACACAGGCATGGGCAAGGACTTCATATCTAAAACACCCAAAGCAAAGGCAACAAAAGCCAAAATTGACAAATGGGATCTAATTAAACTAAAGAGCTTCTGCACAGCAAAAGAAACTACCATCAGAGTGAACAGGCAACCTACAGAATGGGAGAAA
>NW_016805182.1:88151-102718 GCF_001698545.2 Rhinopithecus bieti | reverse complement strand
GGTGAAGGATAAAAGAGACGACTTCAACACTCTTTGAATGCTAATGGAAAATTAATAATTCATTTGAGTGACAGAACTTAAAAATTACAGAGAAAATAGAAAAATACATCTTTCTCTTTTTGATAGAATGAACGGGGAAAAGCAAGTCAGAAACAGAGAGAGAATTGGTAATTTCCCTGTGAGAAGTTTAATTTACCAGGTTGTCTCAAAAACTTGTGGGAAAAAAATCATGCCATAACACTGATTTTGAAGTTTTCTCCATCGCATTGTTTCCCCCAATCCGTCAGTAAAATGTATCCCATCCTTTTTACCTTGTGTGGAAATATAGTGATGAACAGACAGAGCGGTTATCAAAGGGAAGTGTGGCTGGTCCCAGTGCAAACTCGCCACTGGCTTTCATAAAGGAGAAACAGCTGAATAATGCTCAGGGGGCTGAGATGCTCAACCAGAAGCCATGGAGCTGCCAAGCAGGAGTGGGATAAGACTCAGCAGCACCGTGGGGTAGACAACTGGAATGGAAATGCTGTAAAAATTCCTCTTACCACAGAAGATGCTGAACTTTGAAAGTAGAGTTTGAGGCTGCAGTAAGCTATGATCGTATCACTGCACTTCAGCCTGGGTAACAGAGTGAGACCCTGTCTCAAAAAAAACAAAATACAATAAAAAAATTAAAAAAAAAAGAAAGAAAAGAGGAAAAAGTACAAAAAACAAACTATGAAATCTTAAGAACTATCCTTCATCTTTGATATTATTTTTGAAACAAAACTTATCCTTTTTTTTGTCTTTCTCTCTAAACAGAATTTCTATGCACTGTCACTGTTCTATCAACAGCCCTCAGAAGAATGTCATTTCTGCTTCTATGATAGTCTATAGAATCAAGCCTAGTTCTTATACAAGTATTCTATGTATTCAGTATTCCATGTACTCATATGGCATGCAACACTCTATTCCATGTTATGTAAACTAGGAATGAAGATGTTTTAAATAAGCCTCACCTGCTCGCAGTTGATAGCCTTGTGCCCCATGGGAAATTTGGGATAAGTACTGCAGTGATATGGTGTTACTTCTACTCAGTTTTCCAAAGCTTCAGGGGCTCACAGGTGTGAATTACCAGAGACGTCAGCTGCCTGTCCAGAATGAAGCATTTTCAAACAGGTGCAAATTTTGATGGAGGCTCTCAACCTACTAATAACCTACCTTGTCAAAAATTTCAATATTCTCTAAGGTTGAAGTGAAAACTCACATGGATTTTATTAGCAGGGAGCAATTGCACCTTGTGAAGCAGATAATATGGTTCGATATTTCTCCTCATTCTACATGCAAGTAAAAGGAAAATTCACATAACTCATTTTCACTCCTGTGATGTGTAGCCTCTCTTCATTATTTTAGAGATGCTGAATTTAAAACACTCACCAAATATTAGCCCCAATATTAAGTTAGGAATATATTTATACATACAGATAAATATACACAGATATATAAACATATACCACCTGTCCTTTCCCTTCCTCATCCACCTTCAGTTCGCATCCCCATACACTACAACCTATGCTCCAACCACTGGATTATTTTTTTCTTCCTTATACCTGCCTGCCACATCGCCAAGCCTTGTATCAGCAATTCTTAACCTTCTCCCCATTGTGACACGTGTCAATAATGACATCCCCCATATACAACAACACAATTCACATAGTCATGCCCACATTTTGACAAAACCCCAAAATTCTGCCGAGAAGTAAAACAATGTAATAAGTCAAAGCAACCTAGATATTAACTAAAGGAGACAGGCTGCTGGTGAAGCACGATTCCCTCTGAGCAAACTCTTGAGAGCTACGTTCTCTCCCACTCAAAGCAAGGGAGTGAGAATGAATATTTATAGGGATAACCTTGAATTTTCTCTAATTTTAAAAATGTGAATCATTTTCAAACTTTGGTGCTTTATTATTATTTGCCATGGACCACACAAATGCTGCCTTAGTCCTTCCTACTCTTACATGCTGAAATGCTTACCCCACCCATATCACGACTTGCTGAAAAATCTTCTCATCATCCAAGGTCCAATTTAAATGCCACCTCCTCCAGTGAAGCAGATGCTGTCTGTGTCTCGGCCAAATCCCGTTTCCACGCACTACTCAAGCTTATAACTCTTTGTCTGAGGCTTTTTTGGCTGCACGAACACAGACTCAGCCCACATGTAGGACAGGTGAGAAGTACTGGAAAGCTAACATCCCTGGCAAAGCCCTCAAACAACGATACATAAAATTTAGTAAATAAAAATTTCATTTTCCTCTGCCACCTCAAGGAGAACAGCACTGAGGTTTATTCTTAACTATCTCCCAGAGGTCCCTAGTAGGAATGAGCCCCCATTACCCATAACAGTAAGCTGCTTATTAGTGCTGTCTGCTTGGATTCCTAAATCAACTTCCAAATAAACCTTGTGCCCAAATACGACTCTTGATACCTGCTTCTGGGGGAATTCAACCTAAGATATCCTGGAAGTCCTTTTCCAGTAACCCTGCAGCAAATAATTCCTTCTCCTCCTGGGTTCCCATAACATTTTGTTACATTAGAGTGTCATACAGGACACTGAAAAAGACATAGTGAATCATAGATACACCTATCCCTCTCACGAGGCATCTGAAAGTAAGAGTTACGATTTCTCTGTATCTATATCCCCAAATTGCTGATCACTGCACTTTTCACATTCCTAGTACTTAATAAACATTTGTTAATTTGAATGAATATCAATATGCCTATAGCATCAAAGACAGCAGTTCTTAATGTTTCTTCTAAGATATTATTTTAAATTAAACATTGAAAAGAGAGTGGAGGTTTGGCATTAAAAAAATGATAGCTAGCAACTGGGCATGTTGGCTCACGCCTGTAATCCCAGCATTTTGGGAGACAGAGGCGAGCAGATCACTTGAGCTCAGGAATTCGAGACCAGTCTGGACAACATGGCAAAACCCCATCACTACAAATAATCATGGCACACAGCTGTGGTCCCAACTACTTGGGAGGATCACTTGAGCCTGGGAGGTTGAGGCTGCAGTGAGTGATTGCACACTGCACTCCAGTCTGGGCAACAGAGCAAGACCCTGTCACAAAACAAAACAAAACAAAAAACAAAACAAAAATGATAGCTAGCTAAAGGTTTTGGATTCCGTCTTTTCTCATATTCCCTTTAAAATATATGATAACAAAAGGGAAAATCTTGGGAGCACAATAAATTAAAATAACAATAAGATAAAATAAATCAAGGAGGAGAGTCCAGTACAGTGTGGAAGCAGGAAGAAATTTTCATTAACTATATCACATAAGTATGAATTAAGGAACACAATCATGGCTGGGCATGGTGGCTCACACTTGTAATCCCAACATTTTGGGAGGACGAGGCAAGAGCATCACTTGAGCCCAGGAGTTCAAGACCAGCCTGGGCAACACAGTGAGATCCCATCTCGATTTTTAAAATTAAACAAACAAACAAACAAAAAAACCCCACAAGCACTAGCTAAGGCATGCCCAAACTCTAAACAGAATAACACATTTCAGAAGTCAGTGGAAGATTAGGGCCACTGGACTCTCTGCCTCCAGCTCCAAGCACAAAGCTACAGTAGACACAGAGTTCTATGTGCAACATGATGAGCAGTCAAAAGCAGTAGAAAGGGTGAATGATGGATCATTGAATCCTGAAAAATCCTCTGGGGCTAAGCAAGCTATATTCAGAGGTAGGGGTAGATTGGCATGTACCAACCTATTCAAGAAAGAGCCTATATAGAATAGAGCATTACATAAAGATCAAGAGCATGGACTTTGGAATCAGACAGATCTGGAGTAGAGTCTGACCTCTTTTTACTACTTGTTGCAAGATTTTGAGTTATTTTATCTATCCATACCTTAGTTCCCTTGTAAGTAACATGGGGCAAGAATAGTAGCTATTTCAAAGAGTTCTTAAGAGAATTAAATGAGATAACTAATTAAAGGTCTTAGAAAAGTGCCTGGTGGAGTAGCCAAGATTATTTACTTCTGCCATCTTCCTTCTCCTTCTTCAACACCATCATCACTGATGCATTCTACAGAGTCAAAGAATGAAATAGTTGACAAAAAGTTTCCACTCCAGCTTAGTGAATCTATAAAAATTTAACACAGAGCAATGAATTTCAAGCTTTGGATTTTGCAGATAAAACTAGCACCTGCCTTTATGGCCAAGAAGGGGGTTCTCTTAGCTTTAGGGTGATCAAGCCTCTACCTGTTACAAACAGGGGACAGCATAGATTTCTCCTCATTTGATATTATTAGAAACAGAACAATTGACAATTCACGGCCTGGGAAGCATTCTATTCTACTTACAGAGAAGTTAATTCCCTGTTAATGTAGAAGAAGAAAGGAAAACACTTGGTGAAATCACTGCAGAAACTGAAAAAAAAGTTAAGGAAATTTCTACTTTAATCTCCATAAAATCATAAAACCTTTGTTAATGTTTGTCTTAATCCTTTTGTGCTTCTGTAATAAAATACCTAAAACTGGGTAATTTTTAAACTACAAAAATTTATTTCTCATAGTTCTGGAGGCTGGAAAGTCCAAAGTCAAGGCACCAGCAGTCAGTGTCTGATGAGGGCTTCTTTGCTGTGTCCTCACATGGCCAAGGGTGAAAGGGCAAAAATGACAAAGATTTCTCTGAAGCTTCTTTTATGAGGATTTTAATCCATTCATGAGGGCAGAGCCCTGATGACGTAATCGCTTCCCCAAAGGCCCTCCTCTTAATACCACCACAATGGGTATTAAGTTTCAACATAACTTTTGGAGGGGACATATTCAAACCATAGCAACGTTAATCTAGAACAGACCTGCAATAGGAAAAAACAATGGGATCAGGTACAAAGAAAACATGTTGTATGTGAAATAAATGACAAAATATTCAAAAAGGCAGTAATGGAATTAAAAAACCTGCATTGGTGAAAATAGCTATCAAAAATGACTCAGAAGAAAATGGAATTCATAATGTAAATAGAAAACTTTATAATCCTGTCAGAATGCAAAAGGAAAGATACAGAGATAAGTGAATATGGTGGAAGAAACAAGTACAGAAATAAGTACAGAGACTGGCAATGGAGATACATCTGTGAGATAAGAAATATCAGGCTCACACACTGAACATCATTTGCCTGCCACTGCATACTAGGGCCTCCATGACAAAGATGCCCCTTCCGACCTCTCCTGCTCTCTCTCCTGCCACACACACGTTCTCATATAGATGGCTCCAGTAATGATGGTGCTCTACCTGTATAATGGGATTTCTTAAACCCATATCTTTGCTTGTGCTGCCTCCTTTACCTGATTTCTTACTCCCCAGTTTTCCTATGGCTATTCCCACTCATCCAAATCTTATCTCCAAAATACTTTCACTGAGGCTCCTGCAGAAGATTCTCTTTCATCTGCATCTGAAGTCCCCTCCAGTCCTTCACTTTACCCCACTGTGGTGTCTTACCCTCTGGACTCGAATTTTCTTTAGACAAGAACTGTGTCTTATTTACCTGTGTATTGCAAGCACTTAACTGATTGCCTGGTTCTTCTAAATGCTGGTTCAGCCAATATACCATTCAGTTTAGGTGTCTTTCTCTCCACATAAAAAACAAATGAAGTTCAAACCAAGTCCTCCATATAACCTTACAGCATGACTTTCTAAAATGGCCAAAATGCCAGAGATGCCCCTTGCCCTACCTCATGCTCTCAATATGCAAGTGAGGTAACATTGTTAGTGTCTGAGCATGTTCCATTTTCCATAGTGATGAAATTTTATTTTTAACTGTACTGAAAAGAATTAGAATGCTGTTACCAAAATTAAAGAACTTGAAGGATTTTCTAGAAGGTAAGAAAACCACTTTGGAGAAAAATGTCCTAGTCTTTGTTTTACTAACTGATTTTGTGAAAAGTAAGCAAAGGGGCCACATAGGAGTATATGTTTTACTTCATGAGAAAACTGCAAATAATAATTTAAAAAACTGCTACAAAGGAATTTGTTAAGAAAAGAGCTGTTAAGGGTTGAATGGCAGACTCTCATATGCTATGCATCACCAATTTCTACATTAGCTAATATACATGCATCAGTATAACAGTAACTAGTGCCAAATTATCAAAACGTGTTCAATATGTTTGGTAAGCTATTTGAAATGAAATAAAAGAAATTAAGTTATATATGACATTTTAAAGAATTTCTAGTGTTTTAAGATTTGATCAATATTTTAAATATCAACACAACTGTGTGGACATATGGCTACCAAAAGAAACTAATTTCCAGAAAGATGTAAATTGTGTGTGTATGTGTGTGTGTGTGTGTCTATTGTGGTTAAGAGCTTGATCATTGGCTTCTAAACAACCTGTCTTCGAATCCTGGTTCTGAAACTTACTAGATGTTTGACCTCAAAAATTTTGCTTAAGGAATCAAAGGCCCAGAGAGATTACCTGTAAACTGGGGGCAATAATATCTACCTTGGGGTACTGATGTGAAAATTAAATAAAATAATACAAATAGTTAATTTATTAAATACTTACTATTTGCCAGGCAGTGATCTAAGCACTTTAGATGCATTAATTTTCATAACAACTCTATAAGGTGGATACAGTCATTGACCATATTTTATAGTTAATCATGTTAGAGACAGAGAGTGGGTAAGTAACTTGGCCAGGGGGATATAAGTATAAAGCAACAGGGCCTGAATTGGAAGCCAGAAGCTTGAGTTTAGGACTTATGCTCTCTGTTAGTATGTTACAATGGTTAAATATGTATATATAAAATATATAAAGTGCTTTACATGGTGCTTAGCACATAACAGGAAAATAAAAACTTATAATAATTATTTTTTAGGTCACATTTGAACTTACAAAAGTAACCTTAAGTTAAAAAACATAAATCCTCTTAGGCCACAGAGCTGGGGTGCCCCTCAGAGCTCCTAAACCTTCACCCACTCTGCAGAGAAAAGGAAACACCCATAGGCCAGTGATTTTGCCATAGCTGCTGCTTCTAGCCTTGGGCTGATGCAGATCCTACCAGTAGACAGGGGTGCTCAGCCTCCACCACCTCAACTCAAATATGGCAGATGTAGTGGTTGCTTTCAACCTTCAGTATGTCTGGCTCTCTCCTTAATTTTCTTACTATTTGGAGCAGTGATTCTCAAATATGAGCCTGCACTGGAGTCACCTGGAAAGCTTTGTAAACAAACACATAGGTAGCTGGGCCCCACAGCCAGAGTTTCTGATTCAGCAGGTCTTGGGAGGGGCTCAAGAATTTGCATTTCTAACGTGTTTCAGGGGACATGAATGCTGCTAATCCAGGGACCACACCTTGAAAACTACTGGTTCTAGAGGAGGGGTGGGCAAACATTTGCAGTACAGGGCCAAATAGTAAATATTACAGGCTTACAGACCATACAGTCCCTGCCACTTTACCACTGTAGCTTAAAAGCAGCCATAGACAATGCATACATAAACGGACCTGATTCTGTTCCAATGAAATTTTATTAAAAAACAGCGTGACTAGCAAATAAACTAACGTCGAAAGGAGCCTCTAGATATTGTTAAATGTCCATCCTACCCAAAACACCTACAGATTCAATGCATCCCAACACCTGCTGCGGCGCAGCTGCTCAAGCCTGTAATCCCAGCACTTTGAGAGGCTGAGACAGCGAGGATCACGTAGGCCCGGGAGGTTGTGAGACCAGCACTGGGCAACATAGGGAGACTGGTTTGCTACAAAAAAAAATTATTTTAATTAAGGCAGGTGTGGTTGGCTAGTGTGCCTACCGACTCCCAGACTACTCGGTGAGGAGTAACTGAGCCCAGAAGTTCAAGGTTACAGAGAGGCTACTACCACTCTAGCCCTGGGCAGACAGAGCGTGGACCCTATCTCCAAAAAAAAAAAAAAAAAAATCCACATTATGTTTCATAAAAATAGAAACATAATCCGTAGAAATTCCTTTATGGTTAAAAGCATTTTAAATGGTTCAGAAATAAATATCAGAGGACGGTATTTTGATGTGTAGAAATAATATGGTAACAAATTGTAGTTGTTTCCCTTAAGTAAAAGTATTTTGGATACAAAAAAAAAAGAAAAAAAAAAAAGCAGCGTGGCGTAAGCCTGTCTAGCCTGTGGAGTGTAATTTGTATCCCTCCTCATCTAAAGTACAAGAGACCCTGTGACCCTATTTCTTGGAATTCAATATGTAATGGGCCAGGTAGAGGAGGCTGAGCCTACAAAGGGAATAAGATATGGCCAGAGATGTAGGAAAAAGAAAACCAGGAGTGTTGTGTTATGAAGCCAACAAAAAAGGGATTGGGCAACATGCCAAATGTTCCTGAAATCAATAAGCTGAGACTGAAAACTTCTATTAGATGTAGTGATTCAGAATAAGATGTTACCATAACCTGGAGGGGTATTTGAAGGAAGGAATGGAACTAGAGCCCAGACTGGAGGGGATGGGGGAGTTAGTTGGAAGTAAGAAAAAGGAGAGGTGAGAGAAAGCTAACCCGTCTCTGATCTCTGAAATATGAGATATGGTAGATTATACATGGCCAAAATTTATTTGCTACTCTTCCCATTGAGAAGTGGAGTTTAATTTCCCTGCCATTGAACCTGAGTGGACTTTAAGGATTTGTTTGGCCAATAGAATATGGCCTAGGTGATGTTTTGGGCTGAGCTGTAAGAAGCCTCCTGGCTTCTACTTGAGTCTCTTGGAAGACACTCTGAGAAAAGCCATCCACTCTGTAACAAAACTGTTTCTCCTGAGACACACCCTGCTTGTGAGGAAGACCAAGTGTATTATTAGTCTGCTCTGACACTGCTATAAAGAACTGCCTGCGACTGGATAATTTATAAAGAAAATAGGTTTAATTGACTCACAGTTAAGCATGGCTGGGGAGGCTTCAGGAAACTTACAATCGTGTTGGAAGGGGAAGCAGGCACGTTTTACATGGCGGCAAGTGAGAGAGAGCAAGTGAGAGCACAGGAAAAACTATCATTTTACTGGGAGAGGAACACATTAGAACAAGTATACATATGACGGCCTGGGATGACAAGATGGGGGACTTGGTCAGTTTAACTGATGTCAATAGCCCAATCATAGGTGAAAACATTAGTGTGTGGCCCTGTCAGAGTTATGAATTGGTTGTCAGGAGAAGCCACTGTGGTGCCAAACTTAATTTTTATCAATTTTGTACTGATGTAGCAAAGAGTCCCATTTGACTCCAGAGGGGTTTGACTCTGAAAGCAGTAAGGGAAGCTGGCTGTGCTAAACACCAATAATTTATTCAGAGTTTACATGAGACACCTTCAGAATCTTAACTCTCAAGGTTGGGGTGGGGATGGTTGGTGGTTAATAAAATAAAAAGGAGAAAACTCAGATTAATAGAAAACTCTTCTCAAATCCTGCATCTCAAATTTCAAATCTTCCCTCTGTCACTGGCTGAAATATAGTGCTCTCTCCAGAGGTGTTTGGTATTTGTGTGAAAGCACAACAGTGTTTTGTTGTTGTTGTTGTTTTGAGTCAGCAAAAGGATACAGAGACAAGAAGACAGAGGAGTGTGCTGCATTATTAATAGGAAAGGCATTTTCCATTTTATTAGGAGCACCTGCACTCCTAAAGCTCTATTGGATGCTGAGCTTTGCTAGATGATACACTGAATGAGCCACTCAACTTTTCATCATTGCCGTGGTCTGGATTTTCAGAGTGATCTTGCTAAACATAAAATTAACAGGAACATGGTTTCTGTAACCATTGAAACTTTTGTCCATACTGCACAGATGAAGTCTCTAGATGTTTGTGGTGATGAAGAACATATCTAGTAGCAGGATAGTCCCTGGTTCCATTTAAGGAACAAAAAAATGGGAGCATGCAACCAGAATGTGAAGTCTTTTGCTCTCTGGTTTGTCATGAGAATACAAACTAGAGAACTGTCCGTGTTACTAACCAATTATGCCATTAGAACCACTTTATAGTTAGGATAAACAAGATACCTTCTTGGGACCAGAGACTGTAAGCAGGGAGGTAGGTAATAAAACACAGTCCAAATTCCAGGTGGTTTGTTTGCCATGATAGGAAAAATCTATTCAGTAATTATAAGAAATCTTTAAAAAGCCATTAGCAATCTCTTGTTCTAACATCTTGCTTTAGAAGCAGGTGACTTTAACAGTTGAATGCTAACAGACTCACCCAAACTAATAGACATATGGGTATTTAATTTCTAGGAACATTGTCTCATTAAAAGATCTCTGCTTGCTGAAATCTTTACCATTTGTCATTATATATTTGACAAAATTTCATCTTTCTATCTTTTCTAAATATTACTTTAAGATTATACACTCTAGTTGCATCAGTCAATTTAATAAGCCAAGAGGATTTGGAGAGAACCAAAGACAAGTCTGGGAACAAGAAACAGGATTCAAATTAGACCTTCCAGGTAGGTCTAAGTCACGTAGTTACAGTGTCACATACAGGCACTGTTTGAGGCCTGGTTTCTAATATGTTTCTAACTGTAAGTTTAATTTTTTAAAAAAGCATTCATAGTCCTAGCAAGAATATGCTGGGTTGCTATAGAAACAGCCCCCCCAAAACTCATATTTTACTGTTCACAGCTTTCCATGTGAAGCTGCACTGTGTCACTTGTTTGACTGACTGAAGAGGCCGTTTCTACAATTTTTTTTCCACCATGCATATTGCCACTTGCAAAGCCTATATAGGTTGATATTTCCTCTTCCTTCTGGGTACAAAGTGAGATAATTCATTGGAGTAATTATAATAAACAATTCACTCCATTCAGGTTTACTGTTTCATCCTTGCTTTTTTTTCCTAGAGCATTAGAAATCCATCACCGGTTTGAGATCTCTTTAAAAATGCATGAAGGGAAGGGAATTGGCAGCACAGTTAAATGAATTTAATTCAGCCAGATTTTGCATTATTAACTCACTTCCGAAGAGCTGAATACAGGGAATGATGGAAGAAGAAAGTGGAACTAAAATTGGACCATTGATCCTGGCAGTCTCTGTGCCAAGCAGACGTGGGAAACAGGCAAGGAAAACTGTAAATGTCTTTTGACACCAGTTAGAAATAGAGCATTCATTTATTTTAATCAATATGAGATATGTATTAGGTGGATTCTTCCCACCCCCTCACTACCCATTGTACCCTGCTCTTGACTTAACCGATGCCAGAGTTGGCAGCCTCACAGTCCAGGATTGTTTAAAGTGGCATATTATAGCAACAAGACTTCCCTCTCCTCTTGTTAAAATGAAACAGTGAATGCATAAAAACTAGTAGAAGATGACACTCTGCATTCAAGTGATTACACTCATGCTCCAAGGTTTTGCCTTTGGAAGGAAGAGGAAGAAGTCAATATACATAATAATGTATTCAGGCAATGAAAGAAAGTTCTGAAAGCATGTGCTTTACAGTCATCCCATGGATAGAACAGCAGAGACGTTTATGCCCTTCAATCCCGATCTGAACGCCAAATGCTGAAATTAAGACCTTCCAGTATCAAAGGCATAACGCCTACTTTCTTATTTTGTCTTTGCCTTTAGAAATAGATTGCTTTTCTACAAGGATTATTTTCTAGCTTCTAAAGCACTGCTCATCTGATAAATGACTTAGTCTATGTATTGTAAAAGATTAAGAAGCCAAACGACCGCCATTTTTTAAAAGTTGCTGAAGTGAGACTTTCAGAATGTGAATGTATGCTAATCATTAGGTTGTCCAAAAATAGTCTGCTCTTGTTCTGGAACATACTAGAACTATAATTCTCTCCCCATTTTGAAATCAGATAAGGCCATGTGACTTACTTTGGCCACTGAAAGAGTGCTGAAGTGATATTCCTGTATGGAAGCTGTAAGAGCCAGTATGTGATTTACCATGTTTCTTCTCCCTGCTGCAGTGATAGTGTAAGCCTGTGATAACATGGAATTTCCATAAGCCTACAATGATCAGATTCCCCCAGACAACCAGACTGGACAAACAGTAGGAATGAAAAATAAACTTGTCTGGTATAAAGTCACCGAAATTTGAGGGTTATTACTGCAGCATTCCTTAGACTATCCTGAATTCACCCATGTTTCCATTAAAATGCTCATAAAAGAGCAAAATAAGATATTGGCCGGGCGCAGTGGCTTACGTCTGTAATCCCAGCACATTGGGAGGCCGAAGCGGGAGGATCACCTGAGGTCAGGAGTTCAAGACCAGCCTGACCAACATGGAGAAACCCCATCTCTACTAAAAATACAAACAAATTAGTCAGGCATGGTGGCGCATGCGTGTAATCCCAGCTACTCCAGAAGGCTGAGGCAGGAGAATCGCTTGAACCTGGGAGGCGGAGGTTGCGATGAGCCGAGATAGTGCCATTGCACTCCAACCTGGGCAACAAGAGTGAAACTCTGTCTCAAAAAAAAAAAAAAAAAAAAAAAGATACAAAACCATAATCACAATGACAATAGGAGTAATACCTAACCATTTGCTGAATTCTGCAAGGAATTTTCACAAAATACAGTTGGAGTGGGAATAAATGTATAAAAATTGTTGAGAATCTCTCCTCTGAAATAACAGTAGGGTTTGAAGGATAGAATGTTAGTTGGGCCTTTGACCCACCCATACTGTCTTCTCCCAGAAATTGCAGGGTCTGTGGAAAAAAATACACCTGGAGAGCCACCACAGTCTTGCACTGAAACTTCCTCCTAAAGCAGTTAGAAGAAAGTCTTCTGACTTTCAGTCTCCTTGACACCCTTCTTTCCACATTCAGTCAGGTAAGCTGGGCCACACTGTATAGTGCTCAATGACTGCTAGAAGACAAGAATAACCTTAATCAAGACAATGTGAGTGATACATTTGAAAAGAATGACAACTTCATCAAGAGCTTTTAAAAATAACTCAAGCGTGATGAAGGAATGCATTATTTTGGATATAATTTCTAAATGCTTTGAAGATTCTGATAATCACCAGATGATTATGTTGTTTACATGTAATTGCCAATAAAATCCAAACGGAGTTTGTTTTGAAACTTAAAATAATTCTAGGGTTCATTTGCAAAGAAGAATATTATTTTTGAAAAAGAGTATTGCAGGAATTACTGTGACTGTGTTCAGTTATTAAAATATATTATAAACCAATCATAGCTAAAATATTATATTTCTGGTGCAAAGAGAGACAAATTAATTAATATCAGTAGAGGCAGAAACAAATGTAAGTGTATGTGTGAATTAATTCACCATAAGGGAAGCATTGAGAATTAATAGAAAAATAAAGGACATGTATGTAATGGCAGGGACTGAGAAGATCAACTTAGACATCTCCTTAATACAGTATAATAAAATAAGTTCCTGGTTTGATCAAAGAAAAAGATCTATAAAAACATAAATAAACACACACAGATACACAGACAAGAGAGAAGAAATTATAGGTGAGTAAAGACATTTTAACACTTAAAATGATGTAGAAAAACATAGAAAAGGATAAATGATAGGTTTGACTACCTATGAAAGAAAATCTGTAATACTTTTTGCATAAATTAAATTAAATGACAACAAGAAGCATAGCAAAGGTTTAATGACATTCACATACAGGAAAAATATAAGATTGATTTTTAACAAGAGTGCTATAGAATAATGAACACAGTTTTTGAGAAGATCATTCACAAAAATGAAAATAGAAATAGCTAAAAAACATAAGAAATACAACTTCACTGGCAATCAAATAAACACAAACTGAAATGAGATTATTATTAACATCTGTAAACAAAGCAAAGATTTTTAAAGACATGCTACCTAATTCTGACAACAGTGAAATTTACTTATAGTACAATTAAAGATATAATATGCATATATCAATATGCATATTTAATATTAATACTCACATATACATACTTTTTAAAAGCTGAAAATAAATATATTCAAATATTGACTGTAATTATTTCTGAGTGGTGAGATTATAGTAAAGATAATTTTCCTCTTGATTTTTTTTGAATTATTTTTTCTTGGCCTTTTTCTTGTATTTTCTAAATGTTCCACAATGAATATGGATTATTTTAATAATCAAGGAAAAAACTTTAAGTCACTTGAATCAAGGTACAGAATCAGAAACTGCCAAATGAGCTCTAATGAAATTTCCTGATAAAAATATATAGCACATGAGTAACCCACACCTGGTAGTCCGACTTATTGTGTATGTTCATAGAGAAATGTAGAGAGGCCCAGCGCGAGCGACACAGAAGACCGGTGATTTCTGCATTTTAAACTGAGGTACTGGGGTCATCTCACTAGGGAGTGCCGGACAATCGGTGCTGGTCAGCTGCTGCAGCCTGACCAGCGAGAGCTGAAGCAGGGCGAGGCATCGCCTCACCTGGAAGCGCAAGGGGGAAGGGGATCCGTTTTCCTAGCCAGGGGAACTGAGACACACAACACCTGGAAAATCGGGTAACTCCCACCCCAATACTGCGCTGTAAGCATACAGGCACACCAGGAGAATATATCCCAATCCTGGCCGGGAGGGTCCCACGCCCACGAAGCCTCCCTCACTGCTAACACAGCAGTC
>NW_016805182.1:80027-83371 GCF_001698545.2 Rhinopithecus bieti | reverse complement strand
AAAAAAAAAAGAGAAATGTAGAGAGGACAAAAGAACCAGATTCCACCAAGTATTTAAAACAATTCAGAATAGTCAGAGACTCCAGAGGCTTTTATCTGAGTGTATTGGTTTGTATTTATGATATTTGGGACATTCATCATACCTTTCAGTTCAGGGCACATCATCATTATTGGTTTGAGTATGGCTCCTCTTTTATTTTCTTTACTTATTTATTCTTTATTCATTTCTTACTCACTCCCATTACCCACCCATCAGCAACTATTTTCTTAATTGTTCTTGAATGCTCTTGTAAAATGATTATTATTTTGTATTGATGACATTTTGATTTCTGAAACCGATACTCTGTTATATGTCTCATTCTTTTTTTGCTTTTTATATCCACTTTACGCTCTGATTTTAGGATCCATACATGTTCTAAATTCTTGTTTCTACTTGTCCCATAATATTCCACAATGAGTATCCGCCACATTCTTTTCCTCCAGTCTCCCAGTGATTGACACCCAGGTAGTCGGCAACTCATTACGACTGCGATACTGTAATGAACAGCCTCACATATTTTCCCTTATGGAGTTGCGTGAGAATGTTTTCAGATTAATTGCAGGTAAAAAATGTTGCCAGGCCACAGTGTACTTAAACTAAGGAACTTATCCTAAGCAGTACCAAATTGCTCTCCAACATAGTGGCTGCTCTGGTGCTCACTCCCACCAGCAACAGTATATTCTTACATCTCCAACAACACTTAACATTACCACGTTTCCTAATTTTTGTCAGCCAGGTACAAAGTGGATTCTTATAATTGTTTTCATATTCGTTTCTCTGATTACTCTTCATTTTTATCACACATATGCTTCTTGGCTTTTAGAATATTTTATTCTGTAAATTTTATGCATATTTTGCCCAATTTTCTATGAGAATTATCCTTTTGTTTATTTGCTGGAGTTGCTTATATGTTCTAGATATTAATTTTATGTTAGTTTTAGACAAATACCTTTTATTTTTTAACCTACAATAACTTTGTCCATAATGTTCCTGATTTTGATGTTCTTGCTATGTGATTTGTGTTTTCTAAAGAAATCAATCCCTGTTCCTAAGTCACAAAGATATTTGCAGCCAAGTTTTTAATCACCCTTGTCTAGCCCATGTACTTCAAAGAAATAGCAAAACTCCAAACTCCAGTAAAGTGAGTGAGGCTCACTTAAAATATGGTACAAGAGCCCATGGATCACATTTTCTGCCTGGTGTCCCAATCCCTGAACTAGATATCGTAGAGGTGGAGACGTGTCTTACACATAACATCACCAGGGTGATATCTGCTTCCCAGTTATCTTCTTCAGTCCCATTTTTTCCGAGTATCCACTGCTGTGGAACACATTACTGCAAACTCAGTGATTTAAAACAACCACTGATTCCATGGATCAGGGATTTGAAGAGGGCACAGTGAAGATGGCTTATATCTGCTTTATGATATCTTTGGCCTCAGCTGATAAGACTTGAAGGCTGGGTGTGACTTAACAGCTGGGGGTTGGTATCATCTGAAGGCTTGTTTACTCACAAGCCTGGCACCTGGACTGGAATGATTCAAATCCCGGGTTAAGTTAGGACTATTGGCCAGAAAGCCCCCAAGCAGCCTCTTCATGTGGCTTGAGTTTCTTCGGGGCATGGTAACCTCAGAGTAGTTGAGTTTCTTTTTTTTTTTTTTTTTTTTTTTAGCCACCGCGCCCGGCCTCTTATATGATATTCTTACATAATAACTTAAAGATCCAAGAGCAAACATGGAGGAAACTACATGACCTTTTACGACCTTGTCAATTTTGCTGTATTTTGTCACATAATTCAATGGAAAGAGACAGAAACTTCACCTCTTGATAGAAGGAATGTTAAAGATTTTGTGACCATGTTTTAAAACCATGAAATCATTCATTTTACACCTAGTCTTGAAGTAACTTATTAAAGCTTAGTTCAGATGATATTATCTTTCTCAACAAAATTTTCAGTGGCTTATTCCTTGATTGACTTATTGATAACAACTGAGGGGGGTTATGTCTGAACTCCTCAAAGCAAAGTCCTTTACCATTGGACCTCAATTGGCCTTTCAGTCATTCTTTCTCAGTACATTCCGTATGCATCCCTTAAAAAATCAACCAAGCTAGGCTTCTAGATGCTGGATTCTTTATTCAATTTGTATTTTCTAGCCTCCTTACATATTTATTGCTATGTTTCCTCTGACTGGAATATTCTCCCTAACTCTCAAAATCATCTCTTCTTTCATGCCTATTTCAAAATTCAGACTTCATGAAGATTATCTTGGTTCACCATCCACCTACCACTTCCCTATCCTCTCTGTACTCCCATGCATGACACATTGTATTTCTCCAATATTGTCCCTTGTATCAGGCCTCAACTTTGTGTCCTGATTTTATTCCTTCACATTACTTTTTTGGATTCTCAATGACAGTAGCTGCACCTCATTCAGCCTGCATTGCTTCAAGTGGTGCTTTCCAGACCTGCATGTCTTAAAGAGCAAAATTAACAAAAGGTGATGCATGGGGCCAAAAAGAGCCATTGACTTTTTATTTTGCCAATTAAGTGTATTTTAAAAGAATTGCACCTACTATCATTATTATTACATTTAGTGGGGACATTTTAACATCACACAGACACACACACACACACACACACACACATCTCTGATCTCATTTCCTTCCACTTTCCCCCTCATTCACTTTTCTTCAGCCTCTCTGACCTCTTTATTATTTGCAGTCATGTGAAGAACACTCCTATCTGGAAGACTGTTCTGGGAGCACCCTTTTCCCTCCTCATAGGTGAGGCATTTCCCCACCACTGTAAATAAAACAGAAACTCTATTCCCATTCTCCCTTTTTGCCTGTCCCTCCCACCCTGCATGTTTTTTCTCCTTTGCACATCACACCGTGTGACACACTCAAAATTTACTTACTTTTTTGTTTATTTTTTACCTCCCTTCACTAGTGTAAGCTTCTTAGGATTAGGGATTTCTTATTTACCCACCACTGTACATTCTGTACCTAAAACATTGCTTGACACATGGTAGGCATTTAATAAATATTTGTCAAATGAATTAATAAATGAATAAGATATTATATGTGTGTGTGTGTGTGTGTGTGTGTGTGTGTGTATTTATGGATCTATGTATTTAGGAATCAGAATATAGACTTTGTCCCAACTCTTCTTCTCAGGCTAGGAATCACTTTGGCCCATAAAGGAATGATAACAAATGAAAACTAAATTCTATGGTCTTTCTTCCAGAAGCATGATTCATGGTTAACTATTATCATGGATTTTTTCTTTTCCTTTTTTTTTTTTTT
>NW_016805182.1:72866-77333 GCF_001698545.2 Rhinopithecus bieti | reverse complement strand
TGTTCTAGAAAAGTCCAGAAAATGTAGTCAGTAATAATGAATAAGTATAGCTGGATTTATATAGTAGATATGCTGCCAAAAAGGATAAAATAAAAACGTTAAATTTTAAATGCCCTAGAAGACGTTTTTACTAAAGAATTCAATTGTTTGGTCAAACAAATGATTTTCTCCAACTTATCTTCACCAAATTTGGATGTTCATGTACCATTGTGTTTTAAAATGGGTAGAAAAATCACATGATCATATCAATCAAGGCAAAAAGGATGTGACAATATTTAGCAGCCACTCATGACAAAAACTGAGCAAACTAGAAATAAAGGAGAACTTCTTCAACTTTATAGAGTTCATCTAGAAAAACCCTCCAGCTAACACAATACCTAATAAAGATTGAATTATTTTGCCCTAAGATCAGGAACTAAACAAGGATACCCGGTAACACCACTGTTACTTAACATAGTACTGGAAGTTCTAGCCAGTGGAATAAAGCAAGAAAATAAAATAAAAGGCATATACATTTAAAAGAAAAAGAAAGAAAGAAAGAAAACCATCCCTATCTGCAGATGACATGATGATCTATATTGAAAATTCCAAAGAACATAACAAAAAAAAAAATGCTCCCCCAAATAACTTCTACAAATAACTGAGGTCAGCAGGTTCACAAGGTACAAATACACAAATAAAATTCATTGTATTTTATATACTAGCAATTAACACATGGAAACCAAAAGATAAAACATGACATTATTTATAGTCAGTGAAAAACTGAAATACTCAGGTATAAATCTAGCAAAAAATGAGCAGAACTTATACAATGGCAAGTATAAAATTCTGTTGAAACAAATCAAAGATGATCTAAATAAATGATGAGACATACCGTGTTCACTAAACACTGAACATAGTAAAAATGCCAGTTTTCCCAAATGATCTATAGATTAATGCAATTTCTATCAAAATCCCAGCACAATATTTTGCAGATATATAAAACATTATTCTAAAATGCAAAATTTTGATGTAAAGCATTTGAACTAGAACCTGGTAGATAGTAAAAGATATACAAATGTTAGCTAATATTACTATTGGTAATAGTAATAGAAGTACTACACTTAATGTGAATGTTGATTGAATAGTTCATAGACTTTAAGTTATAGATTCCATCAATCAAATGAGAGAGAGAAAAAGACAGATAATTAAAACTACTCTCTCATAATGAGTTTACAAAACAAAATTCAGAAAAACAGAGGAAAACTTTTAGCAATAAAGAGAACCAACACAATTGATAATTAGCAAATACCATATTATGGGACAGTTTGACAAATACTTTAACATGATTATGATTTTTTAAAAAGACAAATGAGGTTCCGTTTTGTCTTGCTATGTCGAAATCCTGCTGATTACAACTAAAAACTGGACAAAACACAGAGAAAACCAACTACCTGAGGACTTCAAAGAATAAATAATGGCAGGCAGATTGTGGAGGGGAGTAAATTTAGAGAAATAATCCACAAGGGTTTGAATCTCTGAGCTTTAAAAATATCTTTTATCTTATGGAATTGCCCTGAGAGTAGGCTGTTTTTAAAACTGTAAAATAGTGTAGACTATTCCCATAGAAAGCTCATCTTACTGGCTAGAGAAATCAGGAAAGAGAACATGGGGTTATAGAGTGTAAGGAGAATCCTGGAGAGAAGAGAAGCAAAGAAAGGGATCCCCTAATTCTGTATATAAACCCACACAATCTTAGACTCATTCTTGGGCTATACTTGTGTGCACCCGACCAAAACCAGCACAGCAAAGGCCTAGTTAGAAGACTGAACCTGAGATTGAACCATGTAGCAGGTAAGACAGAAACTGCAATTTGAACCTAACTGGGTTAATATACAAAACAAACAAAAATAAAATAAACCTTCAGAACATTATAATAGGGCTCAGAGTCTGTATACCAGAACACATGTACATAATACAATTTAAAATTACCCAACATAGAAAGAACCAGAGGAAGTGTGATCGATTCTTAAGAAAAATGATGATCATCAGATGCCAATCACCAGATGACCTAAATATTGTGGAAAAATTAATTTTAAACCAGTTATTTTAACTGTGTTCCATGAGGTAAAGGTAAATACATTTGAAGTATATAGAAAGAAAAAGTTCTCAACAGAAATATAAGCTATAAAATATAACTACATAGACCTTCTAGAATTGAAAACTATAATACCTGAAATCTTAAAATCACTGGATGGGGATTCAGTAGAACAATGGATATGACAGGGAAGAGTCAATGAACTTAAAGATAGAGCAATAGAAAATATATAATCTAAGGAACAGAGAAAAAATTAATGAATATTGAACAGAGCTTCTGGGATTTGTAGAATAATACCAAATGGCACGACACATATGTCATTGGGAGTTCAGAATAAAAACAAAAAACAGTTGACATACAACATCTATATGAAGAAATAATGAGAGGAATTTCCCCAAATTTAGTAAAATACATACATTTATAGATTTAAGACCCCAAATAAAACAAATTCAAAAAGGAATATGCCTGGATACACCATAATCAAACTTTTGAAAATGAAAGTAAAGAAAAATTCTCGAAAGTAGCTAGAGAAAAATGACATATAGGGGAACAAAGATTTAAATGATTTATTGAGGGGAAAATGGCAGACAGGAGGCAGGACTAAATAGCAGCTCCCACTCGAATGAACAGAGCAGGGTGTGGAAATTCACATTGTGAACTTTTGCTCCAAAACCACACATACCAGGAAAGCCAAGAGAATCCACAGACCCTTTGAAGGAAGTGGATTGCCCCTGCAGGACCTGGGAGACAGCCCAAATACTATGAGTGCTCAAGTCTGAAAGTGGGAAAGGGGGATTGTCTGCCTCCAAACACACACCCTCACTGGGGAACCTGTAGGTCCAGATCACAAAAGAAAAATTTGACCTTACCTGGAGCTGAGATAATTTTAAGAGCCAAGCAAAATACAGCAGTAGAGGAAGCAGTGGGAAGATTCCTGTGGGCTCTCTCGGTCCCCAGGGAAGCCATTTTTGATTTTGTATCACAGGGGTCCTTGGGAAGGGCTGCCAGAGGAACTGGGAAAAGACCACAGGGAGAAGGAAACTCCAACTGAACTTTGTTAAGAATTCCAACCAAACACAGAGTTTCCTAGACAGAACTTGAGGAAGGGGGTAAATCTAGAGTGCAAACATGGGCAGGTGGGGAGGTGTGAAATCTGAAGCCTGCCTGCTTTCTTAGCCAGGAGCTTGGTAGCCTGGGGCAAGTGCTAAGCCCTGCTCACCCACTGCCTGCAAACAAAATTTGTGCTGTTGGTGGCGGGGGCACGGTGGGAATGAGACCAGCCTTTTGTATTGCAAGGGAGCTAGGTGAGACCTGTACTGCTGGCTCTCCCCACTTCCCCGGCAACTGGCATGACACAGCAGAGGAAGCCATAATCCTTCTGGGAACACAACTTCATTGACTTGGGAACCACACCCCCATCCCCCCCAGCAGCTGGAGCAAGCCCCACCCAAGAAGAATCTGAGCTCAGACACACCTAACCCTGCCCCCACCTGACTGTTTCTATGTATGATCTGTGCTGAAGACAAAGGTCATACATATTCTCTTGGGAGTTCTAGGGCCCCACCCACCAGCTGATCCTCCCTATACTATCACAGCTGACGCTTTCTTGAAAGTGCCACCTCCTGGCAGGATGTCAACCAGCACAAAAATAGTGTAATAAACAACAATGATACAACTAAAGACCCTCACAGAGTCCATTTTACTCCCCTGCCACCTCTACCAGGCCAGGTGCTGCTATCCAGAGCTGAGAGACCTGAAGATGTTCACATCACAGGACTCTGTGCAGACACACCTGTCTGTGCAGCTGCCTACCAATCTGGAACCTGGTAGTCCCGCTAGGTGGCTAGATTCAGAAGAGAAAAAACAATTACTACAGTTCAGCTTTCAGGAAGCCACATCCCTAGGAAAAAGGAGGGAGTACTACATTAAGGGAGCACCCCATGGGACAAAATAATCTGAACAGCAGCCCTTGAGCCCCAGGTCTTCCCTCTGACATAGCCTACACAAATGAGAAGGAACCAGAAAACAATTCTGGTGATATGACAAATCTAGTTCCTTTAGTACCCTCAAAAAATAACAGTAGCTCTCTAGCAATAAACCCAAATGAAAAGAAATCCCTGATTTTACAGAAAAGAATTCAGAAGGTTGATTATTATTAAGATAATCAAGTGTTATGCCCAGACCGTTTGTTCCCCGAAGAAGACCACCAGAGTCCAGAGTCAAAGCCAAGCGGCAAGGATCTTTAATGCAAGTTCGAACTTGGTCCCTCCGTTCTACAACATACAAGAGGGCCCCGAATGATGCATGTGCCCGCTTTTTATAGCCCGATGCATACAGGATATGTAAGGTTACAGAGGTACAAAGGAATTCTTTTGGTCGCAGTATTACAA
>NW_016805182.1:51483-71124 GCF_001698545.2 Rhinopithecus bieti | reverse complement strand
CAAAAAAAAAAAAAAAAAACAAACAAAAAAAAAAACAAAGCGGGGCCTTATATAGCCTTATATATAAAGGCTTCATCCAACAGGAAAGTATCATAATCCTAAATATATATGCACCTAACACTGGAGTTCCCAAATTTATAAAACAAGTACTACTAGACATAAGAAATGAGATAGATAGCAGCACAATAACAGTGGGGGACTACAATGCTCTATCGACAGCACTAGACAGGCCATCAAGACAGAAAGTCAACAAAGAAACAATGGATTTAAACTACGCCCTAGAACAAATGGACTTAACAAACAGATATTTATGGAACATTCTACCCAACATCTGCAGAATATACATTCTATTCATCAGCACATAGAATATTCCTCAAGATAGTCTATATGATAGGCCACAAAACGAGTCTCAATAAATTTAAGAAAATTAAAATTATATCAAGTATTCTCTCTGATCACAGTGGAATAAAATTGGAAATCAACTCCAAAAGGAACCTTCAAAACCATGCAAATAATGGAAATTAAATAATCTCTTCCTGAATGATCATTGGGTTAACAATGAAACCAAGATGGAAATTTAAAAATTATTTGAACGGAACAATAATAGTAACACAACTTATCAAAACTTCTGGGATACAGCAAAGGCAGTGCTAAGAGGAGAAAGTTCATGGCCTTAAATGCCTACATCAAAAAGTCTGAAAGAGCACAAATAGACAATCTAAGGTCACACCTCAAGGAAACAGAGAAACAAGAACAAATCGAACCCAAAGTGAGCAGAAGAAAAGAAATAAAACCAAGATCAGAGCAGAACTAAATGAGATTGAAACAAAAAAAAATATAAAAGATAAATGAAAACACGAAGCTGGTTCTTTGAAAAGATAAATAAAATTGATAGACCATTAGTGAGATTAACCAAGAAAAGAAGAGAGAAAATCTAAATAAGCTCAGTTAGAAATGAAATGGGATGTATTACAACCAACACCACAGAAATACAAAAGATCATTCAAGGCTACTATGAACATCTTTACACACATAAACTAAAAAACCTAGAGGAGATGAATAAGGTCCTGGAAAGATAAAACCCTCCTAGCTTAAACCAGGAAGAATTAGAAACCCTGAACAGACCAATAACAAGCAGCAAGATTGAAATGGTAATAAAAAATTGCCACCAAACGAAAGTCTAGGACCACACGATTCACACCTGAATTCTATTAGACATTCCAAGAAGAATTGATACCAATCCTACTGACATGATTCCACAATATGGAGAAAGAGGTAATCCACCCTAAATTATTCCATGAATCCAGCATCACCCTAATGCCAAAACCAGGAAAGGACATAACAAAAACGGAAAACTACAGACCAATATCCCTGATGAATATAGACACATAAGTCCTTAACAAAATACCACCAACTGTATACATACACACACACACACACACACACACACAAACACACAAACACCCCATGAAATACTATTCAGCCATAAAAAGAAACAAAATAATGGCATTAGCAGCAACTTGGATGAAATTGGAGATCATTATTCTAAGTGAAGTAACTCAGGAATGGAAAACCAAACACCATATGTTCTCACTCATAAATGAGAGCTAAGATATGAGGACACAAAGGCATAAGAATGATACAATGGACTTTGGGGACTTGGCGAAAAGTGTGGGAGTGGGGTGAGGGATAAAATACTACAAATTGGGTATAGTGTACACTGGTTGGGTGATGGGTGCACCAAAATCTCATAAATCACCACTAAAGAACTTAGTCGTGTAACCAAACACCAGCTATTCCCCAAAAACCTATGGAAATAAAAAAATAAAATAAATAAAAACAACAAAAAAAGACTTATTCAGGTTTTTTTGTTTTGTTTTGCTTGTCTGTTTGTTTTTTTTACCAAAAACTATGGAGGACAGAAGATAGTAGAATAATGGCTTTAACACCCTGAGAGAAAAGAACCTGTTTCTGTGAATTGTTAGCATCATATAGTCCTCATTTTTCTATTGTGTTTTTGTTCATATTTATTCACAGAATCTTTTTGTCTATTCTTCTTCTTCTTTTTTTTTTTTTTTTTTTTTTTTTTTTTGTTTTTTGAGACGGAGTCTCGCTCTGTTGCCCAGGCTGGAGGGCAGTGGCGCGATCTCAGCTCACTGCAAGCTCCGCCTCCCGGGTTCATGCCATTCTCCTGCCTCAGCCTCCCGAGTAGCTGGAACTACAGGCACCCCCCACCACACCCGGCTAATTTTTTTGTATTTTTAGTAGAGACAGGGTTTCACCGTGTTAGCCAGGATGGTCTCGATCTCCTGACCTCATGATCCACCCGTCTCGGCCTCCCAAAGTGCTGGGATTACAGGCATGAGCCACCACACCCAACCTGGGTCTATTCTTAATACTAACGCTTTGTCTTTTATATCTGTAGCAAGTATTTTCACCCAGGCTCTATGTTGTATTTAAACTTTGTTAATGGTTTATTTTCTTGTACAGAAAGTTTTAATTTTGATATACTCTATTATATCAAACTTTCCTTTTCCAACTTGTGATTTTTGTATGTTATGAAGACGATTTTCTCAACTTCAAGGTAATAACATCATTTGATCAAGAAGTAAGATTTTGTTGGCTTTTCATCTGTTTTCCTTTTTAGGAGTCCTCAAATTCTGATCCAGATTCTCTATAGGAAGGCAGGGCCTGATAACTGAAAATTACGAAAGGCTTCATCTAGCAAAATACCCACACATGAGCACAAATAATACCCGGGATATCTGAATTAGACCAGTGGGTTGCATCTCTCTGGTTGTGATATTGTATTATAGTTTTGTAACATGTTATTAGGGGAGGAGGCACACAGGATCTTTCTGTATTCTGTCTTATGACTGCATACAAATCTACAACTAACTAAAAAAGTTTCTTAAAAGTTTAGAATATCCTCTTTTAAACCTTTAAGAGAGGATATTCTAAACTACTGTTCGGAAGACAATCCCCAAAGATTAGTTACAAAAATATCTTGGCAATGACAATATCTCTGAAATAATCATATAGCCTTTAAAGGGCATTACTTAGAAGAAGAAATCTCTGATATATTAAAATGAATTCTTGACCTGAATTTTTTTCAAGAAACTTCTTTCTTTCCTTCCCTAGCCAACTCCACAGATTTCTAACATTTTAAAAATATTGGACATTTTGCCAAGCTCTTCACATTTAATCTCATTCATACCTGACAGAAACTTCTAAGAAAGGTATTACTTTTTTCCCTATTTGAAGAAACTAAGTCTCAGAGAGGTTAAATAAGTAACTTTTGGCACACGCAACTAGTCAGAAAGGAGATTTGCTTCCTCATTCTGTCTTGGTTACATCTCTGTTGGTCATCTTGCTTTCCATTTCCAAGGTGNCGGAGTCTCGCTCTGTCGCCCAGGCTGGAGTGCAGTGGCCGGATCTCAGCTCACTGCAAGCTCCGCCTCCCGGGTTTACGCCATTCTCCTGCCTCAGCCTCCCGAGTAGCTGGGACTACAGGCGCCCACCACCTCGCCCGGCTAGTTTTTGTATTTTTAGTAGAGACGGGGTTTCACCGTGTTAGCCAGGATGGTCTCGATCTCCTGACCTCGTGGTCCGCCCGTCTCGGCCTCCCAAAGTGCTGGGATTACAGGTATTTGCTTAAGTAAGTACATCTTTTATTGTAAAATGGGACAAATGGAGACACTGGTTATTTTACCCAGGCTTTGACTAGAATAACTTAATTTTAGGTAAAATTCCAACAAACCCAACTTAACAGGAGCCTGTATGGCCAAGTAATTGTTTCTGCACTTTAAGTGAATACTCAGGCCGTACTAGTCCCTTCTCACACTGCTATGAAGATATTACCTGAGACTGGGTAATTTATAAACCAAAGAAGTTTAATTGACAGTTCTACATAGCTGAGGAGGCCTCAGAAAACTTAGTTATGATGGAAAGGAAAGTAAGCATCTTCTTCATGATGTGGCAGGAGAGACTTTGTGTGTGTGTAAAGGATACAATGTCAAACACTTATACAATCATCAGATTTCATGATAACTCACTATCATGAAAACAGCATGGGTGAAACAACTCCCATGATACAATCACCTCCCACTGGGAGGGATTACAATTCAAGATGAGATTTGGGTGAGGACACAGGGTCAAGCCGTATCACAAGCCAACCATAAGCCTAAAATTTATTTTTCACACAAATCGTTCTTACTATGACTTCTCTTTAATAAAAAAGGAGAGCTAGAGAGAGAGAGGAAGAGAGAGAGAGAGATTGTTTCAAGGGAAAACATTAATACTTGTTACTAAATGTCAGCTCTGGCTTTTATTTTCTTGAGTACAAATTGAATCATAAAATTTTTCTATTGTGTTTTATTTTATTTTATTTTACTTTAAGTTCCAGAATACATGTGCAGAATGTGCAGGTTTGTTAAATAGGTATACATGTGCCATGGTGGTTTGCTATACCTATTGACCCATCCTCTAAGTTCCCTCCCCTCACCCCCAACTGCCCAACAGGCCCTGGTGTGTGCTTTTCTGCTCCCTGTGTCCATGTGTTCTTATTGTTCAACTCCCCCCTTATGAGTGAAAACACGTACTGTTTGGTTTTCTATTCCTGTTTCAGTTTGCTAAGGATGATGGCTTCTAGCTTCATCCATGTCCCTGAAAAGGGCATGATCTCGTTCCTTTTTATGGCTGCATAGTATTCCATGGTGTATATGTACCATATTTTCTTTATCCAATCTATCACTGATGGGCATTCAGGTTGATTCCATGTCTTTGCTATTGTAAATAGCGCTGCAATGAACATACACACGCATGTATGTTTTTAATAGACTGATTTATATTCCTTTGGGTATATACCCAGTAATGGGATTGCTGAGTCAAATGGTATTTCTGGTTCTAGGTCTTTGAGGAATCACCACACTGTCTTCCACAATGGTTCAACTAATTTACATTCCCACCAACAGTGTAAAATTGCTACCATTTTTCCACAGCCTTACAGCCTTGCCAGCCATCTGTAGTTTCTTGAGTTTTCAATAGTAGCCATTCTGACTGGCGTGAGATGGTATCTCATTGTTGTTTTGATTTACATTTCTCTAATGATCAGGGATGTTGAGTTGTTTTTTTTTTTGTATGGTAAACAAAAGTACAATCTTAACAGAAATGTGCTTTTTAATGAATGGATGGCATTGCATTTATACAATTAATTTATGTATCTTTGAATGAATGGTACTTATTGTTAGAATGAAATAGTTCAACATGAACTCACTTTCTCTGATCTGTTTCTATAAAACATAAACTCTGAGAAAACTTGTCACTTAAATAAAAGAATGAGAATGGATTTGTCATAAAACCATCACCTAGTTCTTAGAACTCATTCTAAGTTATATGACAAAATTCACATAGTGTTTTATTATCAAAATTATTTTAATAACCTATCAGCTAGTACTCTGTTTATGTCCTTTAGTTTATTGATTACAAAGAATTTGAAACTCCTGCATTATAAATGATATTGTTACACAGTCTTAAAAGTCATTCACTTTCTCAACATTATTACCAGTACTTTAAATTACCCTTTAGTTGGTACTTAGAGGGGAGGGTGTTATACCCCAGCACAATGAGCCATAATAACATTTAGCATGAGGGCCTTTTTTCCCTAAGAAAGGATAAGGGGTATTGTGAAAGGGGAGGTGGGAAAGGGAACCATCTCCAACTTCAGTCTTGTTCTTGGCAGACCATTACAGGAAAAGGAGCTCAATGAGGCTGAGGATCTGGAAATAATAATTTCCTAAAACTTTGCTGGAATTTTTAGTACCTCTCTCCTGCTGCAATAAACATATGTAAATTTGAAGACCACTGCTCAAGGTCACTACTGCCTAAAATTTTGAGGACATTTCATAGTGTAGTATAGTGGAAACCATATTCGTTCAAATCCTGGCTCATCTACTTTCTAGCTATTTGATTTGGGGCACACATTACCTAACCTTTCTGGGCTTCAGTTTCTTTATTTATAATAAGGAGACTAAAATGGCACAGATCTCACAGGACTATTATGTGGATTAACTGGATTAATATGTGCAAAGTGCTTAGAATAATGTTCACTATTATCGTTATCATCACCATTACTATCATCATCATCACCATCCTAGCAATGTCCAGAAAGCTCATAGAGAAAGGGAACAAAATATGGTTAAGAGGGGAGGAAAGGAAAATGTCATGGGTGTGCATTTGTATGTGTTTATGTGCACAAGTACTATGATGTAGGTACATATTAGAATCTAGAAACAATTAGAAAAGTCAATTATTTGAATGCAAGCTCCTTGAGGGTAGCTGATATTTATTGTCCCTGTAACTCAACACCAGTTTTTCCCTTTCATATCTCCTAGTACGTTGCTACATCCATACAGACTCAATAAATATTTGATAATTGATCACAGAATATAGAACATTCTTAATTGCTGGCATGTTAGGTCACAAGATACAAAAAACAAATTGTTAAAAGTCGTGCAAGTCCATCCATCCACAGTCAAGATCCTGGAAGACCAGAATCTCTTCAGTTTTTCAGAATCCTCATCTCATTCCTCTCCATTTATACATGCTAATCCCATTTGTCTGACCTAAAAGCTGCATAATTTTTGAGCCCCAGTACAAAATGAAAATGTGGGCCTCCTGTTCAAAAAGTGTCTACAAATATACTAAAAGATAAAGCCTTTTCCTTTCTCCTGCAGTTTCTTGATTTGCTAAGTTTTTTTTATCAGCCATTTAAAGTGATTCTAAGCAAAGAAAAATTCAAATTTTAAACTATTGCATGAATTTTACTGTTCACTTTTAGATTGTACAATGCTAGTTTAACTGCAAATATAAGAACATATAATTCATATGTGTTATCACTAAAAACACCCAATATATATTTCATAGTTCATACACGCATATGTATTTTATTCTTACCAAAACAGTAGAAACCCTGGAAAACGAACTTAACTGTTTTATTTCACTTCTTGATACACACACACATTCTAGCAGCACTCTCTACCCTCAGCTTACTAGTGAGTTAGAAAGGTCTTAGAGAAAAGAAAAAATAACTACGATTTGCTCATCATTTCCTTCTTTGTCATCATTTTCAGCATAAGTGGTTAGCTAATACCAGAATATAATGTGAATAAGAAAGAATATGGTAGATTTTCCTGGTGATTTGTATTTCTTAGAATACAATTTCCTTCCTTCTGCATTCAAGGAAAGCTCTAATTCAAATAGAAAACATGACCTCCTGGGGCTGTCAGTGTCCTGGCCTACTGGTCATAAATGTAGCCTTCTTATCTTGTATTCATTCTGAGTCTCACTGAACTCCCATGGATAGCTAATCCACAGGAATCGGGGATTCATGTGCTATCATGAAAACTACATGTAAACAGGGAAACCAGCAACTGCAGACACACACATATCGTGCATTCTTCTTCCCTGCTCACATGCACGTTCCTTTGTCCATCAGACTTCACTAACAAAATAAAAGAGATAAAATTACCAATAACTTCAAGACAGAGTCATCAAAGCATTAAATCAAGTTCAGGGCCTCTCTGAGCCCAGACCCTTTGTGACTGCATTGGTCACACACCCATAAAGCTGGCCCTGCTCCAAACTTTTCAGTTGTCACGTTTCTTCCATGGATATGTGTTCAGTCTCACTGCTCATACACTTGACTGAAAAGAGCTTTCTTGTTAGGTAAATCCTTTGTAGTATCAATGCAAATCCACCACTAAGCAGCAAAATTTAGAGCTGCTAAAATCCCTTCATTAAAACCCTTTTTCTGGAGCTTTCAGTTGCCTCGAGACTTCCTGTGGCTACAAATTTGTGGTGAACACAGATATATGGCTCCCAGATCGCCTTTTGTGGAAGGGTTTGTTGCCTAGCTTTCAGCTCCTTCAGGGTCTGCCTCTGCTGCAGAAAGCCACCTCTCCCAAGGTTCTATCCTTCCTGGCCTTGGCTACATCCAATGACTGATCAAAATTGGGATATAATTACCCAGACATTTTGGTCCAGTGGGAGTAGGGTTGTCAGACAAAATATTGCATGGGATAAATATTGCATGGGACATACACATACTAAAAAGTTATTTGTGTTTTTTATCAAAAATTTGATTTAACTGGGTGTTCCGTATTTTATTTGCTAAATCAGGCAACCCCAGTGGGCCCTATGGTCACCTTAGCACCCAGTGGGGTCCGCCAAGGCTTTGCCAGGTCTGCTTTGCTGTTCAGCTTCTCCCTCTGCCTAATCCTGCTTCCTCCCTCTCCCTAATAAATACTTCTTATGCCAAATTCTATCTCCACTATGCTTCCAGAGAATCCAACATGCATCAACATTGAAATTTAAACCCGGATAAAGTCACCTTGTAATCTCTTGAGAAAGCTGTTCAGTCAAATCTGAGCATAAACTTAGGATCATTCACCAACTACTAGTACCTAGCAGCTCCTAGCATAGATATTTAAACTGGAAAGACCCAGAAGAAAGGCTTCAGAGTGAAGATAACAGATGTTACAATTTGAGTTTTTGGTTTTCACATCATTATGAATACATATTTATGTGTATCATATATATACACACAGACACAAATATACATATATTAATACATATACATATATAGAAACATATAGTTGTTTATTAATGACAAGAATTAGAAATGGTTATTTAAATAAAAAATAGTTTTAGCCTAAAGCAAAATTTCTTGAGATCTTAAAATCAG
Source organism: Rhinopithecus bieti (assembly GCF_001698545.2). Lineage (NCBI taxonomy): Eukaryota > Metazoa > Chordata > Mammalia > Primates > Cercopithecidae > Rhinopithecus > Rhinopithecus bieti. The sequence goes on along the minus strand of NW_016805182.1, from coordinate 62,381 downwards.
ACAGGAAGTATAAATAAAAGAAGATACATTATCTTAAAAACCAGGAATATGAACTATTAAGTTTCCATTTGTTTTGGTTAAGAATCAATAAATTATGGTAATTAAGAATTTGGCTTCTGGAGTTTTACGGAGATGAATACATATTCTGACTTTGTCACTTAGCTGAAAGACCTCTGGCAAGTTATAACTTTTTTAGCCTCAATGTCCTCATTTGTAAAATGATGATGATAATAATAATACTTGCTCCAGAAGGATGTCATGAAGTTTAAGAGAAATACAGCATGTAAAACACTTATCTCAAAGCTTTTCTCATAATATTTTTATTAATAATAATTTTTATCATTAAAATAAAGGGAAAATCTTTCTTCATGCCTGGATCTTATTAGGCAATAACCATGAAGGGACCAAGTGTACTTTCTTGGCTAGGTTAACATTACATTTATCACCTTCATTTTACATTGCAGAAGTCTTATTCCACAAATGCAAATTCCCAATTCTAGCAAAATGCCCAGACACATACTGAGTTAAAAGGTATTAATATTACAATGGTTATTAATGTAGTGACAACTGTTTTGTTATTTTATTTTCTTCTCAATATACCTGTAGGAGCATTTGCTAATGACAGAATATTAGTCTAGACAAGAAAATCAGCCAAATAGAAATGATTAATTTCTAATAGTAACCTGCTAATAGACTAGGCTCGTGTTTTCCTTTGGCAAAGACACACATTTTCTTTATTTAAATATTTATTAATTGCACAAATATAGTAGCTCATTTCCAGGGAAATAGTGACAAACAAGGTAGACTGGGAGCTCCTAGTTAGTGTGGGTTGGCCACAGTGATTTTGGAAAGGTCACATGAGAGGTTGCCAAACAAGGATTTGTCAAACTATGAAGGTGTCTTCTCTCAGAAACACTGCAATCCTGATGGGTTTGTTACTATCTTTAGGATAGATTTCAAAAGTTTGCATACAGTATAAAGGTTTGAAAGTTAATCCTCTTATGATTCTCCTAGAATCCCTTTGATATGTTCTGGGGAGATACTGATATCTCTATATTCAGTCTGAGAAAACAGAAGGTAAGGAAAATTGTTACATCAAGCAAGCTCCATTGGTCTTCTGATAGTAAGGTGACAGTCATACCCTATCCCAGTCTTTGCCCAACCTGCCTGGTCATAAGAAGCACTTGGTGTATTGTTTTTGGAGATTCTTGGCTGACACCTATGAATTTGTATTTTTAACATGTACATCAAGTGATTCTTCCATCAGACAAATTTGGGGAATCACTAACCTCTTCCATACCCCATTTTGTTTTAATAAATAGCTCCCTTTGGCCTTCCAAATATTAGGCCCAAATTCAAGCTACCTCACCATCATAAAGAAAAGTTTTATGCATCTTAGTGACTACTTCTTATCAAACAGACTAAATTGAAAAAGGGAACAGAGAGGCAGTTGAATTTGCCGATAGAGTTCAGTGTTAAAGAAACAGGCCTTTTAGACATCATTATAAATCCAAGACAACTTTGTACTGAGAAGGAAAGTAGAGCCACCTTCACAAGCATTTACAGTGGGTAAGTACTTATGCATTTGTGATTTATTTGTTTATGCTTTCATTCACTCATGTATTTATTCATCTAACCAACATTTACTGGGTACTTACTCCACACCAAGCACTATACTGAGTATTGGAGAACAACACCGGACACATTAAAAGATATGTCTACTTTAAATTACCACCAATGTCCAGCCCCATAAGATAGACAGGATTCACGTATCTCTAGAATTTTTCCTAAAGTGCTTATTAGCACTCTCGACCATGGTGCCCAGAAAAGTGGAATTTATCAGAAGCACGTGATTCTAGAATCTCTAGCTGCTTGTCTCAACTTGTTCTTTTTAAGAAATGTAATATGCTAAGACATTTATAGAATAAATATCTCTATTTTACTCTAAAGGGATTGTTTTCCAAGAAAATCAATCAAATGCTTTCATAACTTGTTACTAATAACACTAACATAGAACACTGGGTAAACTAGTTTGGATAACTTCCCAAAATAATTGAGTTTTCCAGGAACATTACAGAAGACAAACGGAAAGATCGATAAGTCCTGAGGTTGCAAGAGTCATTATTGATTTATGACCTTGCTTACTTCCCAGCAAAATAATTGCTATAGAGAAGTTGGTTCATGTTTACAAATCATAATAATCTTATGATAAAGTCTCTCTTAGCCCAAAGTTTAAATACTGGAAAGAAAAAATAATTTTAAAAAGCTTATGCTTGTGTTGAAGTTTATAATAAATAATACTTACCATTCATTGAGCACCTGCTTTATAGCACATGCTTTATATGAGCATAAATTTTTTAAATAATTAAGCAATCCTGCAAGAGTTATTGCTATCCTTATTTCATAGGCCAAGAAAGCTGAAGTTCACAGATGTTAGGTAACTTGTCCAAGGTCACAGAAACCCAGAAAGTTGCAGAGCCAGGATTCAAACTGTTTTTTCCTGAGCTTTGACGCATCCAAAGATCACATGGCTTGGCCTAGTAAGAGCTTAACAGACTTTAAGAAGTGTATTGTGCATGGTAGATACAATAGGTCATTTGCATATTCATACCTCATTGAGTGTTTACCTGGTAGTAGAATTCTCACCGCCATTTCCAGAATACTGACATTCCTGTGAAGGTATATCTCAAGACAAAAAGATCAATCAGAGACCTATGAGAGCAGTATGCATGGCTTGGCCATAGAGAGTACTGATTTTAATATTGAGTCAATATTCAATATTGATGAAAAACCCTTTCTGCCTAAGGATTTTCTTTAAAAAAATTATTCCTCTTTCGTTATGTACAACTTTGTACGGTTATTCTTTCTTGAGGGCCCACGGAGCTCTGCCTATTTTCTGTAACCACAGACAAGTCCTCTGGAATTCACTCATTCACAGCTGTAATTCTTGCAGCAGTTTGTATCCCAATTAGATAAGTAAGGAATTTGTATAGTTGACCTCATTTCACTGGTATGCAGCTGAGGTGCTAAGAAATTAGATAGTTTTCTGAAAGTCTGTGGCAAGAATGAACATAGAAGGAAATCTTTTACCTTCCTCTCTATTCAATAATGCAAGCCTTCACACTGTCAACCAATGTTTTACAGCCATTGTGATAGGAATGACATGAGAGACTAGAAGAAGAGAAGCTTCATGTGGTACCTATTCTCTTATCTTTCGTCACTGATTGGTTGAATATAGGAAATTATACCCCTTCTATGTTGTCCACAATCGAATAAAGCACAAGACTGCAAAGAACAAAGACTTGGAGATGTGGTTGATTTCTCAGCTTCTACACGCTCCACTCCAATTTGGAGTTCTTGCCTTCCCTTTCTGCCATGTTTTAGGAACAGAAAGAGACCACAGATACCAAGGCCATGAATGGGACTTTAGAGAACTATTTTTCTGGGATTACCAGTGCTTTGTGCCAAGGTATGGACAGGATGGTAGACAAATTATTCTATTACTTTTCACACATTTGTTTTACTTCAAGATGGAATGGTAATTTGTCTGTCCTCCTTTAGACTTTAAGATCAATGAAAACAGGCCGGGCGCGGTGGCTCACGCCTGTAATGCCAGCACTTTGGGAGGCTGAGGTGGGCGGATCACGACGTCAGGAGATCCAGACCATCCTGGCTAACACGGTGAAACCCCGTCTCTACTAAAAATGCAAAAAAAATTAGCCGGGTGTCGCGGCGGGTGCCCCAGCTACTTGGGAGGCTGAGGCAGGAGAATGGCGAGAACCTAAGAGGCGGAGCTTGCAGTGAGCCGATATCGCGCCACAGCACTCCAGCCTGGGCGACTGCGCGAGACTCCGTCTCACAAAAAAAAAAAAAGAAAAAAAAAATCCCTGAAAACAGAGATTGCATCTGTTTTACTCACCATTGTGATAGGAATGACACTATTATCTCTAATAATGCCTGACACATAATCATCAAATACATGTTGACTGATTGAATACATGAATAAGTTATCATAGCTAGTATTACAAGCATTCCTCCCCACCAAACCCCATGCCGTGGCCCATGCCAGGCTGAGTGATGAATGGGCAAAAATGAGAACTTTAATTTCCCACTTCTACCTTCACTCTATGGGAGAAGCAGCAGAACTGACTCCACCCTGAATCCTCTTCTTGTTACCTCCACAGGAGGAAGGTGAAGCACTGTGCAGTTTATTTCAATTACCTAAAGTTGAATTTATCACGAAGCAAGTAAACCTTACACAGTTCCTTTCCAAGGCCATAGAAGAGGCACAAGCAATGTATTAACATTATGTATTTTGGAATAATTGCACAATAAGATATTTTAATCATGATCTGCTAAGACCACTGACTCTTTTTGTGACAATTTTCCATTCTGTCACATTTCTACTCCTGTCAGGTAGCAATGGAGTGGCCACAGACATTTTAGAGGGAACTTGAGTTGGACTTAATTTTAATTTGGAGTTAGCGAGATATATTTACATGGGAGACAGTCCCTGTGTAGAGTTAAGCTATTGTTAGCCAATCAAGGGTAAGAATGGGTTCCAGAAATACTTCTGCGATCCATTGTGCAACTAACCCAGAACTACTACGCCAATGCAGGGCCAAAGTTTTTATGGAATAAGAACACAAACTATAGTTCCCAGCATGAAAATATAAAGATAGAGGAACAAAACACACTAGAGGAAAGACTGAATTACCTTCTATTCTCTTTATAGAAAATGATATAAAAAGATTGTATACGAAGAGGAAATAAAGGAGTACACAGCCAAAATATAAAGAGAAAAGTATTATACAGATATGTAAGGCAGCTAATTTATAGTACTATTATGTTGTGTTTCAAGATTCTTTGATGTTTGTGATGTTAATTTCTTAAAATTTATTTGATGCAATTTCTCAAGACATTTCACTTTCATATAGAACTTCACATTTATAAGTTTGAATTGTTTTTCTTAAAGAGGATCCTTCAAATTGTATCATCTTCAGGTCCCAGAAAACCTAGATCTGTTTCTGGCTAACAATCCCTATCCCAAGTTAATGTACCCATATCAGGATTTACTCTGCAGCAATAGAAATTCAGCACTCTACTTCAAATACTTTACCTTTCTTCATCAGTTTCTTTTATTCCCAGCTGTCTCTCCTGCCTTCACTTGGCCACTACCCAGGGTTCCTCTCCATCCAAAGATACTTAGGATGCTTTTATTAACATTATCAATGAATATGGATGTTAATTATGGAAATTAAATACTAGTGTCAACAGTAATCAAATGAATCATATTCCACCTGTGTTTCATAAAGTATAATCTTTAGCAGAATTAAGTGGTATCTATTTCTATGGTTAAAGAATAAGTATACGTATACCGTGAAATATTTATGTGTTTGAGAAATACGAAGTTATAGTGTTTCAGGTACATTGTGAATTAATGGAAGAAAAAACTAAATACACAGACAGACATATATTCACTTAGGACAGAAGTTTAAAATAATTTTACTAACGATATAGAATGAGGTAACCATGCAGAGTATGAGCAGATGTAACACATCTTCACATGGCTTTCCTGTCATGCCTGGCTTTTCTACAGAATGTGAAACTGCCTATGTCATTCTCCATGCAGGTAGAGTCCTCCGGAATTGAAAAGTAAGCCAGATCTCACTATACTACTTCCTTCCGAATTCATGGACTTAACGTTACCATTCCAGAAGAAGTGACACCAACTACTCTATTTAAGAAATTGTTTACAAGCATGAGCTTTTCATGGTGTGCTGAATATTTTCCATTGTCTGTCTCAAATCCACTCTGGCCTTCCCCACCCTGCTCTGCACTCCAGGAAACTAACCTGTATGAACTCTGTCAACAGGCTCCATTGCCCTCTGGCTTCTGGTTGGCTTCAGCCAATGAGAGACACTGACTGAGACGGAAAGATGAGAGAAGAATCAGGCTGGGATATTTTACTTCCCTGGCTGCCTCTCTACAGGATCACCACGGATTGGCTGCTTCTTTTTATGGAAAGCTGTTTCTATCAGGCTGCCCTCTTAATATAGATCCTGTCTCTGTGCCCTCCTCTTGCCCATTCAGGTCTAGTGATGGTTATGGTTCCCCACTACTGCTAGATGTGGAGAACTACACTATCCTTTGTTGGTTTTCTTATTCCTATGCCCATGCATTTAAAAATACTCCCTTTATTACACTTTCCTCAAATTGCCCAGTTTGAGTATGCCCTTTTATTCTGCTAGAATGCTAACCAAAGAGCCAGTTTGTAAAACAAACTCAGCATCATCAAGGTGACATCTCATCTTCATGAGGGGGAGTAGAGTCAGTGTCTAGGGATCCCCAAATGCCATCTCTTCTCATAGGGCCCTAGCATCACAAAAAACATATATCCCCACAGGAATGCCCTTTCATAGAGGGTTTTAGAGAATATCAGATATTCATTTTAGAGAAACCAGGAGTTATAACATACACCAGTAAAGGCCAGTGATATAATTAGGGAGCAAATGTGAAGAGGAAACATAAAGGTATTTGGTCGTGAGTTTTGAACACGAAGCGAACAAGCTTGATGTTTCCTTTATGTAGCTTAAAGTTTTAAATCTAATCAAATTTGATGATCAGTTTCTCAATTACAGAAAAAAGCTACATGGCACCGCCTAACCTTTAATTTTATTTCCATAACTTACTACAAGTGGATTAATCTCTGCAAAAATAAAGCTAATATACCTGTCAAAACACTTTTTAGTCCCTCTTTAGCAAGCACTTATTTTAAAATAGTGGTAATTATCTAACGATCAATTGGGAAATGAGGCATTAATAGAATCAGCTGAAAGGCTAGTAAAAATTTTGCCTACAGAAATTGGGAGGTCTCTCCATTCCAGGTAAACAACTCTCCAACTGAAGGCCCAATGCCCACAAGGCGTGACCAGTGATTTGATCCGGATTATTTTTCCAAGGGAATATCATAATAAGGATTACAAAAATGATCCCCTCTAACCTAGAAGGTATTTACTAGGTCTCCCCAGTCTGGTTCATTTCTTCTCTTTTTGCTCTTTTTTACCACATATCACCAAAGGTAATATTTTTTAAAAAGTGGTATATCATGAGGCCAGAGAGATCCAAATAAAGCCGCAAAAAGAAAAAAAAGTATTTAAAGATTAATTAGTGTTATTTAATTGAAGAAAAAGGAGAACGTGGAAAATGGAGCAAAGAAAGAAAGAGCGTTAATAAAAAAATGATAGATGTTGCTGAAATTTCCTAAAAGTAGTTGAAGATAGATGGAAGATAAAGTCAACACAATCTTCCAAAAAATACATAAAAGATACGGAAAAGGCAAGAAATGTTTAGAATTTATTTTTTTCATTTTTTAAGCTGAAGACTTTATTTTCTGTTTTCATAATTTTAACTTTTACTTTAGATTCAAAGGTACATGTGCAGGTTTGTTACCTGGATATATTGCATGATGCTGAGGTTTGGAGTACGATTGATCCTATCACCTAGGTACTGAGCATAGTACCCAATAGTTTTTCAACCCTTGCTCCCCTGACTCCCCCTCTAGAAGTCTCCAGTGTCTTGTTGCTATCTTTATGTTCATGAATACCCAGTGTTTAGCCAGAACATGTGGTATTTTGTTTTCTGTTCCTGAGTTAATCTGCTTAGGATAATAGCCTCCAGCTGCATCCATGTTGCCACAAAGGACATGATTTCATTCTTTGTTACAGTCTTGTAGGATTCCATGGTGTAAATGTGCCACATTTTCTTTATCGAATCCACTGCTGATGGGCACCGAGGTCGATTTCATGTCTTTGCTATTGTGAATAGAGCTGCAATGAGCATGTGAATGCATGTGTCTTTTGGTAGAATTTTTTCTTTTATTTTGATATATACTCAGTAATAGGATTTCTGGGTTGAATGGTATTTCTGTTTTAAGTTTTTTGAGAAATTGCCAAACTGCTTTCCACAATGGCTGAACTAATTTACATTCCCACCAACAGTGTATAAGTAAGTGTTTCCCTTTCTCCATAGCATCGCCAGCATCTATTGTTTTTTTACTTTTTAATAACAGCCATGCTGACTGATGTGAGCTGGTATCTCATTGTGGTTTTGATTTGCATTGCTCTGATGATTAGTGATGTTGAGCATTTTTTCACATTTGTTGACCATTTATATGTTTTCTTTCGAGAAGTGTGTGTTCATGACTTTTGCCAATTTTTAAATAGGGTTATTTGGTTTTTGTTTGTTCCATTGTTTAAATTCCATATAGATTCTGGATGACAGATCTTTCTCAGATTCATGGTTTGCCAATATTTTCTCCTATTCTGTAGGTTGTTTGTTTACTCTGTTGATAGTTTCTTTTGCTGTGCAGAAGCTGTTTAGTTCAATTAGGTCCCACTTGACAATTTTCACTTTTGTTACAATTGCTTTTGAGGACTTAGTCATAAATTCTTTTCTAAGGCTGATGTCCAGAATGGTGTTTCCTAGGTTTTCTTCTAGAATTCTTATAGTTTGACATCTTACATTTAAATCTTTAATTAATCTTAATTTTTTTGTATAGCAAAAGGTAGGAGTCCGGTTTCATTCTTTTGCATACGGCTAGCCAGCCACTCCAGCACAATTAACCGAATAGGGAGTCATCTCCCCCATTGCTTATTTTTGTTGACTTTGTCCAAAATCAGATGGCTGTAGGTGTGTGGCTTTATTTCTGAGTTCTACATATTGTTCCATTGGTGTATGTGCCTGTTTTTGTACCAGTACATTGCTGTTTTGGTTACCATAGCCTTTGAGTATAGTTTGAAGTCAGGTAATGTGATGCTTCTGACTTTGTTCTTTTTGCTTAGGATCACTTTAGCTATTCAGGCTCTTTCTTGATTCCATGTGAATTTGAAAATAGTTTTTTCTAGTTTTGTGAAAAATAACATTGGTAGCATGATAGGAATAGTGTTGAATGTGTAGATTGCTCTGGGCAGTATGAACATTTTAATATTGTTTCTTCCAATCCATGAGCACGGACTGCTTTTCCACATGTTTGAGTCATCTATGATTTCTTTCAGCAGGGTTTTGTAGTTCTTTTGTAGAGATTTTCACCTCCTTGGTTAAATGTATTCCTAAGTATTTTACTTCTTTCTAGCTATTGCAAATGAGATTGCGTTCTTGATTTGACTCTCAGTTTGAATGTTATTGGTGTATAAAATGCTACTAATTTTGCAATTGATTTTGTATCCTGAAACTTTACTGGAGTTGTTTATCATTTTCAGGAGCCTTTTTGGCATAATCTTTAGGTATTTCTAGGTATATAGTCACATCATTCATGAAGAGAGATAGTTTACCTTCTTTTCCTACTTGGATGATTTTTATTTCTTTCTCTTGCCCAACTGCTCTGATTAGCACCGCCATTACTACATTAAGCAGGAGTGGTGAGAGTGAGCATCCTTGCCTTGTTCCATTTTTCAAAGGGAATGCTTCCAGTTTTTGTCCATTCAGTATGATGTAGGCTGTAGGTTTGTCATAGTTGACTCTTATTATTTTGAGGTAGGTTCCTTTGATGCTTAATTTCTTCAGGTTTTTTTTTTTTTTTTTAATCATGAAGGGATGTTGGATTTTATCAAAAGATTTTTCTGCATCTATTGAGATTATCACATAGTCTTTGCTTTTAATTCTGTTTATATGGTGAATCACACTTATTGATTTCTGTATGTTGAACCAACTTTGCATCCCTGGAATGAAGTCTATTTTCTTATGGTGAATTAACTTTTTAATATGCTCTTGGATTTGGTTTGCAGGTATTTTGTTGGAGATTTATGAATATGTCCATCAGAAATGTAGGCCTGCAGTTTTCTTCTCTCATTGCATCTTTGCTAGGTTTTGGTATCAGAGTAATGCTGGTTTCATAGAATGAGTTAGGGAGGAATCCTTCCTCTTTGATATTTTGGAATAGTTTTCAGTAGAATTGGTACTACTGGATATTTTTGTACATCTGATTCAGCGGCGAATCCATCTGGTCTAGGGAATTTTTTGGTGAAAGTTTTTGATTACTTATTCAATTTTGGAATTTGACATTGGCCTGGTCAGGGTTTCAATTTCTTCTTGACTCAAACTTAGGAGATTGTGTGTTTCCAAAAATGTATTCATTTCCTCTAGATTTTTCTAGTTTATGTGCATACAGGTGTTTACAATACTTTTTGAGGATCTTTTGTATTTCGGTGGGATCAGCTTCTCCAAAGCCCCAATCCCAGGTATATTAGCACCTACTATACATTTCCATTATTCACAGTAGTTTTCCAAATACTTAAATACAGAAAACAATGGACTATAGTAGTTTTCTTATTGAAAATTATAGTCTTTACCTAACCTGGAAGAAAATAGAAGAATTTCTCTAAAGGCTTTGAAGTCAAATCCTGTAAAGAAAAAGTGAAGGACCTTGGGGCTCCGGGATGTTTCCATCACTTCTTTGACTTTCTTGCTTGGGCATCAGCCAGTGGTTTTGGTAAGTCTTGAAAGATTCTGTAGGAAGGCAGTGTATCCCTAAATGTGTCGTGTCAGATTTGTATATAGCATTTCTGTGTTTCTCAGAAAAGAAGTATCAACTTTCCTTACTCATTCGTTCATTGAACTAATATTTATTCAATGCTTACTATGGAGAAGATTCTATACTGCACATAGATTAATCAAAAGGAAATAAGGAGGACTTAACCCCCAACCTAAGGAGCTCAGTGTCCTTTTGGATGGTCACTGGATTATTCATGTTTCCTGGTGCCTGTGCAACTTCTTTCACGATGTCAGAACCCCTTTCTGTTGAGTATCTCCAGAAATGGTTACATTTTTCTGTTGTTCCCCTTTCATCCTTCCATCCTCTAGCCTCCTGTTCCCTGGCTTGAATTTTCTTTTTTTTTTTT
>NW_016805182.1:43979-47923 GCF_001698545.2 Rhinopithecus bieti | reverse complement strand
CTCCACCTGCTCACACGTTTTTTCTTCTTGAATCTTTCTTTCATGTCATTTAGGAAATATCTATCCTTTCACAATACCTGATATGTAGTTAGTTCTGGAGACAATTTTGTAGAATGAATGAATAAATAAATGGACTAGGTCATATGCAACTTTTAAGGCTGTGGGAGTAGATGTCTAAGGTGAAGGAAAGAACATCTCTATCTCTCTCTCCCGTTCTCTTTCTCTCTCTCTCTCTCTCTCTCTCTCTCTCTCTCTCTCTCACACACACACACACACACACACACACACACACACACACATTTTTAACACCTCAGCAAAATTACTTCTTTCTATGATCCTCAATACCTAAAATTCTTTGCTTCAGTAGGTATTCAAAAAATATCTGACTGTTTGATGTCCTAAAGTTCACATGACAGTTACAAAAGCATTGACTGAAAATATGTAGATTTGATCTTCACTTCAAAAATGTTTTAGGATGGATTCTTAATGTATTTTGCATTAGTTTTAAAATCCAAGTGGCCACTTCAGCTCTGTGGTTTTGAAATCAAGTATTTGTTACTCTCCATGAAGTGATTGTACAGGTTGTTGACTGTTTTATGAGACATTCTTGTTATCTGTTATTCTCTCTGAATTGCATGCTGATCCCTACCGGAGGAGAGCAGCAATACTGTAAGTGTATTTTACTCTATTGTTATGTACTTTTATATTGCAGACAGGCCCAAGAAAATCAGATTGGACTAATACATCTACACACTGAGCAATATCCAGGGTCCATAAAAATGACCAGTCCTCTTGGAATGAAAGCAGAGGTCATATCTTTCTCTGGCATCTCTCTCTAAGAGGGTCTACCTCATTAACAGCATCATCTCCCTTAGTTTTTTTCCTGATGTCTAGCTTGAAAAACTCCTGCTGCTATGGCCTGGCCTCAATGTTTGTCTTCTGAGTTCTTCTGGACATAAGCAGGTCATTCTGACTTATGATAGTCATGATGAATTAAAAATTTATAAGGAACTTCACCAAGAATCTAAAAGGAAATGAAGAACTTACAAAAGTAGAATAAATGCCTAAGCACACAGAATCCTGATCCTGACCCCACAAGTCTGGCCAGAGATTGACTGCTTTGACATTAACTGAGGTTTTAAGCCTTTTCCTTTTCTCCCTCCTACTTTGAAACACTAGAATCCATACATTCAGAAAACTAGAAGGTTAACCTAGGATAGCTTCGGACAGGCACCTGTATGAGACTGGATGTAATTCTTGGTCCTCTCAAAGCCTGTTTCTAGCTCTTCTTTCTGCCTGCCACCAACAAGCCACTCCGTAGGACCTGACACTCTCATTTATTCATTTGTTCAGTCCACAAATATTTTTATTTGTTCTGTGCAATTGTCACATACATCACATTATGATCATGGCTGTTAGGGATTTCACAGTCCAGTGTGGGGCCTCTCTGCATCCTAGTGCTTACAAAAGAAAAAGTTTCCAACTCTCTCCAGGATTCCTTTCAACCTGCATATATTCTTTCTTGAGTTCTCCCTGGCTCTGGCACTGAAGTGCCTGAAGTCTTACTGTCGCCTCCAACACCATTTCCTATCTCTTTGTCTAATGCCAAATAGTAAGCCTATTGTTATTTTTTAAATTTTTTATTTTAAAATAATTAAAGATTCACAGAACATTACAAAGAATAGTACAGAGAAATTCCACATACACTGACCTAGTTTCCCACAGTGGTTACAGCTAATGAAATTATAGTATAAGATCAAAAGCAAGAAATTGACATTGATACAATGTACGTGCATTCTTCTATGCCATTTCATCAGATGTGCAGATTTGTGTAACCACCACAGCAATCAGGATACAGAACTATTATCCCACCACAATGATCTCCCTAGTGCTACCTTTTTAGTCATACCAAGCCCTCCTCCCCACTATACCTAACCTCTGGCAACCACTAATCTGTTCTTTATCTCTATCATTTTGTCACATAAAGTATGTTACGTAAATAAGATCATGCAGCATGTATCCTCTTGAGACTGGTTTTTAAAAACACAACATAATGCCCTTGAGAGCCATCCAGTTGTTGGGTATATCAGTAGTTCATTCCATTTTATTGTTGAGTAATATTTCAAATTACAGAATGGACCATCTTTTGTTTATCTATTCTCCTATTATTGGATATTTTGGGTGTTTCCAGTTTTTAGTTGTTACAAATAAAACTGCTATAAATATTCACAGACTCATAGTTCTTTTTCAGCACCTGAAAAAATATTGTATCATTTCCTTCTGGTGTCCACAGCATTGATGACAAATTTGCCATTGTTCTAATTGTTTTCCTCCGTAAGTAAGGTATGGTTTTTCTCTATTTTTAAGATTTTTTTTCCTTGTCTTTAGTTTTCAGAAGTTTATTGATGATGTGTCTTGGCATGGATTTCTTTGAGTTTATCCTGTTTGGGATTTGTTCAGCTTCTGATTCTGCAGATTTATGTTTCTTGACAAATGTGAGGAGTTTTTAGCCACTATTTCTTCCAGTACTTTTCAACCTCACTCTCTTTCTCCTCTCCTAGGATTCTGATGACACATGATCTTTTATTATAATCCCACATATTCCTGGAGTTCTAGTAATTTTTGCAGTATGTTTTCTCTCTGTTGTTCTGATTGGGTAATTTCTATTGCCCTGTTTTCAAGTTTACTGATTATTTTCTCTATTCCTTCCATTATGATGTTGAGTCCATCCATTGAGTTTTTTAAAATTATTTTCAGTTCTAAAATTTTCGTTTAGTTCTTCCTTATAACTTTTGTTTTTTCACTTACTTCAACCATGTTTGTAATTGCCCATGGAAGCATTTTATGATGGCTATTTAAAAGTTTTCATCAGATAATTCTAACATCTGTATCATCCCAGCATTGGTATCTTTTGATTTTCTTTTCTCATTTCAGTGAGATTCTCTTGGTTCATTGTATGAGGAATTGTTTTGATTGAAACCTAGACATTTAGATATTGTCTTGAGTCTCTGGATCCTGTTTAAGTCTTATGTTTTAGCAAGCTTCCTCTCACACTGTTCAAAAGGGAAGTACAGGTACCACCTTGCTAATTCCAGATGGGTTTTATGTCTACATTCCCTACTCAGCTTCCACTGGCACCCAGAAGGAAGGGATTCCTCATTACTGCTGGGTGGAGGTGGGACTTCTGGCTGCCCAGAAGGGCTCTGCTGATACCACCCTGGCTGGAAGAGGCAGGGGCAGTTCATTAGTGTTTCTCACATGGCCACCACTGACAATGTGGGAAAGACCTCATTACTTCTCAGTGGTGATGAAAGTCCTGGCTCTCTAGTCACTCTTTGCTGTGGCTGGTGAGGGCAGGGCCTTAGTTTCATATGTGATGTTTGTCTGGAGTGAAATATTATCAAAACTTTTCTCTCTTCATGTGCTGTCTTTTCTCTAATACTTTGGCTAGAGAGAGAAGGCTTTTACTATGGATTTTATTTTCTGTACTCATTGGCATTTCCGCATTGCCAGACTGTCTTCTTCTCTCCACATTGCAGAGCATTCTTTTTTTCTGTTTTCTTTCTTTTTTTTTTTTTAAGATGGAGTTTCGCTCTTGTTGCCCAGGCTGGAGTGCAGTGGCACGATCTCGGCTCACTGCAACCTCCGCCTCCCAGGTTCAAGCGATTCTCCTGGCTCAGCCTCCCGAGTGGCTGGGATTACAGGCGCCCACCACCACACCTGGCTAATTTTTTGTATTTTAGTAAAGATGGGGTTTCACCATGTCGGCAAAGCTGGTCTCGAACTCCTGACCTCAGGTGATCCACCCGCCTCAGCCTCCCAAAGTGCTGGGATTACAGCCGTGAGCCACCGTGCCGGGCCCAGAGTATTCTTATATTTGTTTTGAATATAATGTTCAGAATTTCTAGTTGTATATAGTAAAAGTTAAAAGAAAAGCACATCTA
>NW_016805182.1:25395-41194 GCF_001698545.2 Rhinopithecus bieti | reverse complement strand
TAATTGCCCATGGAAGCATTTTTATGATGGCTATTTAAAAGTTTTCATCAGATAATTCTAACATCTGTATCATCCCAGCATTGGTATCTTTTGATTTTCTTTTCTCATTTCAGTGAGATTCTCTTGGTTCATTGTATGAGGAATTGTTTTTGATTGAAACCTAGACATTTAGATATTGTCTTGAGTCTCTGGATCCTGTTTAAGTCTTATGTTTTAGCAAGCTTCCTCTCACACTGTTCAAAAAGGGAAGTACAGGTACCACCTTGCTAATTCCAGATGGGTTTTATGTCTACATTCCCTACTCAGCTTCCACTGGCACCCAGAAGGAAGGGATTCCTCATTACTGCTGGGTGGAGGTGGGACTTCTGGCTGCCCAGAAGGGCTCTGCTGATACCACCCTGGCTGGAAGAGGCAGGGGGCAGTTCATTAGTGTTTCTCACATGGCCACCACTGACAATGTGGGAAAGACCTCATTACTTCTCAGTGGTGATGAAAGTCCTGGCTCTCTAGTCACTCTTTGCTGTGGCTGGTGAGGGCAGGGCCTTAGTTTCATATGTGATGTTTGTCTGGAGTGAAATATTATCAAAACTTTTCTCTCTTCATGTGCTGTCTTTTCTCTAATACTTTGGCTAGAGAGAGAAGGCTTTTACTATGGATTTTATTTTTCTGTACTCATTGGCATTTCCGCATTGCCAGACTGTCTTCTTCTCTCCACATTGCAGAGCATTCTTTTTTTCTGTTTTCTTTCTTTTTTTTTTTTTTAAGATGGAGTTTCGCTCTTGTTGCCCAGGCTGGAGTGCAGTGGCACGATCTCGGCTCACTGCAACCTCCGCCTCCCAGGTTCAAGCGATTCTCCTGGCTCAGCCTCCCGAGTGGCTGGGATTACAGGCGCCCACCACCACACCTGGCTAATTTTTTGTATTTTTAGTAAAGATGGGGTTTCACCATGTCGGCAAAGCTGGTCTCGAACTCCTGACCTCAGGTGATCCACCCGCCTCAGCCTCCCAAAGTGCTGGGATTACAGCCGTGAGCCACCGTGCCGGGCCCAGAGTATTCTTATATTTGTTTTGAATATAATGTTCAGAATTTCTAGTTGTATATAGTAAAAGTTAAAAAGAAAAGCACATCTACTTACTCTTTCCTGAAATGTAAGTTGAGCCTATTGTTTTTAATGGTGCTTCTTCATCAAACTAGTCAAGATCTCTTAATCAGCAGGATAAATGGTCACCTGCAGTCTCCTTTACCAAACTCTTTCTAACCCACCATTCTGCACATATTGACAAAAGACAATGGAGGCTTGGAGCAGGCCTCAGGGAAGGGGCTGAACAAATCAAAAGATGCACAGTAATTTCACCAGTTTCACTAGGCAGATGGAAGAAACAAATACATGGTGGAGTGGGAGTAGGAGAGAGAGCTGTCCCATGAGGAGATGGAGAGGGAACATAAAACAAAAAAGCAAAACAATTCAGTCAGTAACAAAAATGAAGTATTCTGAGGACGATTCTGGAGGCAATGAGGGTCCTTCCACCTTTTATCAACAAAATATTCTATTAAAATCAAGCTCTATTTTATAATCAAGGAGTTTTCAAGTTGCCCTTGTCTAGGATATAGTGTTCATAAAATCAAAACTATTTATTTTGCCACATTGCCTCACATCTCATTGCCTTTAGATGGGCTGTAGCCTCTATCATAAAGTTGCTTTACTTCTTTTGTGATTTATAAAATTTGGTTAGGACATCCAGAATTTCTAACAAAGTTCCCAAGTGATACTAATGCTGATGGTTTGAAGACCACACTCTGAGTAGGCTTGAGTAGCAAGGACCTAGACCACAATGAAAGGCTATCCAAGGAAGTCCAGTATAGGTACCAACCACATCACCAAGGGATGTGGCTGTAGATTTAATTCACAGCCTAAGTTATCGTATCAGGCATCTCCAGGTTTCCAGTACAATGAAATGCAATCTGAGTGAAGTACGATACAGAAACTCTGGTTTAAGTTTAAGGGTCACTGTATAAGGAAATGTAAAAGTAAATTATTGCACAAATAAATGTGCTAAAGGATATGTGAAGAAGATTTATTTATTTACCAGTTAAGGGAATAGATTTCTTTTTTGGTGTGGTCTCATTTTAAAATTATGTACATGTGCTAATTAAAATCATTTTATTTGCTCATTAAAGGAGATCTTTCACCAGGTGATTCTTGGTTAGACTGTTTCTGCTTCTTCGTGAACTTCAAAAAACTAAAACCATTTTTCTTTCCAC
The DNA here is from genome assembly GCF_001698545.2 of Rhinopithecus bieti. Taxonomy (NCBI): domain Eukaryota; kingdom Metazoa; phylum Chordata; class Mammalia; order Primates; family Cercopithecidae; genus Rhinopithecus; species Rhinopithecus bieti. The sequence continues at coordinate 38,932 of NW_016805182.1, read as the reverse complement.
AAGTTCTCTAGTGACAGTTCCCAAGGGAGACAGAATTCGTGAACGTTGGCCATCACACGAATGCCTTGAAATCTCCTCTTAAGTGGGGAGTGGGAGACTGAGCCAAAGTCTTTGGACTATCTACTGTTTCTTTTCCTGATTGATTATTGCCAAGGATATTTTCAAAGAGATATACACACCATTTTCACAATTTTGTGTGTTGATTAAGAATTCATGGCCTCCTGATGTTTCTCTGCAGTCTGAAGATTTTTCTCTCAGCTGATGTTGTCAGGTGAATGTTGTGAAAATATGTTTAGAGAACTGTAAATGATGTCCCAGTGGGAAAACACAGCCTGAGCTGATGAGTACAAATGGCTGTTAATGAGATAAACTGTTAATGGGATCTTTGTGGGACATAGGCAAGCTGGGCATGTTGAAGCCCAAATTGTATGTATCTTTAAAAAATGTTACTATTTCCAAAGTCATAATTTATTACTTACAGGTATTAAAGATAATATACCACTTAAAGCATTCTTACTTGAGTACCACTGGATAGTATGTGACTCTGGTGGTCACTGGGAAGATATAACTTCTGTTTAAAAACCAGGCTCCTGAGGAAAAATAAAGGATCTCTTCCTAGATTTTCCACATTATATTGATAGGGCCAATGCTAAGGGACATGACTGAGTGGCATTTGATAGATGAACAAATGTTAAATGACTGAGTGAAAGAAAACACAAAATACAATTCCATGCCAGTTTTACTGTCCACATGTGCATGGACTGATGATCCTATACATCAAGATATAATTTATAAAGGAGAATATAAGTGTCTAATTTACAATTAGAATAAACACATTAAGGGAGCAACATAAAAGTCTAAGAAATAGCTCTAAATTTAGAATTGTTTTTCAAGTTTTCCATGAACCATGAAAAAATGTTTAATCTGTTAAACAGTTTTACCTCTCCACTATTATACAGTGCCAAAAGCTTTCTTCAGAAGTAACTGTATTTTAATGTCATCTAATTTTTCTGATGCACTTCAAACCATTAACTGAATCTACTCCTGAGTATAGTATATGCTGTTTAAAGAAAGCAAAAATAATGATTGTGCTAACAGTAACAACTAGTACTTATTCATCATTGGAGCTAGACTGTAAGGAGCCACATTGGAAATAATGACCTAAAGTTCCAGATTAAAAGTAGTGTTTAGCATTATAAAATATAATAGAAATTACCACAACTATAAATGAAGACTCAGCATGATAGAGTCTGTGCTTGGTTTTCTTCTCCAATCACTCCTATGAAACTCGCTATCAGATATCAGCTAGAGAGAGTGCATAGTGTAAAATCTGCATGTGCTCTACTGACCCTAAGAGAGATCTGCCATAAGATAGAAGCAAAAGAGAGAGAGAGAAGAGAGAGAGAGAGAGAAAAAGAGAGAGACAGAGAGAGAGAGAGAGAGCCTGAATCTGCACTGAAGGGCTTGTGGCCCATTCTAGAGAACATTGAACATTATTCTTGAGTTTTTACTTACCAAGTCGATCACATGGGTGTCACAAACAGGCAATTAGTCTGCTGTTTCAATTTCTCTCTATTAAGCAATTGTCTTCAATTATTTGTTATTGAATAGCATGCTAGTTTCCTTGAGTAAACTGGGTATTTTCTAAAAGTTTTCAGTTGGCACTTTCTTCTCATTGGTAGACCTGCAGAGCAAAGAAATATTCTGTAGACGTCTGTACCTTCATTTCCATGGAAAAAGGAAACTGCTTCTCAGTTGGAAAAAAAAACTGTATACTTGGGAGAACCCTCCACCACCAACTGAAATCATTTAAGAATTAGAAGAAATGGGATTAAAAAAATAACTTATAATAAAATGCAAATGAACAAAGAGGACCTATGATCCTGAATGATATGTTAAAAAGTAATGTGCATGATGTAAAGCAACTGGAACTCTCATACATTGCTAGTAGTAATGAAAATTGGTAGATTTACATTGAAAAACTCTTTAGTAGTATCTACTAAAGCTAAATATACACATATCATATGACACAGAGTTTTATTTCCAACAAAGAAATGTGTTTATGTTCATAGAATGTTCATAGAACACTATGTTCATAGAACAAAAGAATGTTCATAGAGTAGCATTCAAAATAGCCAAAAACTGGAGACCAAGTCAAATGTCCATTAGCAGTAGACTGAATAAATAATATGTTACATTGATATAATGGAATACTACACAACAATGAAAAAGAATAAACTAGTGCAACACGCAACAATGTAGATTATGTGGTGTGATAGGATTCATACACAAAGGAATAAATACTACATAATTCCATTGATGTGAAGTTCAAAATCAGATAATATTCATTTGTGTTATAAAAAGTCAGGAAAGTAGTTGCCTTTGGGCAAGGGTATTGACTGAGAGGGGGCATGAGGGAGTCTACTGAGATGTAAATGTTTCATTTCTCAAAGTGGGTAAAAATTCATCAAGCTGTATACCCTTTAGATATGTGCACCTTACTATATGTAAGCTATCCCTTACTAAAAAATTTTTTAAAAAATCTACTTGAACCTTGGCCAGACATCTTTAGACAGCTAACATAATACTGTATCTTTAGACAGTTAACATAATACTGTAGCCTCAGTTTTTATAAGAGACTGATAAAAAATATCTTTCCTGTAATAAGGGACATTAAGTAGCACACTAGACAGTGGACTTGATTATATTTTTGCAAAAGACACAAACGTTATTTACTTAAATACCTACATGCAACATTGTATTTCCATTCAATTTTTAAGAGAAACTGTTTTCATTCATTGTTCATTCATTCATTCATGTAACAAATGATGAGAACTCACTATTGTCCAAGAATGTATTTACTCAGATAAATACGTATATTTATTTTTTATTTAATTGTAAGGAAAATAATTATGCATAATGTTTAAATCTTTGAAATATTTCTTGTAGGCATCTATTAATGAATTTTTATTTCATTTTTACATTCCGTTGTTGTCTTACTCTATAAAGCTTTCAGCTTGAGGAACAGAGAATATAACATATTCAGATACATCTACACAATTTCCTCTTGTCTCTTTTTTTCTCTCTCTCATATGCATGCACACATTCATGCACATGGAAACAGTAAAAATCTTCCACCATAAAAATAGTTTAGCTATGCTTATGTCATGTGGGCCTGTCCTGAGACTTTCAGTGCCATTTTTTTCTTAAAGGCCTAAATGAAGGACTTTACTATTTTAAGTCAGCTCCATGGGCCATGTTCCCTGCTAATAATTTTGTTGTTTACTTCATTGTGGTGAATGCCAGTCCTTGATTTCCAGTGTTCTGTGTTGAGTATACAGGTATGAAATGTAAAAGATGGGCAATAACAGATTCAGCCATCATTTGCTAGATTGATTCCCAGCACAATTAATATTTATTAAATGCCCACAAGGAGGCATGAAATCATGTTAGGTCTTATATCTCATACCAAACTCTCATTTGGACGCTCTTTGATATATAATTCAGGTTGACATGTCAATGAAATATTTTAAAAAGTAATTATATTCATGACTTTTTAGAGAAATTTCCAGCTGGGAAGGAGACAAGATCCCTGGTTTATGAGACAGAGAAAGAGAGTGAGTGAGAGAATAAAAGAAACTTTTTTATGTTATTTACTTAATTAAGTTTTATGTTATTAGTCATTTATTGAGCACCTACTATGTGTAGGAAATTCAGTGAAGTGGGTTCTAATTCAGCTGGTCTGTGGAGCAAGCAATTAATTGCACAGCACAAAGAATTATTCAATTGAGTCTGAGATTATACGGGCAGTGGGAATTTTGGTGTCAATCTTGTGAACCAAATTCCTAAATTTCCAATTCACAATCTTTTCATTCCTTTCACATCCAGCAACATCAGATTAACACAGATAATTATAATTAAATTCTACTGCCATTGTGATGACTCCTCCATCTGCTTTGCCAGCTTAATTTTCTCTGGCCTTGCAGTGAAGCCTTCAACAGGAACATTGGAAGCAGGAGCAAATTTGAGGAAAGAGACTATTAGTTCTATCTACAACTTATTAAATTTGAGGTATGTATCAAGGGAAATTCAGGTGGAAGTCAAGTGAAATGGGAATACAGATGTAGCAGCCAATATTAAATTAACAGTAATGACATCAACAGGAAAAGCAGAGTAAGGATCTCCATAATGCCAGTTCCCCCATAAAAGCAATGAGAACACTGACAAAAACTGTCAGAATCAACATTTTCAGAAGTCTGGAAATTAACCAAAATGTTGCAACAATCTGAGGAGCATTTATTAAAGAAAAATAACTAAATCTCATTAAGAGCAGTAAGCTCTGGAACATTTCAACTTTCCCTATTCCCATCCCAATAGCCTAGTAGACACTGAAGGGACAGAATGTTTTTGGAGTCTCCTAAATACACCATTCTTAGAGAACTGTCATTAGTTGATGTATCTAGCCGTTATCTGTAAACCCTCATTCGCAAGACTTGCCTTTATTTGACCTGACCCAGACTTCACTCAGTGCAGACAGTATAGAAAAATTCCTGGAGGTGTTTGTAAAAACAATCATCAGCAATTGTTCAACAAGGCAGCTGCCTGAAGTAGTGATAAAATTGGAGCCCACAAGGGCCAGGCAAAAAAAAAAAAACAGCAACAACAACAACAAAGGACATTGTTAGAGAATGAGATGTTCACAGAGGACTTTGTAAAGATCCACTACATTCCCAGGAATCCAAGAAGGTCATGCACATACATAGAGCTGTGGGCATTCCCAAGGCTATGTTTATATACAGGAAAGAGCCTGAGAAGGCTCTAAGCACTCACAGTTAGCTGACATTGAGGTTTTGCATAAGCAGGAAGTAAAGGCTATGATAGGGTTGTAAATTTCCTGAGTGTTGCTGGCATGGGCCAAAACACATACAGGGCCTTTCTGCAAAGACTGGGAGAATTACTGGTTTCAGATATTTAAGGAAATCTCAGTCCAATAATTAACTGACCACTAAGCTAACAGAACAGAAACTTTTATGGCCAAACATTAGAATACAAACTTTACAGAATCAATTCATAAAAGTCACTAAGGAAATATATAATAACAGCTACAAGTAGCAGCAACAAGAAACCCTAGGGAGAGGGCACAATCTTATTTTGAGAGTTGCCACAATTTGTTACTTTAAACTGTCCAGTTTTCAACAAAAAATATGTGACATAAGAAGAACTATGAAAATATAGCCCATATGCAAGAAAAGAAGCAGTGAATAGAAGCTATACTTGAGGAAACCAGACATTAGACTTGTTAGACAAAATTTTAAATAAACTATTTTAAACATGTTCAAAGAACCAAAGGAAACCACTTCTAAAGAACTAGAGGAAATATGAGAATGATGTCTGACCAAACGGAGAATATCAAAAGAGATAGAAATAGCTCTATGGTCCAGTTCTATAAGGTCTAAGAAGTCCAACAGTCTTCCTTTACTTTATGACATTTTCTTTGTTTTCTTTAGTCTCATATGGCAGTATTTCTGCTGAATGGTCCAATCTCTATTCATGGCTTCTGTTGAGATGGCTGATTACGTCCATGCTTTACAACCACACTTTAGATTTAAAGATATAAAAAAGTTGAAAGTAAATAGATGGAAAAAAAATACCATGCAAACAGTAACTAGATGAGAGATGAAATAGCTATACTAATAGACAAAATAGAGTTAAGATAACAAATTTGTTACTAAAGACAAGAAAGGACATTATATAAGGATAAAAGGCTTAATTCATCAAGAAGACAAAATAATTCTAAGCAGGTATGCATGTAGGAACAGAGTCCTAAAATGTGTGAAGGAAAACTTCACAGCATTGAAGAGAGAAATAGATAATATAAAAATTAAATTTGGAGACTTCAATACCCACTTTCAAAAACAGAACAGGTATCAGAAAATCCACAAGGAAATAGAAGACTTGAGCAACACTATAAATCAGCCAGACCTAAAAGACATCTCTAGTACACTTCATCCAACAGCAGCAGAATACACATTCTCCTCAGGTGCACATGAAACATTATCCAGGATAGACCATACATTAGGCCATAAAACAAATCTTAGTAAATTTAAGTGAATGAAATTTATACAACGTATGTGTTTCAAGCATAGTGAAATGAAATTAGAAAGCAACAGGAAATTTGGGAAAATTACAACTATATGGAGACCCAAAGACATCCTCTTAAATAACAAATGGGTCAAAGAAGAAATCCCAGGGAAATTCAAAAATACTTTGAGATGAATGAAAACAAAATACACACACCGAAACATATGAAATGCAGTGAAAACACTGCTTATAGGAAAATTTACAGCTGTAAATATTTATATTAAAATGAAAAAAGATAGCAACTCTGTTGCCTAAATGTCCACCTTAAGACACTAGAAAAGGAAAAGCAACTTAAACCCAGAACAACGAAAAGGAAGGAAATAATAATGATTAGAGCAAAACTTAATGAAATACATAATAGAAAACCAATGAATAAAATCAATCAAATCAAAATTGGTTCTTTGAAACAATTAACCAAATTAACAAACCATTAGCTATACTGACCAAAGATAAAAGAGAGGAGACTCAAATCCTTAAAATCAGGAAGGAAAGGGGGAACTTACATGGCCAAAATAAAAAGAACTATATGGGAATACTATAAACAATAGTATGTCAATAAATCACATAAATGAAACGGACAAATTCTGAGAAAGAAACAAACTACAAAATTGACTCAAAAAGAAATATAAAATTTGAATATATCTATAATCAAGAAATGGAACTATTAATAAAAATAAACTTCCCACAAAGAAAAGCCCTTTCCTAGATGGCTTTACTGGTGAACTGCACCAAATATTTAAAGAAAAATTAACACCAAACTTCACAAACTTCTGAAGCAATAGAAGAGGAGGGAATATTTTCCAACTTATTCTATATTGCCAGTATTATCCAGATACCCAAACCAGGCAGTCATGACAAGAAAACTACAGATTAACATCCTTTATGCTTATAGATGCAAAAGTCTCAACAAAATCCTAGCAAATGGAATCCAACAACATATAAAAGGGATTATACACCATGGCCAAGTGGGATTTATTCTATAAATGTAAGGTTAATTCGACATACAAAAAGAAATCAATGTGATACACTGTATTAATAGAATAAAGGATTTTTTAAAACCTACATGATTGTCTCAATAGATACAGAAAACGCATTTGACAAAATTAAACACAACTTCAAGATAAAATCACTGAGCAAACTAGAAATAGAAGGGAGTTTACTCAACCTGATAAAGCGCACCTAGGAAAAACACACAGCTAATACATACTTAAAGGCAAAAAATGGAAAGTTTCCCCCCTAAGATCAAGAACAAGACAAGGATGTCTGATCTTGCCACTTATATTTAATATTGTGCTGGAGACTTTAGACAGGCCAATTAGACAGAAAAAAAAATAAAAGCAATCCAGATTGAAAAAAAAAGAAGTAAAACTATATGTATTTACATACGACATGATCTTGTACACAGAAGATCCTAAGAAATTCACAACAAAACCTATTAGAACTAATAAATGAATTCAGATATGTTGCAGAATACAAGATCAATATCCAAAAAGCAGTTATAGCAAAGTCTAAAAAAGTCAACTATATTTCTATGCACTAGCAATGAACAACTGGGAAACAAAATTAAGACAATTCCATTTATAAGAGCATCAAAAAGAACAAAATACTTAGAAATAGCTTTCACCATAGAAGTACAAGACTTCACACTGAAAAGTACAAAGCATTATTAAAGGAAATTAAAGATGTAAATAAATGGAAAGACACTCCATGTTCCTTGATTAGAAAACATAATATTGTTAAAATGGCACTACTCCCCAAACTGATCCACAGATTCAGTACAATCCCTAACAAAATTCCACTTGGATATTTTACAGAGATCGAGAAGTTAATCCTAATGNTCATTTCATTCCCCTTGCCTAGAAAGCTATATTCGTGTGTGGAGAGCTAACTCATCCTTTAAGATCCACCTTCAATTTGAAACTTTAGTTGTCCTCCCAGTTGAGCATATTCTCACCTTCTTTGGAACAAAATTCGTTTGAGATATACCACTGAGTTTTGCATTTATTAAAATTCATCATCATCTTGTGAATTTCCTACAAGAACATTTTTGCAATTGAATTGAAATTATCTCAGAAAAATGGAATTTCCTTATAATTCTATAGATATATACTTGTCAGTACTATTCAACTGCAGAGATTAGACCTCATTAGGAGTTTGTTTATAATTATTAGCACCTTAGTCTAATTCACCTGTTTAGTTTACTGGTTTTAGAGTAATTCTGAAAGAAATCTTGATAGAGATATTTAGTGATGAGCAAAAAGCTCATGCATACCTAGAAGCAAAGAAGAGGCAGAAAGAAAAGTTTGTTAGTCAGGGTTCTCCAGAGGGACAGAACTAATAGGATAGATGTATATATGAAAGGGAGTTTATTAAGGAGAATTGATTCACACGCTCACAAGGTGAAGTCCCTCGATAGCCGTGTGCAAATTGAGGAGCAAGGAAGCCAGTAGTGGCTCAGTCCGAGTCCCAAAACCTCAAAAGTAGGGAAGCTAACAGTACAGCCTTCAGTCTGTGGCTGAAGGCCTGAGAGCCCCCGGCAAACCACTGGTGTAAGTCCAAGAGTCCAAAAGCTGAAGAACCTGGGGTCTGATGTTCAAGGGCAGGAGAAATGGAAGGAAGCATCCAGCACGGGAAAAAGATGAAAGACAGAAGACTCAGCAAGCCAGCTTAGCCCACCTTCTCCCACTTGCTTTGTTCTACCAGTGCTGGCAGCCTATTGGATGGTGCCCACCCACACTGAGGGTGGGTCTTCCTTTCCCGGTCCGCTGACTCAAATGTCAATCTCCTCTGGCAACACCCTCACAGACACACCCAGAAACAATACTTTACCATCTAGGCACCCTACAATCCAATCAAGTTGACACCTAATATTAACCATCACAAGTCTACCCCTTGTCAACTTGAACTCATATGCATCTCCTGAAATCATACTTAATCTCCAAATAAAGACAATAATAAGGTCCTAATTACACCTAACATAGTACAGCTACCCTTCATACAACTGGAAGCACATTAATACTTAACCTAAATGCTATTACATGAAGTTAACATTTAAATGCTAATATGAAGTCAATAAATCTTACGTCACATGATAAAGGAAAAAGAAAGGAGATAAAACAAGGAATTTTCTTAGTATAGATATATACATACTCATGACAATTACAGTCTTTGTTTTTGCAATTGGTCTCATGATCGTAGCTGGTGTTGATAACTACCTTCTTCTACTACCCATTCTGTATTTCCTTGCTTTCAGCAAGCACCTCAGTTGGTCATGGTTTTTTACCTGGTGGAGTGACCCAAACCTTCATTCCTGAAGGGTCTGTAACACTTGTAGTCCTGCCTGGATTGGGTTGTTGTAGTTTCCCATTGATCTTAATCACAGGGTATGGTAATACTAAGAGACACCCAAATGGATCTCCTGTATTCCACACATACTCTTCCTTACCTCCATTGTGTAGTAGTCATCTGGTTTCATCTTGATAGTCCAGGTCAATCACCCCAACCAGTACTGTAACTCCCTTCTTAGCCTGTTGACTTAGAGGCAGGAGGAGCCCAAAGTGGCCAGGTAGCAATCTTAACTTCCAGTTTAATGGAATCATTGTTGTGTCTCTTGGTGGCCTCCCTCTGAAACTAAGACCTCTTGGCCAGCAGAACATAATGTCGCAGGAACAGGAAGCAAAAATTTTCCTAGTGGGTCACTAGGGTTGATGGTGAGTGGTGCCACTTCCCCTTCTACCCCTTGATTCCTGGACCCATGAATCCTGGATAGGGGAGAAACACTACCATATATTGGATGCTGATTCAGAGCATACACAGCCTTCTAAAGAATGACCTCAATTTGCCAGTGGAATCTTAGATATGACATCAAAAGCATAAACACGGAAAGAAAAAATAGATAACTTAGACTTCATCAAAATTAAAAACATTTACACACAACGGATACTACCAAGAAAGTAAAAGACAACCCATAGAAGAAGAGAGAATATATTTGCAAATCACATAAATCTAATACTGGAGTAGTATCCAGAATACACAGAGCTCTGACAACAAAAAGTAAAGAAAGAAAGAAAGAAAGTCAGTCCAATTTTAAAATGGGCAAAATTAGAATATATATTTTCAAAGAAGATATACAAATAGCCAATAAGCACATGAAAAGATTATCAACATCATTAGTCATTAAGGAAATGCAAACCACAATCACAAAATTATGCCACTTCACACCCATTAGGGTGGCTATAATTAAAAAATAAAAACAATAACAAGTGTTGGTAAGGATGTGGAGAAACCAGAATCTTCATGCACTGCTGGTAGGAATGCAAAATGATGCAGTTGCTTTGGAAAATGGTTTGGCAGTTCCTTAAAAACTTAAACATTGAGCTAAAATATAACCTAGCAACTGAACTCCTAGGTATATATACAAAAGAATTGAAAACATATGTCTACACAGAAACTTGTAGACAAAATTTCATGGTAGCAATATTTATGATAGTGAAAAGGTGGAAACAAATCAAATTTCCATCAACTAATGAAAGGACAAAATATGATATAACTATACAATGAAATATTGTTTGGACATAAAAAGAATGAAATTCTGATGCATGACACAACATGGATCTCTCTTGAGAGCATCATGCTAAGTGAAGGAAGCCAGACACAAAAGGCCACATATTGTATGATTCCATTTATATGAAATGTCTCAAATAAGCAAATCCATAGAGACAAAAGATTAGTGGTTGCCAGAGGCTGCAGGGAGGGAGGAATAGGAAGTGGCTGCTAATGGGTACAGGGTGGGTTCTTTGAGGGGGCAGGAGGGAGGTGATAAAAATATTCTGAAAGTACACTGTGATGGTGGTTGCACAACTCTGTGAATATAACAAAATCTATTGAATTGCATTTTTTAAATGCTGAATTTTATCGTATGTAAATTACAGCTCAATTGAAAGTGAAAAAAATGATTAGCACATGTGAAAAAGAAAAGAGAAGAGCAAGGAAAACACATTCTTCATTGAGAGAATTGGAGGGATGGAAGGCACAAAACAGAGAAAGAGAAGGGGAAATCTGAGCCATAGAAGGGAAACTGAGAGAAGTTGTTGTCATGGGAAGCCAGTCGAAGGGAGAGTTTTAATAAGAGAGGGTGGTCATCGGAATAAAATTTTAGAATGGGAGAGGAGGAGGTAAACTGACAAGGTCATTTGATTGGACAATTTTGAAGTCCTTAGGAAACGTCAAGAGAATAATTTCAGTAAAGTGTTGACGGTGGTAGGAGTGAGTGTGAGCATGAAGATATGTAAGTCGTATGGTTACTTCACTCTTTCAAATACTTAATGAAGAAAAGGAATAAAATAAAATTAGACTCCAAAGGTGTAACAATGTCATGGAAACGTTTTTAAGCATAAAACAGAATTCCGTATGTGGGGGAACATAAATGGGAAGTAATTGAATGAGTTATCAGAGTAGGGAGGAAAGAATCAGATTGAGCTTTCAACTCCCTGAGCTCAATAGCGAGGCCGTGTCCTTTTCAAATGGAAGAGAGATGGATTGAGGTTAGTGCTAATAGAAGACTACCATGAGGGTTCTTTTTTCCCCAATGTTTGCCACGGTGTGGTCCACAGGCCCTCCTGAATCAGAACTCATGGAATGCATATTAGAAATGCAGATTCCTGAGTTGCACTAAGATATACTAAATTAGAATTGTTAACATTGGGGAATCTGCACTTCAGTTTGAAAATTTTGGCAGGCATTCAACTGAAGAGTCAATAGAAGATTTGTCAAGAAACCTCAGCTGAGGTCAAGAAGGTGTAGTACGTCACCTGGAGGGCATGTTGAACACAGATTACTGGGTCCCAGCCCACAATTTCTAAATCAGTAGATCTTGGGTGGGGTTCAATAATGTATACTTTTAATAAGTTCTTAGGTGATGTGGATGCTGCTGGTCCAGGACCCATGTTTGGAGAACCACTGCTGTATTTAATCTAATTATCCTGGTGCTGAATAGCTCATGATGGGAAGAGCAGAGAAAACTCACAGCAGGTGTGTTTGGGACTGAGGACTTACCAGGTGGATGCAATGGAAGGACCAGAGGAGCCCTGGAGAGAGAAGACATTGTCGAACAAGGTTTTAGACTGCTAGACAAGCAGCAAAAGAAACTATCAAAAGAATAAACATGCAGAATGGGAGAAAATTTTTGCAAACTATGCAAAAGAAGAAAGTTTCTTTTGCTGTGAAGATAGGGTAGGGCTAGTGGGATGGAAGATAATGTAACAAGGGAAGTGAAGGATCAGAAATGAAAGAGCAGCATGGCCAGAAAGAAAAAGCTTGTAGTTGGGGTTCCTGGAGGTGGATCATAAGTAATAACCTGGTTCTATGTGAGACCATACTAATAGGTCAAGGAAGTAGCAAGGAGACAGTGTCTGAAAGAAAAATTCAAGACTGTGAAGCCAGGCTGTATAATTGTCATGAAAATGCCAGGAATTATAACAAGGAAGCGGATGGATAATTCACTCACTTCTACCACTGTCAACGCTTCACTGTAATTATAAAAAGTCCGAGAAAATATACTAATGATTTTGAGACACTAAATGGTCTCCCCAAGTTCCTTCTAGGTAGAAACTGGCAGAACTGAAATAGGAAGCCAATTCCTTCTAACTCCAAAACCCATGTTTTAGCTATTACACACTGATGTTTACTTAAAGCATGCTAATGTGTTAATTTTGAAGGAAGTTGCATAGAATTTGTATCGGTTTTGAAGGTGCTTTGTGATTAGATAACATCTATGCAGTAAATGAATGTGATACCATAGTCTCTTCTTCCTAAAATGAAGTTGCACAATGAAGTCATCTTATTCAGGTAGATTAAAGAAAACTGCTCTAGTAAACAAGAGGGAAATGGTTTTCCCTCTTCCTCCAGCTTCTTTTTACGCATAAATGCTTTTGAGTGTACTTTTTCTGTATATAGGAAAAAATCAGCAGAGATAACGTTAGCATAAAATGGATCCAGAGGAAACATAAATGGTCAATAAACATATGAAAAGAAAAGAAATTCAATCTCACCAGTAATCAGGGAAATGTAAATTAAAACTACAATGAGAGAGAGTCTTTTACTCATCAGACTAATCATAATTAAAAAGTGTGACAATCACCAGTATAGAGAAGGAGGATGACTAAACAGATAATCTCATACCATGCTTTTGGGTATATAAATTGAAACAGCCACTTGGGAGAGGAATGTAACAGTATCTAGTAAAATGAGAAAGGTGTCAATCCTACAAACTAACATTTCCCCTTCTGGGTGTACACCCCAGAGAAACATTTGACTATGTATACAAGAAGACACATAAATGGATGTTTATTACAGCATTGTCAGGAATAGCAAAAAAAAAAAAAAAAAAAAAAAAAAA
>NW_016805182.1:8331-24122 GCF_001698545.2 Rhinopithecus bieti | reverse complement strand
TATATGGGTGTTTGCTTATGTTACCATTTGAAAAGTATAACTTTCTAAAAGAAAATCAAGTTCCCTAGCATTATCCCAGCGTTATAATTGTTCTGTCTCAGGAAAAGAGAAAAATAAGGCTTTATTAGTATTAGTCAAATGGCCAGACTATACACTGTGCACTAGTGTTCTGTGATTGGTCTGGACCACCGCATACTGGCGCATATATTCTTAAGCTAGCTATGTGTACACCTTCTTCTGTGGAAATCCCAGCGAAATTTGTGGAGAGAGATTCCATTACAAACTTGGATGTTCAAAAAAATTATCATTAAAGAGTGGAATGTGAAGGAACTAGGGACTTCAATAAAGACCAGAACAAAGAAATTCTCCCTGGAGAGAAGAAAAGCACAGAAGATAATAGAATATTTAGGTTACTTCTACTTCACACAATCCTCCTCCCAGCTGGGCAGCTCCTTCTAACACACTCTGTTCTTGTCACCATTCTTGGAATAACTCTTGGGTCTCAGTCTGACGCTCTGTCTGTGACTATAAACAACTCTTCCTCTACAGTTAGCACAGCCACAGAATAATGACACTGCATTAAAGATATGAATCATGGCATAAATACTTTTTATTATGATAAAATAAATCACTGGTTGTCTGTTCCTACAGGAATAGAATGTGCATTGGGCTTTTCTTTTTTATTATCTACTGAAACTGAGAATATCATTTGTTGAATAATATGTGCTTAAAAAATGTCTCGATGCCTACAATGAAAGAGATAATATGTGGATCTTTGGGCCAAGCATGGGTGATTTCTTTCCTACAAAAGAAAAGAAACATTTTCAACATTATAAAGAGGCACAGTAGCAAGATAGAAAAGAACAATGGAAGGGGAGGGGAAAATGAAGCTAAAGGCATAATAGTCTTTGTAACTGTATCATGCTATGTCGCAATTAAAGAAGCCATGGGGTGTGCACCACCAGCATCTCTTTGGTTTTGGTGGCTTAAACAATTCTACACTCAATAGAAGAGTATTGAGGCCTTGTGTCAATTAGGACAATCTAGGGAACACCACACTAATAAACAATCCTCAAGTCCTTGTAGCCTAAAGGTTGATTTCTCGCTTTTGTAACAATTCTAGAAGGTTGGCTTGGGGCTATACCCTGCATTGCAATTATCCTCACTTTAAGTCTCAGGCTGAAGGAGCAACCACTATTGGAGAATGTTTCCAGTCACCATGGCAGAAGGAAAAAAGAGCTTCAAATGGGCTCCTAAAGTTTCTACCAAAGGTGATTTACATCATTTCTGCTAACAATTCATTGTTAAGGCAAGTCATATGACTAATCCTGACAATACAATGGGGAGGTATTCTGTTACTACATCTCCCAGTTTTCTATACCAGGCTTCAGTGTATTTCATTCTTGGTAAGATGGTCAGGTACCAGGAGAGCATCTTCCTGTAGGGAGAGGCAAATTGAAGAGAAGACAAGTGATTTCAATAGTGAAAATGTCCCTCCTTGTTGATATGGAAGAATCACAGCCTAATCCATCCATTTACACAAATATTGTCTAAGATGGCACAACTTTGGAGGAAAATGTCTGAGAAATGTTGGTGCAAATGGAGAAACCTAAAGAGCTCCATCTACCCAAGATAGACCAAAGAGTCCCCGCAACCCACTCTTCACCCTTTCTACCACCAAAGGAGACAGAATTATAGCTTATTTAGGTAGAAAAGACTTTTGGGTCTGAAACCCTCTTTTAAAATATGAAGAAACTGAATAACAGAAGTGAAGTAAATAATATAATCACACAGCAGAGGGAGCACATGAACACATTCCCTCACCTACTACTTCTCACCATCTCAGATAATTTTGTGTTTAAAATCATAATCTTCTTTCTCTCCCATTTAGGAAGACAATATATCCCACTTCTTTCTAAAGGCTTCACAGTCTCAGTTACCACCTCTCCCAACTGCCTACGGAAGAACTCCTTCACCAGTTCCTCTTTTCTCCAACATCTTCAATCTTCTTTTACACTTTATTTCCCCTTTATTTCACTCTCGAATCTTGACAATGACTGATTCATACCTGGTCCACTTCTAATTTGCAGGAAGTTGATTTGATGATAGTTTTAAAGAGAGGGTCCAGGAGTTCCACCACCTAGTTTTCCAGTACTGTCTTCACACCTATCCCTCCCAAGTCCTACCTTCCATCCTGAGGACTTCTATAATATTTCTCAAATAAATCTCCTTTTTTGCTTAAGTCAGAGCTGGTTTCTGCTGCTTGCAGCCAAGAACCCTATCCAACAACCCTCTTCAGTATCCACAACATGTGGATAAAGCCCAAATCAAAATTCCCAAGCACAATATTCAAAGCCCTTCAACTACCAACGCATCATGTTACTAATTACACTGATATTTTTTCTGTTTTAGCTTGTGTTACCTAGAAAACAGAGCCTGAGGTACATGCTAACACTTTTAGGGGTATGAAATTCAAGGTAATCACTTGTAAGGAAAAGAAGGAGTAAGACAGGAAAGGAGGGAGAGCAAATGTAAGAGCATGCATTAACAAGCTGGCCAAAGCTTTGTAAAATACAGTCAATTGCTCACTCATGTTGGATATGTTTAGAGAGATTATGAATCTACTATCTCTAAACAGTGTGATGGGGTGCCAGACTGGGAATTCATCAACCAGTTTTCTCTTATCTTCTAACCCAACTTGTTAAAATTCACACCCTAATTTCATAGGGAATTAACAGCCTCCCCGTTCTGAGTTGTATCACATAGCCCCTTCAGCCACAGCTGGGGAAGGTAGATCCTATGCATGACTATGTGAAGGCATATTTAAGTCTAAAAGTGGTGGAAGAAGCCAGAGATTCCCGGTGGTAAGGGTCTCCCATGATGTCCATCAACACAGAGTGACTGGGGCGGAATAGGTGGCCCTGGAGGTAGATGACGCTGAAAGGATCTACATAAGGGTTGGCTGTTATACCATGTAGGGGCTAAGTCCAGGAAGGAAACTTAACACAGATGCTACAGGTTCCAGACCTCCGGTTAGGCCTCTTATGCTTATTCTCACATGGGGCAGTCATTTGACATTGACCACAGTTGATGTGTGCAGGTGGCCCATTGCTTTTAAACTAAGATTTTATCATCCATCGTCATGATTTCCCAATATTTTGATCAAACAAAATGCCTAATAAACAAACACTTTTGGAAGTTTTATATGCACTCTTTGCCCCACAAAAAAGTTCAACATTACAGCAACCCTGACCAAAAAATAAATCAAATAACTCCTTCAAATCATTAGTGAGGATAAATATAATCACTCAAAGGTAATAGTTTTTAATCAGAAAATGAAGAAGTTCCTGGGAACAATATAAAATATAAGTTTTAAATTATTTATTTTTTTCATTGAATTCGAATTTTTTTGTAATCTAGTATTTCTCAAGAACAATATCAATGTGCTATCTAAATTAAGAATGTTAGGNTTTATTATGATAAAATAAATCACTGGTTGTCTGTTCCTACAGGAATAGAATGTGCATTGGGCTTTTTCTTTTTTATTATCTACTGAAACTGAGAATATCATTTGTTGAATAATATGTGCTTAAAAAATGTCTCGATGCCTACAATGAAAGAGATAATATGTGGATCTTTGGGCCAAGCATGGGTGATTTCTTTCCTACAAAAGAAAAGAAACATTTTCAACATTATAAAGAGGCACAGTAGCAAGATAGAAAAAGAACAATGGAAGGGGAGGGGAAAATGAAGCTAAAGGCATAATAGTCTTTGTAACTGTATCATGCTATGTCGCAATTAAAGAAGCCATGGGGGTGTGCACCACCAGCATCTCTTTGGTTTTTGGTGGCTTAAACAATTCTACACTCAATAGAAGAGTATTGAGGCCTTGTGTCAATTAGGACAATCTAGGGAACACCACACTAATAAACAATCCTCAAGTCCTTGTAGCCTAAAGGTTGATTTCTCGCTTTTGTAACAATTCTAGAAGGTTGGCTTGGGGCTATACCCTGCATTGCAATTATCCTCACTTTAAGTCTCAGGCTGAAGGAGCAACCACTATTGGAGAATGTTTCCAGTCACCATGGCAGAAGGAAAAAAGAGCTTCAAATGGGCTCCTAAAGTTTCTACCAAAGGTGATTTACATCATTTCTGCTAACAATTCATTGTTAAGGCAAGTCATATGACTAATCCTGACAATACAATGGGGAGGTATTCTGTTACTACATCTCCCAGTTTTCTATACCAGGCTTCAGTGTATTTCATTCTTGGTAAGATGGTCAGGTACCAGGAGAGCATCTTCCTGTAGGGAGAGGCAAATTGAAGAGAAGACAAGTGATTTCAATAGTGAAAATGTCCCTCCTTGTTGATATGGAAGAATCACAGCCTAATCCATCCATTTACACAAATATTGTCTAAGATGGCACAACTTTGGAGGAAAATGTCTGAGAAATGTTGGTGCAAATGGAGAAACCTAAAGAGCTCCATCTACCCAAGATAGACCAAAGAGTCCCCGCAACCCACTCTTCACCCTTTCTACCACCAAAGGAGACAGAATTATAGCTTATTTAGGTAGAAAAAGACTTTTGGGTCTGAAACCCTCTTTTAAAATATGAAGAAACTGAATAACAGAAGTGAAGTAAATAATATAATCACACAGCAGAGGGAGCACATGAACACATTCCCTCACCTACTACTTCTCACCATCTCAGATAATTTTTGTGTTTAAAATCATAATCTTCTTTCTCTCCCATTTAGGAAGACAATATATCCCACTTCTTTCTAAAGGCTTCACAGTCTCAGTTACCACCTCTCCCAACTGCCTACGGAAGAACTCCTTCACCAGTTCCTCTTTTCTCCAACATCTTCAATCTTCTTTTTACACTTTATTTCCCCTTTATTTCACTCTCGAATCTTGACAATGACTGATTCATACCTGGTCCACTTCTAATTTGCAGGAAGTTGATTTGATGATAGTTTTTAAAGAGAGGGTCCAGGAGTTCCACCACCTAGTTTTCCAGTACTGTCTTCACACCTATCCCTCCCAAGTCCTACCTTCCATCCTGAGGACTTCTATAATATTTCTCAAATAAATCTCCTTTTTTGCTTAAGTCAGAGCTGGTTTCTGCTGCTTGCAGCCAAGAACCCTATCCAACAACCCTCTTCAGTATCCACAACATGTGGATAAAGCCCAAATCAAAATTCCCAAGCACAATATTCAAAGCCCTTCAACTACCAACGCATCATGTTACTAATTACACTGATATTTTTTCTGTTTTAGCTTGTGTTACCTAGAAAACAGAGCCTGAGGTACATGCTAACACTTTTAGGGGTATGAAATTCAAGGTAATCACTTGTAAGGAAAAGAAGGAGTAAGACAGGAAAGGAGGGAGAGCAAATGTAAGAGCATGCATTAACAAGCTGGCCAAAGCTTTGTAAAAATACAGTCAATTGCTCACTCATGTTGGATATGTTTAGAGAGATTATGAATCTACTATCTCTAAACAGTGTGATGGGGTGCCAGACTGGGAATTCATCAACCAGTTTTCTCTTATCTTCTAACCCAACTTGTTAAAATTCACACCCTAATTTCATAGGGAATTAACAGCCTCCCCGTTCTGAGTTGTATCACATAGCCCCTTCAGCCACAGCTGGGGAAGGTAGATCCTATGCATGACTATGTGAAGGCATATTTAAGTCTAAAAGTGGTGGAAGAAGCCAGAGATTCCCGGTGGTAAGGGTCTCCCATGATGTCCATCAACACAGAGTGACTGGGGCGGAATAGGTGGCCCTGGAGGTAGATGACGCTGAAAGGATCTACATAAGGGTTGGCTGTTATACCATGTAGGGGCTAAGTCCAGGAAGGAAACTTAACACAGATGCTACAGGTTCCAGACCTCCGGTTAGGCCTCTTATGCTTATTCTCACATGGGGCAGTCATTTGACATTGACCACAGTTGATGTGTGCAGGTGGCCCATTGCTTTTAAACTAAGATTTTTATCATCCATCGTCATGATTTCCCAATATTTTGATCAAACAAAAATGCCTAATAAACAAACACTTTTGGAAGTTTTTATATGCACTCTTTGCCCCACAAAAAAGTTCAACATTACAGCAACCCTGACCAAAAAATAAATCAAATAACTCCTTCAAATCATTAGTGAGGATAAATATAATCACTCAAAGGTAATAGTTTTTAATCAGAAAATGAAGAAGTTCCTGGGAACAATATAAAATATAAGTTTTAAATTATTTATTTTTTTCATTGAATTCGAATTTTTTTGTAATCTAGTATTTCTCAAGAACAATATCAATGTGCTATCTAAATTAAGAATGTTAGGGCTCAGGGAACCAAGGTAAAGTCAATGCTGTGCATTTTATCCACATTATTCCGAGGCAGCCATTTAAATTGAAATTGATCAACATGGTAGTTTCTCAATACTTATTTTCAAACTTTTTATTCAAATGATTACATTATTTGCACCACTGGGTTCTTGGGTTCCCATAAGATCATAGAATTCCCTTGGTATCTTGCCTACCCTTTCTCCCAAACTGAAGCCCAACTAGGGGAAATGACACGGTCACATAGTTAGCTGGTATTAACAACCCAAAATTTATGTCCCCTCCTGGTCCTGTTCACCGAGCAGTCCAAGAACTCAAAACAAAGGGCCTGAAGCAGTCTGGGGTGCAGGAGATGGGGGATCAGTGTGCCAGATGGCCTGATTACCTTACTCATGGGAATATTATCGTAAAAGTAAAGCAGAAGGTTTGGAGGTGAAGAGTGTCCGAACACCATTCTGTCCACTTCAGCCAGCAGGGTTTCCATGAACATCCTGCTGTCTTCCTCCTTCTCTTCACCACAAGAAAGAAACTCTGGGGCAGAAGAGTGGAACAGGAAACCAGCTGAAGCTGTCACTCTGGGACAACCCTACCACACCCCTCTTTCAAGGATAACTGGAATTGAGCTTGGAGCAGGTTATGTCCAAGTGTCCCAGGCTCTCAGCCCTTGGCATTATCAGCTCTTGGGGATAAACGTGTAATAACTAATAAGGAGTATGTCAAACTACCTGGGATAGGGCTTTTGGCTGAGACAGGCTTTTACATTTGTCACAATGTCAACACTTTATGCATGAACTTTATCAAGAGATCACTTCTTATAGAACACGGTGCTGATGTACCTTCTGACTTTCAACCATGTCAGTTTAATGTCATAAATATAGTGTGAGGTAAAGAGAAGAATTAGTACATGAAGGCTGGGAAAAGAAATTGCCATTTCTCTTCATCACCTCACAGGCTTTTCTGATTCTAAGTCTCATCTCTCCCCTCACTCCAAAACTATCAAAAGCAATCTCTAAGTAAGAAATGCCAAAGGCCAGTTCAGTTTGAGATAAGGATAATAACAATAACAACAATAATAACAGGCATTCAGAAATGGTATGTGTCAAGCATTTTACATTTATTATTGTTATTATGATTTAGAGGCAGGGCCTCACTCTGTCACCTGGGCTAGATAGAGTACAGTGGGGTGAGCATAGCTCATTGCAACTTGGCTCACATGACAAAACTCCAACCATAGTTAAATTCAGTTTTTCACCTATTCCATGGCTTTACTTCTATATGTGAATATGGCTGGAGCAAAACATACATCCATACTGACTGGTCTTTAAATTTATGATTATTGGCCTCAGAAGGGTTCTTAATGCTATCTGGTTACTAAATTATATTTCCCCTAGTTTCTTCTCTCTACTGTCCTCTCATAGGACAATTTCATACATTTTCCAGTATTTCCAGCCTTCCAACACTTTCTTCCTCTTGGTCTCAGATGACTTTGATACTTGTTTCATTGATTACATAGAAGAAATCAATAAAGAACTTCAATAAGCTCTCACCAACACATTTATCTGTGTACTAGCATTTGTATCATATGCTCAATGTTTTCTACTGTTACTAAGAATGGACTGTCTATGATTCTAGCTAAGACCGAAGCTTCAACTTGTAACTGGGTCCCATATTCTCTCACTTGCTCAAAGACCTTATTCCAGTGATTCTCCTCTATCTGTGCTGTATCATCACTAACATCTCTAACTCATTTTAGAGTAGATCTTTTTTTAACACACAAACATGCTGATACCATTCACATTTCTTTTCTTTTTTTTTCTTTTTAAAAAACCCCTCTCTTGGCCCTATTTACCTCTCTATTATCCAATTTTAACTATCATTAATTCTTTTCTCTCACTCTGTCTTTAAGTATAGTCTAATCAGATTTCCATACCCACTGCCCCACAAAAACTGTTTCCAGATCACCAGTGGTATCCACACAAATGAAGCCAATGGTCAATTTTCAGTCTTTTTCTTACTTGACCTATTGGCAACATGACAAAGATGATCACTGCCTCATCACTGAAATAATTTCTTTGCTTGGCTTTCAGGACATCATATATCCCCAGTTTTCCTCTAACTTACTGACAATTTCTCCCCATTTATTTTAAATTTTACTTTCTTTTACTTCACTTCTAAATGATGGTAGATCTCTTCTCTTCTCTAGATGTACTCATTTCTTTAATGATCGTAGTCACTCCACTCTCCTGATTTTAACTACTTTACATATGTTCTTGATTCTTAAAGTTTCTATCTCTTCTGAGCTCCAAACTTTCAAATGCAAATTCTTACTTTATATCTCCACTTGGACATCTAAGAGATAGTTCAAACATAATATACCCAAATCCAAACACTTGAGCTGGTCTCCTGTATTAGACTATTTTATTGTTTGTAAGTATTTACTAATCCAATCTGGCAGAGGATGATACTCTTCATCCTGATGACATAGAGTTGGCTATGTGCCTTATTCTTGGCGAAAGAAATACAAACAGAAGTGATATGTGTCATTTCTAGGCATAGTTTTAAGAGTCAATACATGGTTTTCATGTTCTCTCTTTTTCCCCCTCTCACAAGACTGACAATAATCCAGATAGTAGGTATTTTATCATTGTGGGTTCCAGAATGAAGATGACATGAATGAGTTGTGTGAGCAAGAAATAAGTGTTTGTGGTTATAAGCCATTAGAACTTTATGGTGTGTGATGCTGCTACATGACCTAGTCTATCCTAGCTGATAGTGAAATTGGTGCCAGAAGTTGGTTCTGCTATAATAAAAAAACACATAGCATTGGTTTCAGGGACAGTTAGTGAGAAGAAAAAAAATATGTTACCAAAGTATGGAAGGTATGGTGATCTACAGTATGCAGTGCGGAAAAGTTTGCCTGCAATAAGTTGAAAGATAAATAATGTTCTTAATAAGTTTGTTGCTTTGTGGCTTAAAATGTTGCAAAACAGAATGTTAGTATTATGTCTGCTACTATTGACTGTATTTGACACTGTACCTGAAGAAAGAGATGAGCTCTGCCAATTTGAAACAGGAGTGAGGGAAATACAATTCAAAACTCCAGGGACTTGCAGGATTGGAAGATGCAAGTGGTTTTTACCACCAACTATCAAATATAAAACTGAGAAATTCTTTGAATCACAAGGCCTTTAAAACTAAACCTTGAGGCAAGGACCAAATAAAATAGGTGGCTGTCAAGCCCAGAGTTTACCACTATGCAATATACCCATGTAAGACAATGGCACTTGTACCCCCTAAATCTATAAAAATCTAAAAAAATGGCTGTCATGTCCTTTGTAAAACCACTGAGCTTTTATAATTGTTAGCTACTACAGCATGACCTAACCTATCGTGACATATAGACCCTGCAAGCCTATTCATATACTCTTCCTCATCTCAGTTAACGGCAATTCAATAATTCCTATTACTCAGGCCAAACAACTTAGAGTCATCCTTGAATTTTCTGTTTCATTTGTAATCTCAGCAAAATAGACAAATCCTACTGTTTCTACCTTAAAAAATATATCTGGAATCTCCTGCTTTTCACTATCTCCACTACTACACCTTGATCAAAACAGGCATTGGGGTACGTAAAATAATGCCCCCCATTCCCATTATATCCACACCCTAATGCCTGGAACCTATGAATATTTTACCTTACATGGCAGAAGGGATTTTGCAGATGTGATTAAGGGTACTGACCTTGAGATGGGGCAATTGACTATATAAACTGGGTTGACTAAGTCTAATCACATGAATCCTGAAAAACAGAGAACCTTTCCCAGTTTGGTCAGAAAAAGATGTGACAAAAGAAGAAAGGTTGGAGACATGGCATCGTGAGAAACATTCAACACCCTATTGCTGGTTCTGAGATGTAGGGTGCTATGTGCAAGGACTGGAGAGAGCCCTTTACAAGCTGAGAATAGTCCTGAGCTTACAGTTCTCTCATGACTCCTGTTCTTTTTTGAAGAAGGGCCAGTAGAGTGAGTCAGTCTTTTATGTCTTTTTTATAGAGTGGCCATCAGACATTGGTCTGAACCACCCAGGTGCAATGAGTTTCCTTTGGCATGGTCATTCTACTACGTATGTTTTCGACAGTGTGTAGGCTGTTTTAAGAAGCCACTTGAGTGGGCCAATTTCTAAATATATTATACAAATATAGAGTACGTTGCTTCTATGCTATCTTGCCCTTGGCCTACTTATAAGAAAGAAGCTATAAGAAATTATGTTATTAAATATGTTATTGTATTTACTATATAAATGTTAAAGACATCATTCATTATATTTCTTTTTTGAGGACACTGTGGATATTTTTTCTCTCTAATCTCAAAAGCATAAGTAACAAGCTTCTAAGCAACTTTTTTTTTACTTTTAAGTTCAGTGGTACATGTGCAGTATGTGCAGGTTGTTAAATAGGTAAATATGTGTCATGGGGGTTTGTTGTACAGATTATTTCTTCACCCATGTATTATGCCAGGAACTCTATCTAAATACCCTCCTCCTTATCCACAACCTGTGGATAAAGCCCAAATCCAAATTCCTAAGCACAATATTCAAAGTCCTTCAACTACCAACTCATCACGTTACTAATTGCACCAATATTATATCATTTTAGCTTGGGTTGCCTAGAAAACAGAGCCTGAGGCACATGCTAACACTTATAGGGGTGTGAAATTCCAGGAACTCACTTGTAAGGAAAAGGAGAAGTGAGACAGGAAAGGAGGGAGAGTAAACGTAAGAAAATGCTTTACCAAGCTGGGTAGTGTAATGTCTCCAGCTTTGTTCATTTTGCTTAGGATTGCCTTGAAATTTGGGGGCTCTTTCTTGGTTCCATATCAATTGTAAAATAACTTTTTTTTCTAGTTCTATGAAGAATCTCATTAGTAGTTTAATAGGAATATCATTGAATTGATAAATTATTTTGGGTAGTATGGCCATTTTATGATATTGATTCTTGCCATCCATGAGCATGGGAAGTTTGTGCCATCTCTGATTTATTCGAACAGTTTAGTTTTCCTTGGAGAGATCTTTTACCTCCCTAGCTAGCTGTACTCCTAGGTATTTTATTCTTTTTGTGGCAACTTTAAATGGGAGTTTGTTCCTGATTTGGCTCTTGGCTTGACCATTGTTGGTGTATAGGAATACTAGTGATTAGTGATTTTTACACATTGATTTTGTATCCTGAGACTTTGCCAAAGTTGTTTATCAGCTTAAGAAGGTTTTGGACTGAGATGATGGGGTTTTCTAGATATAGGATCATGTCATCTACAAATAGGGATAGTTTCACTTCCTCTCTTCCTATTTGGATGCCCTTTGTTTCTCTTGCCTAATTTCCCTAGTCAGGATTTCCAATACTAAGTTGAACAGGAGTGGTGAGAGAGGCCATCCTTCTCTTGTGCTGGTTTTCAAAGAGAATGCTTCCAGCTTTTCCTCATTCAATATGATTTTGGCTGTGGGTTTGTCACAGATGGCTCTTATTATTTTGAGGTATGTTCCTTCAATACCTAGTTTGTTGAGTTTTTAACTTGAGGAGATAATGAATTTTGTTGAAAGCCTTTCCTGCATCTACTGAGGTAATCGTGTGGTTTTTGTCTTTAGTTCTGTTTATGTGATGAATCACATTTATTGATTTGTATATGTTGAACCAACCTGGAATCTAAGAGAAAAGTCTACTTGATGGTGGTGGATATGTTTTTTGATATGCTGCTGGATTCAGTTTGCTAGTATTGCTGAGGATTTTTGCATCAATGTTCATCAAGGATATTGACCTGAATTTTTCTCTTTTTACGTTGTGTCTCTGCCAGGTTTTGGTATCAGGATGATGCTGGCCTCATAGGATGACTTGGAGAGGAGTCCCTCCTTCTTAGCTTTTGGAATAGTTTCAGTAGAAATGATGCCAGCTCTTCTTTGTACATCTGGTAGAATTCGGCTGTGAATCCATCTATCTGGCCCTGGACTTTTTTTTTTTTTTTTTTTTTTTGGTCGATAGGCTATTTATTACCGATTCAATGTTGGAGCTCATTATTGGTCTGTTCAGGGATTCAGTTTCTTCCTGTTTCAATCTTGGGAGGGGGTAAATGTCCAGGAATTGATTTATTTCGTCTAGATTTTCTAGTTTGTTTGCATAGAGGTGTTCATAGTAATTTCTGATATTAATTTTTATTTCTATGGGGTCGGGGTAATACCTCATATGCCATTTAAAATTTATGTTCATTTGGATCTTCTCTCTTTTCCTCTTTATTAGCCTAGCTAGCAGTCTATCTACTTTGTAATATTATTTTAAAAAACAAAAAAGCTCCTGGATGTGTTGATCTTTTGAATGTTTTTTGGGGTCTCAATCTCTTTCAGCTCAGCTGCAATTTTGGTTATTTGTTGTCTTCTGCTACCTTTGGCATTGGTTTGCTCTTGGTTCTCTAGTTCTTTTAGTTGTGATGTTAAGTTGTTAATTTGAGATCTTTCTAACTTTTGGATGTGGGTGTTAATGCTATAAATTTCCCTCTTAACACTGCCTTAGCTGTGTCCCAGAGATTCTGGTATATTATAATCTTTGCTCTCATTAGTTTCAAAGAAATTCTTGATTTCTGCCTTAATTTCATTATTTACCCAAAAGTCATTCAGGACAAGGTTGTTCAATTTCCATGTAATTGTATGGTTTTGAACACTTTTCTTAGTTTTGATTTCTATTTTTATTGCATTGTGGTCCGAGAGAGTGGTAGACCTTGACAAATCACTCCTAGGAGCTTCCACAGTCTCTGCTCATAGCCATACTTACAAGCATACTCTGTAGATTGTTTCTTAGTTATCATCAATAACTGCATATCTGTATCTCCAGTGAGAAAAAACAAAAGGTTTTACTACAAAGATACTCCTCGAGAAAAGCAACCCGAAGACACAAAATCATCAGATTCACCAAAGTTGAAATGAAGGAAAAAATGTTAAGGGCAGCCAGAGAGAAAGGTCAGGTTACCCGCAAAGGGAAGCCCATCAGACTAACAGCAGATCTCTCTGCAGAAACCCTACAAGCCAGAAGAGAATGGGGCAAATATTCAACATTCTTAAAGAAAAGAATTTTCAACCCAGAATTTAATATCCAGCCAAACTAAGTTTCATAAGCAAAGGAGAAAGAAAATCCTTTACAGACAAACAAAGCCTGAGGGATTTTGTCACCACCAGTCCTGCCTTACAAGAGCTCCTGAAGGAAGCACTAAATATGGAGAGGAAAAACTGGTGCCAACCATTGCAAAACCAAACCAAAACGTAAAGACCACCGACACTATGAAGAAACTGCATCAATTAATGGGCAAAGTAACCAACTAGCATCACAATGACAGGATATAATTCACACATAACGATATTAAATTTAAATGTAAATGGGCTAAATGCCCCAATTAAAAGGCACAGACTGGCAAATTGGATAAAGAGTCAAGACCCATCGGTGTGGTGTATTCAGGAGACCCATCTCACGTGCAAAGACACACATAGGCTCAAAATAAAGGGATGGAGGAATATTTACCAAGAAAATGGAAAGCATAAAAAGGTAGGGGTTGCAATCCTAGTCTCTGATAAAGCAGGTTTTAAACCAACAAAGATCAAAAAAGACAAAGAAGGGCATTACATAATGGTAAAGGGATCAATTGAACAAGAAGAGCTAACTATCCTAAATATATATGCACCCAATACAGGAGCACCTAGATTCATAAAGCAAGTTCTTAGAGACCTACAAAGGGACTTAGACTCCCACACAATAATAGTGGGAGATTTTAACACCCCACTGTCAATATTAGACAGATCAATGAGACAGAAAATTAACAAGGATATTCAGAACTTGAACTCAGCTCTGGACCAAGCAGACCTAATAGACATCTACAGAACTCTCTGCCCCAAATCAACAGAATATACATTCTTCTCAGCAAAACATAGCACTTATTTTTAAATTAACCACATAATTGGAAGTAAAGCACTCCTTGGCAAATGCAAAAGAATGGAAATCATAACAGTCTCTCAGACCACAGTGCAATCAAATTAGAACTCAGGATTAAGAAACTCACTGAAAAACGTACAACTACATGGAAACTGAACAACCTGCTCCTGAATGACTACTGGGTAAATAATGAAATTAAGGCAGAAATAAATAAGTTATTTTAAACCAATGAGAACAAAGACATAATGTACTAGAAACTCTGGGGCACAGCTAAAGCAGTGTTTAGAGGGAAATTTATAGCACTAAATGCCCACAGGAGAAAGCAGTAAAGATCTAAAATCGGCACCCTAACATCACAACTAAAAGAACTAAAGACGCAAGAGCGAACAAATTCAAAGCTAGCAGAAGACAAGAAGTAGCTAAGATCAGAGCAGAACTGAAGAAGATAGATATGAAAAACCCTTCAAAAAAATCAATGAATCCAGGAGCTGATTTTTTGAAAAGATTAACAAAATAGATAGACCACTAGCCAGACTAATGAAGAAAAGAGAGAAGAATCAAACAGACACAATAAAACTGATAAAGGGGAAATCACCACCGATCCCATAGAAGTACAAACTACCAAGAGAGAACACTATAAACACCTCTATGCAAATAAAACAGGAAATCTAGAAGAAATAGATAAATTCCTGGACACATACACCCTACCAAGACTAAATCAGGAAGAAGTAAAATCCCTGAATAGAACAAAAACAAGTTCTGAAATTGAGGCAGTAATTAATAGTCTATCAACTAAAAAACCCCCAAGACCAGATGGATTCACAGCCGAATGCTACCAGAGGTACAAAGAGGAGCTGGTACCATTCCTTCTGAAACTATGCCAAACAATAGAAAAAGAGGGAATCCTCCCTAACTCATTTTATAAGGCCAACATCATCCTGATACCAAAACCTAGCAGAGACACAACAAAAAAAAAGAACATTTCAGGCCAATATCCCTGATGAAAATCGATGTGAAAATCCTCAATAAAATACCGGTAAACTAAATCCAGCAGCACATCAAAAAGCTTATCCACCACGGTCAAGTCAGCTTCATCCCTGGGATACAAGGCTGGTGCAACATATGCAAATCAATAAATGTAATCCATCACATAAACAGAACCAATGACAAAAACTACATGATTATCTCAATAGATGCAGAAAAGGCCTTTGATAAAATTCAACACCTCTTCATGCTAAAAATACTTAATGAACTAGGTATTGATGGAACATATCTCAAAATAATAAGTCATTTATGACAAACCCACAGCCAATATCATACTGAATGAACAAAAGCTGGAAGCATGCCCTTTGAAAACTGGCAAAAGACAAGGATGCCCTCTCTCACTACTCTATTCAACATAGTATTGGAAGTTCTGGCCAGGGCAATCAGGCAAGAGAAAGAAATAAAGGGTATTCAAATAGGAAGAGAGGAAGTCAAATTATCTCT
>NW_016805182.1:4177-5679 GCF_001698545.2 Rhinopithecus bieti | reverse complement strand
AAAAAAAAAAAAAAAAAAAGGCAGGAAACAACAGATGCTGGATGCTGGAGAGGATGTGGAGAAATAGGAACGCTTTTACACTGTTGGTGGGACTGTAAATTAGTTCAACCATTGTGGAAGACAGTGTGACAATTCCTCAAGGATCTAGAACCAGAAATACCATTTGACCCAGCAATCCCATTACTGGGTATATACCCAAAGGATTATAAATCATTCTACTACAAAGACACATGCACACGTATACTTATTGCAGTAAAATTCACAAAAGTAAAGTCTTGGAACCAACCCAAATGCCCATCAATGATAGACTGGATAAAGAAAATGTGGCACATATACCCCATGGAATACTATGCAGCCATCAAAAAGAATGAGTTAATGTCCTTTTCAGGGACATGGATGAAGCTGGAAACCATCATTCTCAGCAAATTAATGCAGGAACAAAAAACCAAACACCGCATGTTCTCACTCATAAGTGGGAGTTTAACAATGAGAACACATGGGCACAGGGAGGGGAATATCACACACCAGGGCCTGTCAGGGGATAGGGGAAGAGGGGGAGGGACAGCTTTAGGAGAAATAGCTAATGTAGATGATGGGTTGATGGGTGTAGCAAATCACAATGGCACGTGCATACTTATGTAACAAACCTATACATTCTGCACATGTATCCCAGAATTTAAGTGTAATTTTAAAAAAAGGTCTTAAAAGATTTTTTTTAAAAAAGGTGCTAATGGATTATTTTTGAACTCTGACCTCAGGTGATCCATACATCTCAGCCTCTCAAAGTGCTGGGATTACAGGTGTGAGCCACCGCACCCAGCCTCAAATGGATTATTTTCAAACCCCATTTGTTTCAAGCAACATCTGTTACTCTCAAAAGTTTGAATAAAGAGAAAAATCAGATTATGGCTATGTAAGACCACTGAAGTAGAATGGTTAAGAACATAGCCAGATCATAGTTCGAATCCTGTTTTTATTGCTTACTAGTTATGAGGCCTTAGGCAAGATATTTAATCTCTGTTAGTCTCAGTTTCATCATATGTACTATGTGGTTGGTAATACTTAACTCACAGAGTTATTGAAAGAGTCAGTCAGAGAACACATATAAAGCATCTAGAGTAGTCCCTAGCACATAGCAAGTATTCAGTACATGGTATTTATTATTGTCAGCACAGGCATGGTTTCCATCCATGACCACCTCAAGCTCTGCTTTACCTTACATGACAATCATGTGCTCTAGTTTGAGCTATCTATCATCTGACACAAGCATCTACCTCCTCTTACCACCATTATGCTCACTCTTCCCCTACCTCTAAACTAAAGCTGCAGGTTGTTTCTTTTAGAAGTACAGAGTTTGTGTCCTTTGTAGGGACATGGATGCAGCTGGAAACCATCATTCTTAGCAAACTATCACAAGAAGAGAAAACCAAACACCGCATGTTCTCACTCATAGGTGGGAACTGAACAATGAGATCACTTGGACTCGGGAAGGGGAACATCAC
>NW_016805182.1:0-3693 GCF_001698545.2 Rhinopithecus bieti | reverse complement strand
AAAAAAAAAAAAAAAAAAAAAAAAAAAGATTAAATGTGTTGCCCAGAGTTCTAATAGAAGGAAATTTCACAGATTCGAAAATATTTCATGATAGGAAAAATCAGGTTAACTGAGGAACTGAAAAGACATTCATCGTGTGGCCTGCTATAGTTTCTATATTTGTCCCTTTCCAAATCTCATTGAACTGCAATCCCTAGTATATTGGAGATGAGCCTTGAGGGAGGTTAGTAGATCATGGGGGTGGATTTCTCATGAATAGTTTAGTGCCATCTTCTTGGTGCTGTTCTTGCAATAGTGAGTGAGTTCTCATGAGATCTGGCTGTTTAAACGTGTGGGGCACATTCCACTCCCACCACCTTGCTCCATTCTCATCACGTGATGTGCTGCCGGCTCCCCCTTTGCCTTCCTCCATGATTGTAAGCTTCCTGAGGCCTCCCCAGAAGCAGATACCAGCACTATGCTTCCTGTACAGCCTACAGAATCATGAGACAATTAAACCTCTTTGCTTATAAGTTACCTAGTCTCAGGAGTGTCTTTATATGCAGTAACAGCCTAACACAGAAAGTTGGTACTGGGGAATGGGGCACTGCTATAAAGATACCTAAAAATATGGAAGCAACTTTGGAACTGGGTAGCAAGCAGAGGTTGGAAAAGTTTGAAGGACTCAGAAGAAGACAGGAAGATGAGGGAATGTTTGAAACTTCTTATAGATAAGAATGGTTGTGACCAAAATGCTTATAGTGACATGGACAGTGAAGTCCAGGCTGATGATGAAGTCTCAGATGAAAATGAGGAACTTATTGGAAACTGGGGCAAAGGTCACACATGCTATGCCTTAGCAAAGAGCTTGGCTGCATTCTGTTCATGATCTAGGGATTTGTGGAAGTTTGAATTTGAGAGTGATGATTTAGGGTATCTGGTGGAAGAAATTTCTAAGCAGCAAAGCATTCAATATGGTGCCCGACTGCTTTTAACAGACTATGCTCAATGCAGGAGCAAAGAAATGATCTAAACTTGGAATTTATATTTAAACAGGAATCAGAACATAAAAGTTTGGAAAATTGCAGCCTGGCCATGTGGCAGAGAAAGAAAAGGCTTTTTCAGGAGAGGAATTCAATCAGGCTGTCAAGAAACCACTTGCTAGAAATATTGGCATAAATAAAATGGAGCCAAGTGCTAACAACTGAGACACTGGGAAAAAGGTCTCAAAGGCATTCCAGATATCTAAGAGACAGACCCTCCCATCACAAGCCCTGAGGCCTAGGAGGATTGAATGGTTTCGTGGGCCAGGCCCACGGCCCCGCTGCCCTATGCAGCCTCAGGACACTGCTCTCCACATCTTGACCACTCTGTCTCCAACATTGGCTCAAAGAGCCCCATGTACTGCTTGGGCCATCACTTTGGAGAGTGCAAGCCACTGTAAGCCTTGGCAGCTTCCATGTAGTGTTAAGCCTGTGGGTGTACAGAGTGCAAGAGTAAATGAGGCTTGTCACCCTCTGCCTAGATTTTAGAGGAATTATAAAAAAAGCCTGGGTGCCCAGGCAGAAGGCTGCTGCAGGGGCAGAGCCTTCACAGAGAACCTCTACTAGAACAGTGCCAAGAAGAAATGTGAGGTTGGAGGCCCCACACAGAGTCTCTATTGGGACACTGCCTAGTGGAGCTGTGGGAAGGGGACCAACATCCTTCAGACCCCAGAATGGTAGATCCACCGGCATCTTGCACCCTGTGCCTGGAAAAGCTGTAGGCACTCAATAAGCTGTGAGAGCAGCCTCAGGGACTGCACCCTGCAAAGCCACAGGAATAGAGCTGCCCAAAGCCTTGGGAGCCTACCACTTGCATCAGTGTGCCCTGGATGTGGGACATGTAGTTAAAAGAGATTATTTTGGAGCTTTAAGATTTAATGACTGCTCTACTGGGTTTCAAACTTGCATGGGGCCTATAGCCCCTTTTTTAGACAATTTATCCCTTTAGGAATGAGAATGTTTACCCAATACCTATACCCCCATTGTATCTTGGAGGTAAATAATTTATTTTTTATTTTACAGGCTTGTAGGTGAATGGGACTTGCCTTGTCTCAGATGATACTTTGGAGTTTTGAGTTAATGCTGGAATGATTTAAGACTTTGGGGGACTATTGAGAAGGCATGATTGTATTTTGAAATGTAAGAAGGACATGAGATTTGGAAGAGACCATGGGCAGAATAATAAACTTCGTATATTTGTCCCCACCCAAATCTCATGTTGAATTGCAATCCCCAGTAGTAGAGGTGGGGCCTGGGAGATTTCTCATGAAGAGTTTAGTGTCATCCCTTTGGTGCTGTCCTTGAGACAGTGAGTGAGTTCCTCATGAGATCTGGCTGCTTAAATGTATGTGGCACATCCTTCTTCTCTCTTGCTCCATTCTTGCCATGTTATATATCTGCTCCCCCTTTGTGTTCTGCCATGATTGTAAGCTTCTTAAAGTCCCACCAGAAGCAGGTGCTGCTATGCTTCCAGTATAGCCTGCAGAACCAGGAGCCAACTAAACCTCTTTATTTATAAATTAACCAGTCTCAGGTATTTGTTTACAACAATGCAAGAATGGCCTCACACATGGCCTGAGGGCCATATTTGTTTCCAAGAAAGAGGACAAGCATTTCATGAGCCTCCTCAGGATCTCTGATCTGGCAGTTCAGTTTGGTTAAATAGACTAATGTGTTGAGCATTAGCCATGTATTAGGTGCTGGGGAATACAAAAATAAGTAAAACTAGTCTTCTTATTCTCACAGAACCTGTAACCCAAAAGCATCATGATGTCCAGTTGGCCTTTGGGGCTATCTTCAGTAAGGATACTTCTCTGACATACTGTAGGTCAATGTAAATGGCTTTCTCTGTGTTCCAAAAGCCCTTCTGCACATCTTTCACTGCATTTGCCACATTGACTTATGACTACCTGTTTATGTGTTCATCTTCTCCAAAGGACCATGAAACCCTAGGGTACAGGGATCATGTTTTAGCAATCTTTGTATTTCCGGCACCTTGGACAGTGCTTGGTATATATTGGGAGCTCAATAAATGAACAGATCTTGTCTTTATGTGAGTCCGTTTCTTTTTATTATGGAGTTAGGAGGGACGAGAACAGATCTTAGTAACCCTGCAGAAATTCGATAATCACTATCACCCCCCTCAGACTTCTCTTATTGAACTTTGGGGATACTGGAAACTTTGACAATTTGTTCTGGCTTATTCTCCCAATGATTTAAAAATATTGATAGCCCTTCTCTTCAGTTCGGTGTAGAGCAAACCATTATGGGACTTGGAATCTAAAAATATTAATTAATTACAGGCTTCACTACTTACAATTTGATAATGAGAGGAACACTCAGTTTTGCCATTTGGGAATAGGAGGGGAAGATAAAAATACTTTTTTCATAGGATTATTCTGTGGATCAAATTAAGCAATGCATGTTGTAAACTACAAGAGGATATTGTTACAGAGCATAGTGATTTACTTGGAATATCCACCAAGAAAAATACATAGTCATTTTCATTAACTTTTAAAAAATATTTTTAATTTGATAAATATGTAGACTTGGAAAAACAGTTGGGGCTTACAATTCTGAAATAGGTAAAATAATATTTAATATTTCCAAATATTTTAAGAAAGACGCTACCACTGAATGACTAAAAGGGTCATAAGTTTTCAGGATTTAT
>NW_016805181.1:6066811-6073893 GCF_001698545.2 Rhinopithecus bieti | reverse complement strand
AAAAACAAAACAGTTGACCTTTGTATATTAACTTTTATCCTGCAACTTTGTTATACTTACTTATTTGTTACAGAAGGGCTTAAAAATTATTTGGTATTTTCTACATAGACAATCATATTGTCTACAGACAATTTGGTTTCTTTCTTACCCAACTGTGTGCCTTTTATTTTAGCTTTTTATTCTATTACACTAGGGGCTTCAAGTATGGTGTAAAAAAGAACGGGGAGAAGAGCCACTCTTGCTTTGTTCTCAGTCTTAAGGAGAAAGCACCCATTTTTCCCCACTGAGGATGATGTTATCTGGAGGTTTGTTTGTTTTGTAGATGTTCTTTATCTAATTGAGGAAGTGCCCCAGTTTTATTTTGCTGAAGATTTTATCAGGATTGATATAACCATATAATTTTTCTTCTTTCATCTATAGATGTGGTGGATTACATTGATTGGATTTAGAATGTTGAAACAGCCTTGCATACTTTGAATAAATCCTACTTGACCATTGTGTGTAATTTATACATGGTTGAATTTTATTAGCTAATTTTTGGGGGAATATTTTTTGCTAATATTTTGTTGACGACACTGGAGGATACTGGTCTCTATGTTACTTTGTTGTAATGACTTTATCTTGTTTTTGGTATTAAAGTAATATTGTTCTCAAAAAAATAAAAATAAAAACAAAACAGGAGAGCTTGCTTGAGAATGAACTCAGTGCAGAAGAAGGCAGACTCTAGAAACAAAAAGACAACACATGATATCACTGAGCACACTGAGCTCGCCATGCTGGCCTAAAGCTGTGATACTGAACTTTTAAATGCATAAGCAAATAATCCACTTTTTTTGTTTAAGGCAGTTTTAATTCTATTTCCATCCTTTGCCACTGACTAATATAAAACTGCACTTACTCCCTTAAGCTCATAAGATGTTTTATAACTAAGGGTATTTTTTTGTTTCTGTATCAGCACCAGGAAGATACATACATAAGTACTGGGAAACAAATATTTAAAGCTCTAGTGCTGGGCAAACTTTTTCTTAAAGTGCCAAATAGTAAAATTTTAGACTTTGTGGACCAAGAGGCAAAACTCAGGACACCATATAGATACTTATATAGCCATCTGCAATAGTTCGAATGATAATGTCCCCTCCAAAATTCATGTTGAAACTTATTTCCTAATGCAACAGTATTAAGAGGTGTTGCTTTTGGGAGATGATTAAGTCCTGAAAGTTCTGGCCTCACAAATGGAATTAACACCCTTATGAAAGAGTTCAAGGCTGAAGGGAGAGCTCTCTTGTCCTTCCATACTTTCCATCATGTGAGGACACACCGTTCCTCCACTCTGGAGGATTCAGCAAAAAGGCGCCATCTTGGAAGCAGACAGCAGCCCTCACCAGTTGCCAGTCCTGCCGATGCCTTGACCTTGGACTTCTCAGCCTCCAGAAATGTGAGAAACAAATGTGTATTGTTTATAAATTACCCAATCACATGTATGCTGTTAAAGCAGCACAAACAGGCTAACATAACACACTATTTTAAATGCAACAATTTTGAAAGGTAAAAACCATTCTTAGCTCCCTTGCTATTAAAAAAAAAAACAGCCTCATATATTTGACCTGCAGGCCCTACAAAAAAATGGCTTATCTTATTTTGAGCATTCTTTCTTTTTCTGTTTCTTAGAAGAAAGTATTTGCTCATTTCATTGTTACCCTTCAAGAATCAGCACTAATATCTCCTTCCAATGGCCCTTCCTGAGACTGCATAGGTTGGGTCCTATGTCCTCTCTTCCATGCTTTACATTTCTAGACTCATAACCTTTACTCAGTTCCTTCACTCATTCTGACATTTTAAAACTGTGAAACTTCAGGCATATAAAATGCTATAAAATACTAAAGTAAACACTTGTGTAATATGTGTACAACTGAGCATGACAGTTAATAGATGACCCATACATTTGAATCCTATTTTGTACCTTCCCTGAAACACATTTTTCTCTCTGTTAGACAGGTACTCTCTACCCGTGATTTGGTACCTATCCTTCTTTTCATATCATTATAATTGTATAGCATCTCCAGTTATTCCTATATGTGTGAGCATAATGTTGTTATATGTTTAAAGCTTTATAAAAATAAATGAATTTCCCTAAAATTTACTTTCTTGTGCTTTTTCTTTTTTTCACCTTAGCATTGCATCTGTGTGAGAGTCATCAAAGTTGATTTATGTAGCTACAATTCATTAATTCTTACTGCTCTATTGAAACGCATTTGACGAATACACCACACTCTGTCTATTCTGTTGACGAACATCAAGGCTGCTTCCAATTTTTAGCACAAATATATATGTGCTGCACTGAAAGTATTTTGCCTGCCACTTTGTGCACATCTGGGAGAACACCTCCGTAGCTATCATATACGCAGGGGCAGAATTGCTTGGTTGTGGGTGATGTACATCTTTTTTTTTTTTTTTTTTTTTTTTTTTTTTGAGACGGAGTCTTGTTCTGTCACCCAGGCAGGAGTGCAGTGGAGCGATCTCGGCTCACTGCAAGCTGCGCCTCCTGGGTTCGCACCATTCTCCTGCCTCAGCCTCTTAAGTAACTCGGACTACAGGTTCCTGCCTCCACGCCCGGCTAAATTTTTTTTTTTTTTTTTTTTTTTTTTTTTGATTTTTTAGTAGAGACAGGGTTTCACCATGTTAGCCAGGATGGTCTCAATCTCTTGAACCCGTGATCCTCCCCCCTCGGCCTTCCAAAGTGCTGGGATTACAGGCGTGAGCCACCGCACCCAGCCCCCGATGTACATCTTAAAGTATGCTAATGATTACTTTACTTCTGCCCGTAAGTGAACCCATTCCCCTTCTTCTCTGCAGTGTATAAGAGTACTCATTGCTCCAAATCGCTACTAAAATATGGTATTGTTAAAAACTTTTAAGCTTTTAATGGAGATTTTCCAACATAAAAAAATAGACAAACATAATGGGTCCTAAGTATCCATTACCCAGTTTCAAGAATTATCATCTCATAGTCAATATTGTTTCATGTGTGCTGATATCCACTTCCCTTATCACATGTCATTTTTTTAGCAAACCACAGGCATAAAAATCATTATTGGCTGGGCGCGGTGGCTCACACCTGTAATGTTCAAGACCAGTCTGACCAACATAGAGAAACCCCGTCTGTACTAAAAATACAAAATTAGCCAGGCGTGGTGGCACATGCCTGTAATCCCAGCTACTCAGGAGGCTGAGGCAGGAGAATCACTTGAACCCAGGAAGAGGAGGTTGCGGTGACCCGAGATCACACCATTGCACTCCAGGCTGGGCAACAAGAGGGAAACTCTGTTTCAAATAAATAAATAAATATCGTTATCATTTAATTTGTAAATATTGTATTGTATTACAACTTTAAGATTTTTTTAATTAAGAAATGACCACAATGCCATTACCACATCTCCAAAAAAAAATTGTTACCAACAAATATCCAATAGTGTCAGTATCATCATAAGCATTTCTAATAGTTTTAATCAGTATCAAATAAAATTCACATATTGGAAATGATTAATGTCTCATGTATTTTTTTGGCCTGCAGATTCCTTTTCCTATTTTCTGTTTCCCCACTTCCTTTACTGGTTAAAGAAATTAAATGTTTTGTCTTGTAGAATTTCCCAGGGACTGGATTTTGCTGATTGCATCTCCATGATGTTGTTTGATATGACCAGTAAGTTGCTAGTTAGGACTATAGGCTACAGGGTTGGTATTGTATTTTTCCATTGTAATGCCT
Organism: Rhinopithecus bieti; assembly: GCF_001698545.2. Lineage (NCBI taxonomy): Eukaryota > Metazoa > Chordata > Mammalia > Primates > Cercopithecidae > Rhinopithecus > Rhinopithecus bieti. The sequence goes on along the minus strand of NW_016805181.1, from coordinate 6,070,130 downwards.
GGTTATCTGTGATTCCTTGTGATTTTAGAAGTTGGTACTCAATCTCTATATTTGTAATTTGTTTGGTGCTGCAAAGTGTTTAATTCTAATTTTCTCACCCCTTCTTAACTGAATAGCTGCAATACTTCTATAAAGAGAAACTTTGCCTTCTACTGCTGAGTTACTTAGTAGTAGAGTTCATACAGTAAAGATGAAACAAAAATTATTTGTTTTATAATATTTATCTGTTCTTGAAAAAAATGAGTTGGTTTACAACCACTCTTCAATGATGACTAATAAATTTATTTTTTGTATTATTTCAAATTCAAAATAATAAAGTATAAAAGCTCATGAATTTAAATATAATTGATGGGGTTCAATCCATCTCAGTTCTTGTTCTTTCTGATACTCAGATTTTTCAACTTTGTCTGATGGAGCCTTGTTGAGTTGGACCTTGAGTCACTTGGACAGTTTTGATACCCTTCTTATTGTTTTCTATAATAGGATATTGCATGCTCATTTATATTTATCCTGGCCCAGGTCTGAAATTATCCACTTCTCCAAGGATCCTTGGTATGTGTGTGCACGCATGTGTGTGTGTGTGTTTCAGTGGGAATGGCATTTGGCATTTACAATCTGGGCACTGCAAGATGTTGATGAAATAATTTAATGCTTGTTAATCTGATAGGTATGTAATAGTAGCTCACTGTGGTTTTAATTTACATTGCTTAGATAATCACCTAGGTTGAGTGTTTGTAGGAGTATTCTGATTATGTCAGTTTATGTTCCAAGTTGTCAATTCACATCTATCATTAATTTTATTCCATTTGATTGTCTTTTTTATTGAGTGTGGAGGGTTCTTTAGATGTTTTATATACCTGTTCTTTATTGGCTATATTTGTTTCAAAAAATTGCTCCTAACCTGTGCCCTTTTTTTTACTGCTGCTACACTATTTTTTAATGAGATAATTTCTTAAGTTGAATGCAATTAAATGTACTTTGGTTTTGTGGGTTGTGCTTTTTCCTATCTTGCAAAATAATTTCCCAAAGAAGACAACATCATGAATGGTATCAGGAGGAGCCATGCAAATCCTCTCCTGAGTGAAATAATTATAATTGGTAAAAATTATAAAATGAACAGCCATTTAAAGTCTCTGGGAATATTTAACAAAATCTATTAAAGCTGGGTAAGAACAGTGAGTATCTGTGGCACTTGAATCATGACCTAATCCCTCTCTCCCCTTTTCCAGCTCAGTGTGGTGGAAGTGCCTTTCTGATTGAGACCATCAAGAAGATGGTCTCTACATCCAGTTCCCATGTATGTGCTACTGTATCTCTCTTGCTGAGGCAGGCTACCAGCATTTCTTATACCATTTACTTCCATGTAGCAGAGGCTAAATTCCAGGTGACTGTGGGTAAGAGGTCAGGAGCTCCCTCCCTTTACCCACCTGCTTCTTATAAAGGCTCTAGCTCAGGTGTAGAAGGCTAAGAATACTGGAGTCCTGATTACCCTTGTAAGGTGAAGTTTTCATGCCTGGGGAGGCAAGAAAAGACCAGAGGCTGCTGCCTCCACCCAGCACTCTGCCCATAAATCAAGGATGTCACTCAAGAGTAGCATGTCACTGTCCCCACCCCTACCTCTGGAGAAGTGGCCTAAAATTTTTGCTCAGGAGAAAAATCAGCCCATAAGAACAGAAAGATCCAATGCTCTCCCCAGGGGAACTGACTTCATTTGGGACAAACTGTAGAAAAGTTCAAGCCTACGTGCACTCTCAAAAACAATGGAGATTGCAGATGTAAGCAATTAAAAGGATGTTGGTAGATCCATGAAAGCATCAGTTAAACTGTAGGTCAGCTAGTTACTAGGAAAAAAAAAAAAAAAAAAACAGGAAAAAAGCCAAGAAGAACCCTCTTGCAGTCAAAACAAATTTCAGTGACTTGCTTCAAAAACTACCCCTAGGAGGGGCTCTTACATTATTAGATGACATGGCATTGTCAAAAACAACAGAGCAATCAGCCTACAATTTAGCCTACTCCAACAGGCTGGGTGTGATACCAAGAGAGGCAAGCAATTTAACTTGGAAACCCATAAAGAGACTGCCAGAAAGTCCCACCAAAACCACTGTAAATCCCAGGGTGACCCTCTCCATCCCTAGGCTGTACCTTCTCAGGAGCAACATCAAAGGTGTCACGCTGCAGGGAGAAACATAATTTATTAAATGAGTTCAAGTAAGTGAGTAAACAAATCAACAAGCAAACCAACAATGAAAAGGTACCTAAGAAACTATACTAATAAAGTTAGTATTTAAAAAACTCTATAATGTATAGCTGTTCTCCTTTCTTCTCTTGGTTTCTTCGTAAGACATAAAGTCATATAAAGTAATAATTGCAACAAAGTATAATTGGGAAGAAAAATCAGTATCCAGAGTTGCTACAATATAGTATTTTAAATATCCAGTTTTTTACAAAAAATATGAGACACGCAAAGGGAGGGGAAAGAGTAAACTGTTTGGATGAACGGAGGCAAGATGGTGCACTTCCGGGTTCTTCATCCCCCAACTTTTCCCGTGCGCGCGAAAATGCAGCCGGCGACCTGGGAAGGTGCAGACCAACTAGGCATGCGCCAGGTGATGTCAATCCGAAGAGACCAAGATTTACCTGGTCGCACCTGCGGAATGCCCCCCCACACGCCCATGCCCCGCCTATTGCCCTCCCACTCCTAGAAAAGTGGCTCCGGATGAACGCCACGCACGGACTTCCCAGCTTCCCCACTGCGGTCGGGACTGTCAGAACTCCATCCGAGAGCTCCACAGGCGACTCTGTTGGCCTCATTTGCCGGAGGCCAACAGACCTTTCCCTACCCACCTTCTTCCCCTGAAGCTAGGTGACCAAAATAAACTTGCAGTTTTGCTCCTACACTTGCCTACTCGCTGGTTCTTTTGTGCCCGCTCTGGTGGTCTTAGAAAAACAAATCAGTTGGTGCCGAAACCCGGGAGGAGAACCCTCCTCAGGGCCCCCAGGGTCCAGGGAGCCTCCTCCTCGTTCCACGCCGTGGACGGACCGGGACCTGAGACCCGCTTCCCTCACTCTCACGGCCTCTCTGGGGTAAGTGCCCTTGTCTCCTCTTTACCTCCCTCGGCCAAAATCCTGCGCAGGTCCGAGGTCCATTTTGAGCCACCAAGTGGCTCGGGAGACCCGTTCAGGATGGAGACGTCCGCCTGAAGGTAATCTCCACTTTGGCTTCAAGAGCCTCCAGTCTGTCTCTGCTGGTTCCAAAGGACGCTTTGAAGCCAGGCAGGGATCCACTTCCATTTCCATTGTGTCCATTGTGTCGGTAAAG
>NW_016805181.1:6059273-6063674 GCF_001698545.2 Rhinopithecus bieti | reverse complement strand
CCTGGCCTCCCTGCAGCGCCGAACTACCTCAATAGCCCAAGTAGCTGCCCAAAACAGGCGAGCCCTAGACTTGCTTACAGCTGAAAAAGGAGGCACTTGTCTCTTCCTTGGAGAAGAGTGCTGCTATTATGTTAGCAAGTCAGGCCTAGTAGACACTAACATTCAAACCCTCAATAAAATAAAAAACTGAGATACAGAACCTTAATACCCCAACCTTGCCGGGACCTTCCTTCTGGGTTTTGCCCATATTCCAACAAATGCTTCCATACCTCATTCCTATACTAATACTGTGCCTTATTTTATTCTTCATCCGTACGTCCAAATGCCAACCATGGGCCCCGACCTTAACGACGCCCCTTAACAGCAGGAAGTAGCCAGACAGACCACGGCGCCCCTTATCACTATTATCAATAAAAGGTTGGACTGTTTGGATGAACGGAGGCAAGATGGCGCACTTCCGGGTTCTTCATCCCCCCAACTTTTCCCGCGCGCGCGAAAATCCAGCCGGCGACCCGGGAAGGTGCAGACCAACTAGGCATGCGCCAGGTGATGTCAATCCGAAGAGACCAAGATTTACCTGGTCACACCTGCGGAACGCCCCCCGACACGCCCGTGCCCCGCCTATTGCCCTCCCACTCCTAGAAAAGTGGCTCCGGACGAACGCCACTCACGGACTTCCCAGCTTCCCCACTGCGGTCGGGACTGTCGGAACTCCGTCCGAGAGTTCCACGGGCGACTCTGTTGGCCTCATTTGCCGGAGGCCAACAGACCTCTCCCTACCCACCTTCTTCCCCTGAAGCTAGGTGACCAAAATAAACTTGCAGTTTTGCTCCTACACTTGCCTACTCGCTGGTTCTTTTGTGCCCGCTCTGGTGGTCTTAGAAAAACAAATCATAAACTATACACAAGATCATTAGATGGCAACAGGAACTACTGAAAGAGGGCTGAGATGTAGGACTTAGCAGACAAAGCTTTCAAAACAGTTATTACAAATAAGTTCTAAGAGCTAAAAATACCATGCTTAAAGAAGTGAAGGAGGGTATGATGACAATGTCATAACAAATAGAGAATGTGTCAATAAGTATAAAGAAGTTTTATTTTTTTAAAGAAGAACAAAATGGAAATGTTTAGTGAAATAGCACAATACAAAAATAAAAAATGCACTAGAAAGACTCAGTAGTAGATTTCAGTTGTCAGAAGAAACAGCTAACTTGAAGACAGATTGATAAAGAATATGCATGATGGCACATGCCTGTAGTCCCAGCTATTGGGAGGCTGAGGCAGGAGAATCACTTGAACCCGGGAGGTAGAGGTTATAGTGAGCCAAGATCACACCACTCCAGTCTGGCAACAAAGCAAGACTCTGTCAAAAAAAAAAAAAAAAAAAAAAAAAAAAAAAAAAAAAAAAGCAATACAATACAAAGGTACAAAGGAGAGAAAAGCAGAATAAATAAAAATAATCAGAGTCTAACCAGAAAGTAGAATAAACAGATGTGGGACACCATTAAGGATACAAGAGAGAGGAGAGAGTGGAACAGGAAAAAATATTTAAAGAAATAATGGCCTGGGATTTTCCAAATTTGATGAAAGTCCTTACTCTACACATTCAGGAAGCTTAATGGACTTCAAGCAAAATAAACAAAAAAGATTCACTCTCATACACGTCACAGTAGAAATGATGTAAGACAAAGAGAAAGCAGCAAGAGAAAAAACAGTTCTTCACATACAGTGATCCTTATTAAGATAAACAACTTACTTCATATCAGAAATTATGGAGGCCAGAGGGCAATAGAATTGTGTATTGAAAGAAAAAAAAAAGGCAAACAGGAATCGTTCATCCAGCAACACTCTCTTTCAAAAAATAAAGAAAAAATGAAGGTATTACCAGATAGACAAAATTTAGGAAATTTGTTGCTGTCAGATCAGACCCACCTTACAAGACATACTTAAGGAACATCTTTGGGCTGAGGGCAAGTGATCCAACACAGTAATTCAAATCCAAATGAAAAATTGAGTCCAGTAAAAGTAATTATGCAATTATAAAATATGGTATAAATATTTATTATATTTTCTCCTGATTTTAAAAATGACTATATAAATGTGTATGCATATCATTGTATTTGTGAGCACATAACACAGAAATAGAATATATTTGAGAATAGCACAAAAGAGGCAAGCTGGAACAAAGCTATATTGGAATAGAGAAATTATAATAGATAATACCTAAAATCCACAAAAGCAAATGAAGAAACCAGAAATGATAAATGTGAAGGTTACTGTTTTAAAACTATATAAATATACACTTGTTCTCCTTTCATCTTTCTGCTTTTTAAAGAAACATACAATATATTAAGTAGTAATTATAACAATGTATTATTGGGTTTCTATCATATATAGATATAAGATATGAAAAGTAATAACAAAAAGATAAAGAGAGAATATAACTATATATCTCATTAGGATTAAGTTAGAAGAAGATTCTGGTGAGATATGTATTACAAGCCAAAGAACAACCACTAAGAAAATAACTTTAAAAAATACAGTAAAAATACTGAAAAATTAATATGTTATATGTTCAATGAATGCAAAGGAAAGCATAAAGGAGCTATAGATAAAAAAGACATGAGACATATATGAAATGAACAGTAAAAGGTAGAAAATGAAACATTCAAAAATTAATTCAAATAGATCAAGGATTCAAAGTAAGAGCTAAAACTATTAAATCCATAGAAGAAAATACAGGACTAAGTAAGTCTTCATGGCTCTGAATTGATCAGTCTTCTTAGGAATGAAACCAAAATCACAAGGAAGCAAATAAATAATAGATAAATTGAGTTTATCAATTTTAAAACATTTACATCAAAATATTATTTAGAGAGTGAAAAGACAATTCATAATATGAGAAAAAAATTGCAAATCAGTTATTCATTATGAACTTACAACTATAATGTATAAGAAACTATTACTTCTCAATAATAAAATCCAGTTAAAATAGTAAAGGAATCTCAATATACATTACTCCAAAGAAGATAAACAAATGGCCAATAAGCACATGAAAAGATGCTCCACATCATTAATTATCACGGAAACACAAATAAAAACCACAAGGTGACATCACTTCACATCCAGTAGGATGGCCACATATACATTAAAACAAAAATAGTAACAAGTGCTGATGAGTATGTGGGGAATTTGAAACCCTCATGCATTGCTGGTGGAAATGTAAAATGGTGCAGCCCCTTTGGAAAACAAATTGGTAGCTACTCAAATGGTTAATATAGAGTTATCGTATGACCTAGAAATTCCACTACTAGGCATTTCCCCAGGAGAAATGAAGATAATTGCCCACAAAGAACTTTCACATGAATGTTCACAGTGGTACTATTTGTAATTGCCAAAAAGTATAAAACAATCAAAATTTGTAGTTGATTAATGAATGTGGTACATCCACATAATGGAATACTATTTAACTATGAAAAGGAATAACGCATTGATCTTTGCTACAACATGAGTGTACCTTCAACCTTCAAAAAAAAAAAAAAAGTTGACACAATCGACAGAGTGAAAAGGCAAGCTCAAATTATATGTATCTGATAAGGAGAGTATCTGGAACACATAAAGAACTCTCACAATTCAACAACAAAAAAATGAAATAATCCAAGATATGAAGTCTGGGCTTGGTGGCTCATGCCTGTAATCCCAGCACTTTGGGAGGCCAAGGCAGGCAGATCACCTGAGGTCAGGAATTCAAGACCAGCCTGGCTAACATGGTGAAACCTAGTTCCTACTAAAAATACAAAAAATTAGCCAGGTGTGGTGGTGTGCACCTGTAATCCCAGCTACCTGGGAAGCTGAAGTAGGAGAATCACTTTAACCCGGGAGGCAGAGGTTGCAGGGAGCCAAGATGACACCATTGCACTCCAGCTTGGGCAACAAGAGCAAAATTCCATCTCAAAACAAAATAAAACAAAAACAAAACTGTCCTTTCACATCTGCATTGGAAAGGCACAAGAGGAGAATGGATATTGATGGGTTATTGAATGGCATCTGCCTCAGTTTTTCTTCTGACTCCTAGGCATCCATGGGATTCCTATTCCTGTTCCTGTGTGTATTCTCATGCCGTCATTACCGATGAAGAAAACCAAAGTCTTGTCTTGTCCAAAGTCCAGGATCACTGGCTACTGTGCAAGCTCCCTGTCAGGTCTGCATGTGCTTCTCATGACCATGATCCATAAGTCGAAAAGACAGCTTCTCTGCCCTAATGCCTCAGATACACAAAGGTGAGAGAGAAACTAGAAAACCACATAAAAACTCCAACTCAACTCAAAAAAAGAAAAAATGGGAAATGCAAATTGGACCACAGACCTATCAAATCCTACTGGTGACAAAAAAAGAGAAGTT
>NW_016805181.1:6038898-6058982 GCF_001698545.2 Rhinopithecus bieti | reverse complement strand
CCCCTCCTTCCTTCCTTCCTCCTTTCTTCCTCCCTCCTTCCTTCCTCCTTCTTTCTTTCCTCCCCTCCTTCCTTTCTCCTTCCTTCCTCCATCCTTCCTTCCTTTCTCCTTCATTCCTTCCCTCCCTCCTTCATTCCTGCTTCCTTCCTCCCTCCTTCCTTCCTCCTGCCTTCCTTCATTCCTTCCTTCCTCCCTCCCTCCTTCCTTCCTTCCTCCTTCCTTCCTTCCTCCCTCCCTCCTTCCTCCTTCTTTCTTTCCTCCCCTCCTTCCTTTCTCCTTCCTTCCTCCATCCTTCCTTCCTCCCTCCTTCCTTCCTTCCTTCCCTCCCTTCCTTCTTTCCTTCCTCCCTCCTTCCTCCTTCCTTCCTTCCTCCTTCCTTCCTTATTCCTTCCTCCCTCCCTCCTTCTTCCTTCCTTCCTTCATTTCTTCCTTCCTTCCTCCCTCCTTCCTTCCTCCCTCACTCCTTCCTTCCCTCCTCCCTCACTCCCTCATTCTTCCCTCACTCCCTCCTTCCTTCTCTCCTTCCTCCCTCTCTCACCTCCCTTCTTCCTTCCTCCTTCCTTCCCTCCTTCCTTCCTCCCTTCCTCCTTCCTTCCTTCCCTCCCTCCCTCCTTCCTTCTTTCCCTCCTTCCTTCCCTCCTTCCTTCCTCCTTTCCTCCTTCCTTCCTTCCCTCTCTCTTTCCTTCCCTCCTCCCTTCATCCCTTCCTCTTTCCTTCCCTCCTTCCTTCCTCCCTTCCTCTTTCCTTCCTTCCCTCCCTCCCTCCCTTCCCTCCTTCCCTCCTTCCTTCCTTCCTTTTCTGTCCCTCCTCTTTCCCCTTTTTTCCTGCTTCTATATCTTTACTGTATTGGTTAAGACTTCCAGATTAATATAAAGTAGAGATAGTGATAGTGCAAACTCTTCTTTTATTCCCATTCTAAAAGTAAATAATGTCAAATTTCAACAATGAAGTAACCTGTTTGCTGCCAATTTTTTTAGATGCCCTTAGTCAGTTTATGGAAATTTCTTACTTGTCTTAGTTTGCTAAGATTTTTTTAATGTAATGGAATGATGACTTTTTAACAGACTTTGCATCTGTTTCCATTATCATATGTAAGCTTTTCCTTTGAAAAAATAATTTATTAAATTTTACAATAATTTTTTAAATGAAAACCATACTTGCATGCTTGTGTTAAATCCAACTTGGTTTTCATGTATCATCTTTTTAAATAATACATTACTAAATTTAGTCTGCTTGTATTCTGTTTAGGGCTTTTGCATGTTGTATGTTAGTGAATATTAACAGCATGTAATTTTTCTCTCTCATTTTCCAAGGTCATTCTCCATTTTTTATACTCTGGAATAACTTGCATTATACTGAAACAATTTATTCCTCAAATGTAGATACAAAGAAAACTCTAAACTTGGATAGGTTCACCAGACAGTCTACCAATTAATTCTTTGATCTCTATTTGACTTTCCTCTTATTTCTTAAACCAATTTTCATGTTTTATTTTTTATTACAATTTTAACTTAAGAGCCACAGAAGCGGGGTGGAGCAAGAAGGTGGAATAGCAGGCTGCATCTTTCATCCCCTCAGGAGGAACACCAAACTTAACAAATATTTACACACAAAAAAAAGCACCTTTATAAGAACCAAAAATCAGATGAGCACTCGCTGGTTTTAACTGATGAGTACCTGGTTTTAACTTCATATTACTGAAAGAAGTACTGGAAAGGTCATGAAAAACAGTCTTGAATTGCCGATGTCACCCCCTCCTCCTGGCAGCTGCTGTGTGGCACAGAGAATCTGTGCATTTAGCAAGGCAGAATGCAATTGCGTTCAATGATTGCATTGAACTCAGTGCTGCCCTGACACAGCAGAAAGCAGAACTGGTCTGTACTTAACTGATGCCTACCTATGGAGGGAGCAACTGGACTGGCCCTAGCCAGAGGAGAATTCCCCATCCCAGCAGTTGGAACTTGAGTTCCAGCAAGCCTCACCACTGCAGGCTGGTGTGCTCTGGGACCCTAAATAAACTTGAAAGGCAGTTTAGGTCACAAGTACTGCAACTTCTAGGAAAGCCCTAGTGCTGAGCTGGGCTCAGAACCAGTGGCCTTGAGAGACGTGTGACCTACTAAGACATCAGCCAGAGTGGCTAAAATAGTCCTTGTGCCACCCATCCCTGAACCCAGGCTGCACAGCTCATGACTCCAAAAGAGACTACTTCCTCGTGCTTGAGGAGAGGAGAAGAAAGAGTAATGAGGACTTTTGTTTTATATCTGGGATAGCAGCTCAGTCACAGCAGGATAGAGCACTGGTCAGAGTCTTGAGTTCCCCAGTCCAGTACCTGAATGCCAGATGACATTTAGACATATCCTGGGCCAGAAGAGAACCTGCTGCCTCAAAGGGAAGGACTCAGTTATAGCAGTCCCCATCACCTGCAGTGATACCCAGGAGGTATGCTGTGGGTCTTGGGTGAGATTCTGAGATGTAATTGGTTTCAGGTGAAACAGCAGCACGTTCCCAGCTGTCTTGGCTATGGTTTGAGAAAAGCAGATGGAAAAGTAAAGGAGACTTCGTCTTGTACCTCAGGTACCAGCTTGGCCCACAGAGATTTAGAGCACCAGACAGGCTCTTAGGGTCCCCGATTCTAGGCACTGGCTTTTGGATTGCATTTCTGAACCTGCTCTGAGCCAGACAGAAGCCCACCACCCTGAATGGTGACTCCCAGGCCTAGCAACTTTCACCACAAGCTGACTGAAGAGCCCTTGGGCTTTAAGTGAACATTGGTGGAAGCCTGCCAGTACTCCTCATGGGACTGTGGTTGTGGTGGCCACGTGGTGAGGCTCTCTGCCTGTGGAAAAGGGAGGGAAGAGTAAGAAAGACTTTGTTTCATGGTTTGAGAGTCAGTTCAGCAGCAGTACAATTGAACACTGGTAGGTTTTTAACTCCCATCCGTGGTTTCTGTATGACATCTCTGGACCCACCCTGGGCCTGGGAAACTTGATACCCTGAAGGAAAAAACGCAAGCCTGTCTCGCTTCACCATCTGCTGATTGTCCAGTCCTAGGGTCTTGAGCAAACATAGACAGTAGATAGACAGAGAGAGGTTACAACAAGCCTTGGGCAAGACCCAGTGGTCTGCAGGTTTCAGGTCTGACCCAGTGCAGTTGCAGTGGTGGTGGTCACAGAGGTGCTTGTGTCACCCTACTCAAGCTCCAGGTAGCTCAGCACAGAGAGAGAGAGACTCTGTTTGGGAGAAAATAAGGGAAGAAAATGAGCGTCTCTACTTGGTATTCCAGAGAATTCTTCTGGATCTCATCCAAGACCACTAAGGTGGTACCTCCATGAATCGGCAAGAACCACAGCATTACTGGACCATGGGTCCCCCCTAATGCAGATATAGCTTAGATCATAACACCCAAGTTCTTTGGATTCCTGGAAATCCTTCCCAAGCAGGATGGGTACAAATAAGCCCAGGCTGCGAAGGCTAAAATAAATACCCAACTCTTCAATATCCAGACACCAATGAATATCTACAAGCATCAACACCATCCAGGAAAACATGACCTTATCACAGTGAATAAGGCACCAGGGCCCAATTCTGGAGAGACAAAGATAGGTGACCTTTCAGGCAGAGAATCCAAAATAACCACTCTGAGGAAACTCAAAGAAATTCAGGATAATACCAAGAAGGAATTCAGAATTCTATTATATAAATTTAACAAAGAGATTGAAAAAATTTAAAAGACTGAAGCAGCAATTCTGGAGTTGAAAAATACAACTGACATACTTAAGAATGCATCAGATTAGCACCATAATTAATCATGCAGAGGAAAGAATTAGTGAGCTTGAAGCAGGTTTTCTTTGAAAATGCACAAAGGAGACAGAAGAAAGAAGAATTGAATAGCCTGAAGCTCACCTGTAAGATCTACAAAATGGCCTCGAAAGGGCAAATATGAATTATTAGCCTTAAAGAGGAGGTGGAGAAAGAGGTTGGGGTAGAAAGTTATTCAAAGGGATAATAACAGAGAATGTTCCAAACCTAGAGAAAGATATCAATATCTAAGTACAAGAAGGTTATAGAACACCAAGCAGATTTAACCGAAAGAAGACTACCTCAAGGCATTTAATAATCTAACTCCCAAAAGGCAAGGATAAAGAAAGGATTCTAAAAGCAGCAAGAGAAAAGAAACAAATGGTATACAATAGAACTCCAATATGTCTGGCAATAGACATACAAGGTTTTCAGTGTAAACCTTATGTGTGCTGAAGGGGGAAAAAAACTTTTACCCTAGAATAGTATACCCAGTGAAAATATCCTTCAAACATGAAGGAGAAATAAAGACTTTTCCAGACAAATAAAACTGAAAACATCACCAACACCAGACCTATCCTACAAAAACTGCTAAAGGGAATATTTTAATCAGAAAGAAAAGGACATTAATGAGCAATAAGAAATTCTCTGAAGGTACAAAACTCGCTGGTAATAGTAGGTAAATAGAAAAACACAGAATATTATAACATCGTAACTGGTATGTAAACTACTCTTAAGTATAAAGAATAAAAGAACCGACAAAAAATAATAGCTACAACTTTCCGAGACATAGACAGTATGAAGTATAAATTGAACAAAGAAATTTAAAAAGTGTGGGATGAAATTAAGGTGTAGAGTTTTTATTAGTTTTCTTGTGATTTGTTTGTGCAAACAATGTTATTATCAACTTAAAATAATGATTATAGGATAGTACTTGTTAGGTTCATGGTAACATAAAATCAAAACACATGCAACTGATACACAAATAATAAAAAGCAGGAAATTCAATCATACCATCAGAGAAAATCACCTTCACTAAAACAAAGATAGGAAGGAAGGAAAGAAGGAAATGATGACAACAAAACAGCCAGAAAACAAATAACAATAGGGCAGGACTAAGTCCTTACTTATCAATAGTGGCATTGAATGTAAATAAACTAAACTCTCCAATCACAAGAAATAGAATAGCTGAATGGATTTAAGACCAAATGATATGTTGCCTATAAGAAACACACTTCACCTACAAAGACACACATAGACTGAAAATAAAGGGATAGAAAAAGATATTCCATACCCATGGAAACCAATAAAGAGAAGGAGTAGCTATACTTATATAAGACTAAATAGATTTCAAGACAAAAAATATAAAGAGATTAAAAAAGGCCACTATATAATGATAAAAGGGTAAATAGGGGTTATTATAGAGGGGTTATTAAATGGTTTATTATAAAAGGGATATAATAATTGTAAATTGTGCACCCAACACTGGAGCACTCATACAAAGCAAGTATTATTAGAGCTAAAGAGAGAGACAGACCTGAATACAATAATAGTTGGAGACCTCAACATCCCACTTTCAGCATTGGACAGACCTTCCGGACATGCAATCAGCAAAGAAACATCTGACTTAATCTTTATTTTAGACCAAATGGACCTAATAGATATTTACAGAACATTTCATCCAATGGCTACAGAATACATATTATTCTCCTCAGCACATATATCATTATCAAAGGTAGACCATATGTTAGGTCACAAAATAAGTCTTAAAACACTCAAAAATTGAAATAATATCAGGCTTCTTCTCTGACCACAATGGAATAAAATTAGAAATCAGTTACTTGGGAATTTTGGAAACTCTACAAATATATGGAAATTAAACAATATGCTCCTAAATGACCATTGGACCAATAAAGAAATTAAGAAAGAAATTGAAAAATTTCTTGAGACAAATGATAATGGACACACAACATACCAAAACTTATGGGATACTGATATGGTTTGGCTTGGTGTCCCCACCCAAATCTCATACTGAATTGTAATACCTATGTGTCAGGGGTGGAACCTGGTGGGAGGTGACTGAATCATGGGGAGGATTTCCCCATGCTGTTATTGTAGTAGTGAGTGAGTTCTCACGAGATCTGATGGTTTAAAAGTGTGGCACTTCCCCCACCACCTGCCTCTTCTCTTCTGCTGCCATGTAAGATATGCCTTGCTTCCCTATAACCTTCTATCATGATTGTAAGTTTCATGAGACCTCCCCAGCCATGCAGAACTGTGAGTCAATTAAATCTTTTTTGTTTATAAATTGCCCAGTCTCAGGTAGTTCCTTAGAGTAGTGTAAAACAGACTAATACAGATATGGTGAAAACAATACTAAGAGGGACATTTATAGCTATAAGTGCCTACATCAAAAAAGAAGAAAAACTTCAAATAAACATTCTAGCAATGCATCTTAAAGAACTAACAAGTAAGAGTAAACCAAACCAAAAATTAGTCAAAGAAAAGAAATAATAAGGATCAGAGCAGAAATAAATGAAATTGAAATGAAGAAAACGATACAAAAGATCAATGACAGAAAGTCGATTTTTCTAAAAGTTAAACAAAATTGACAAGCCTTTAGCCAGACTAAGAAAAAAAGAGAGAAAAAAAAAAAAAAAAAACAGAGAGAAGAGCCAAATAAATAAAATCAGAGGGAAAAAAATGAGACATTACTACTGATACTGCAGAAATTCAAAGTATCATTAGTGGATACTATGATCAACTACATGCTGATAAATTGGAAAATCTAGAAGAAATGGATAAATTCCTATACACATAAAACCTACCAAAATTGAACCATGAAGAATGGTTGTTCAAAACCTGAACAGACCAATAACAAGTAACAAAATTGAAGCTGTAATGAAAAGTCTCCCAGTGAAGAAAAGCCAAGGACTCAATGTCTTCACTGCTGAATTCTACCAGACATTTAAAGAACTAATACCAATGCTACTCAAACTATTCTGAAAATTAGAGGAGGAGCTTTCAAACTCATTCTAAGAGGCCAGTATTACCCTGATACCAAAACCAAACAAAGACACATCAAGAAAGAAAACTATAGGCCACTATCACTGGTGAATATGGATGCAAAATTCTCCCACAAAATATTAGCAAACCAAATTCAAGAACACATTAAAAAGATCATTCATCATTACCAAGTGGGATTTATCCCAGGAATGCAAGAATGGTTCAACATATGCAAATCAATCAATGTAATATATATCAATAGAATGAAGGACTAAAACCATATGATCATTCCAATTGATGATGAAAAAGTATTTGATAAAATTCAACATCATTTCATGATAAAATTATCAAAAAGCCGAGTATACAAGGAACATACCTCAACATAGCAAAAGCCCTGTGTAACAGATCCACAGCTGGTATTATACTGAATGGGGAAAAACAGAGAGCCTTTTCTTTAAGATTTGGCAAACCACAAGGATGCCCACTGCAACCACTGTTACTCAACATGATACTGGAAGCCCTAGCTAGACTAATCGGACAGGAGAAAAAAAATAAAGGGCATCCAAATTCTAAACGAAGAAGTCACATTATACTTGTTTGCAGATGATATAATCTTATATGTTAAAAAAACCTGAAGACCTTTCCAAAAAACAATTATAACTGATAAACAAGTTCATTAACGTTGTAGAATACAAAATTGACATACAAAACTCGGTAGCATTTCTAGATGCCAACAGCAAACAACCTGGAAAATAAATCAAGAAAGTAATCCCATTTACAACAGTTACAAATAAAATAAAATATCTAGGAATTCACCAAAAAAGTGAAAGATTTCTACAATGAAAAGTATAAAACATTGGTGCAATAAATTTAAAAGGATATACAAAAAAATTAAAAGACATTCAATGTTCATAGATTGAAAGAATCAATATTGTTAAAATGTTCATACTACCCAAAGCGATCTACAGATTTAATACAATTCCTACCAAAATATCAATGACATTCTTCACAGAAGTAGAAAAAACAACCCTAAAATTTATATGGACTTACAAAAGACCCAGAATAGCCAAAGCTTTTCTAAACAGAAACAACAAAACTGGAGGAATCACATTACCTGACTTCAAATTATGCTATAGATTTATAGTAACCAAAACAGTATGGTATTGTCATAAAAAAATCAGCCACTTAGACCAGTTGAGGATAATAGAGAAATATTTCCATACATCTATAGTGAACTCACTGTTTACAAAGGTTCCAGGAATGTACGTTGAGGAAAGGAAAGTCTCTTCAATAAATGGTGCTGGGAAAACTAGATATTCATATGCAGGAGAATGAAACTAGGTCCCTGTATCTCACCATATAGAAAATCAAATCAATATGTATTAAAGAGTTAAATCTAAGACCTCAAGCAATGAAACTACTAGAAGAAAACATTAGGGAAACTCTCCAAGACATTGTATTGGGCAAAGACTTCTTGAGTAATATCCCACAAGCACAGGCAACCAAAGCAAAAATGGGCAAATGGAATCACATGAAGTTAAAAAAATGTCTGCACAGCAAAGGAAACAATCAACAAAGTGAAGATACAACCCATAGAATGGGAGAAAATATTTGCAAACTACCCACCTGACAAAGGATTAATAACCAGAATATATAAGAGATTCAAACAACTCTATAGGAAAAAATCCGATAATCCCATTAAAAATGGGCAGATAATTTGAATAGATATTTTTCAAAAGAAGACATACAAATGGCAGATATATTAAGAGGTGCTTAACATAATTGATTATCAGGAAAATACAAATCAAAACTACAATGAGATATCATTCGACCCCAGTTAAAATGACTTCTATTCAACAGTCAAGCAAAACAAATGCTGGCAAGGATGTGGAGAAAAGGGAACTCTTCTACACTTTTTTTTGCCATGTGAATTAGTACAACTACTATGGAGAACAGTTTGGAGGTTCCTCAAAAAACTAAAAATACAGCTATCATATGATCCAGCAACCCCATTCATAAGTATATATGCAAAAGAAAATAAATCAGTATATTGAAAAGATATCTGCACTCCCATGTTTATTGCAGCACTATTCACAATAGTCAAGATGTGGAAGCAGCCTAAGCATCCATCAACAGATAAATGGATACAGAAAATATCATACATATACACAGTGGAGTACTATTCAGCCTAAAAAAGAAGGAGATCCTGTCATTTGCAACATGGATGGAACTGGAGATCATCATGCTAAGTGAAATAAACCAGGCACAAAAAGATGAACATTGTGTTTTCTCGCCTGTCTGTGGGAGCTAAAAATTAAAACAATTAAGCTCACGGAAATAGAGAGTAAAAGGATGGTTACTAGAGGCTAGGAAGTAGGGCGGATGGATAGGGGGAAGTAGGGATCATTAAAGGGGGAAAAAAATAGTTAGAATGTAAAAGACCTAATATTTGCTAGCACAACAGGGTGACTATAGTAAAAAATAATTTAATTGTATATTTTAAAATAATTAAAATAATATAATCAGATTGTTTGAAACAGAAAGGATGAATGCTTGAGGTGATGGATACCCCATTTATCCCGATGTGATTATTATACCTTGCATGCCTGTACCAAGATACCTCATGTAACCCATAAATATATCTACTTAATATGTATCAAAGAAAGTTTAAACATTTTTTAGCTAAAGAATAACTTCATTTTTATTTATAAATGTATTAGCATAAATGGTTTATATTCTTCTTATTATTATTCTCAGATATATCTCTAGCTATGCCCATTTTACATATCTAATATAATTTATTTTTTCTCTTTGTCATTATTATTTTCCTTTTTACTAATCTTTGACTTTTCAAAGAAACAATTCTTGGCTTTAAAGCTTATGCATTCTATTATATCTTCGTTTTCATAAATTTCTATGGTTATCTTTAATTATTTCCTTCCCTTTATTTTCTTAATGTTTATTCGGTTGGGTTTCTCTTTTTTTAGTTTTTAAGAGCAATGCTGAACTCATCAATTGGAGCCATTCTTCATTTCTAATTTAGATACATATGGCTTTAAATTTCCCTTTAAGTACCACTTTATCTTCACCTCTAAATTTTCACACGTAGAATATTCATTAATGTTCAGATTCAAAGATTTTCTAATTTCCCAAATGATTTGTTGTTTTATTTAAGGCTATTTCTTTAAAGTTTATTGAGGTTTGCTTTACTGATTAGTTACATCGTTGTTTTTTCCTGTTTCCTATGTACTTAAGAATAATGAGTTCTTGAAATGTTGGACATAGTATTATATATATGCCAGTTCACTAGACTTCTTAGTTTTTAAATACGTACTGATTTGAAACGGTCTCTAATTTTATCTAATTTTGTCTTATGATTTATCTTACATTGAAATAGAATATTTCATTCATTTTGGTCGTGTTTAATATTTCCTAGTTGTAAGAGTTACTATTTTAAAACATATTTTGAGGCCGGATGTTAAGTTATTGGGTGCCTATGAGTTTAGAATTGTATACACTTTGGGCAAATTATCCACATCCACATTCAATATATCTATT
The DNA here is from genome assembly GCF_001698545.2 of Rhinopithecus bieti. NCBI lineage: Eukaryota > Metazoa > Chordata > Mammalia > Primates > Cercopithecidae > Rhinopithecus > Rhinopithecus bieti. The sequence continues at coordinate 6,048,620 of NW_016805181.1, read as the reverse complement.
GTAAAGCTGTTTTTTGTCATTCTCATGTTTTGTCTCATAGTCATCTAGTTATTTTATTTATTTATTTATTTACTTATTTACTTATTTATTTATTAAGATGGAGTCTCACTCTGTCCCCCAGCATGGAGTTCAGCAGCACAATCACAGCTCACTGCAACCTCTGCCTCCCAAGTTCAAGCAATTATCCTGTCTCTGTTCTCCCGAGTAATTGGGGGCTACAAGTGCATGCCACCACGCCTGACTAAGTTTTGTATTTTTTGGTGGAGACGTAGTTTCACCATGTTGCCCAGGCTGGTCTGCTGGCCTCAAGCGATCCACCCGCCTTGGCATCCCACAGTGTTGAGATTACAGGCGTGAACCACCATGTTATTATTATCGTTTACATTTCAGACTTCTTCAGGGTCCGTATTTGCTTTTAGTACTCAGATGAAACGTTTTAGAAATCAGTATCAATAATTAAGTAATCTCTAATCAGTCAGAAAGTTGTCTATAGTTGTCCAACTATAGTTGTCCAGCTATAGTTGTCCAACTTCCTCTTGGCTGTCTCTGGAAGTTCCACACTTGATCTTAGCCATAAGGCCAAGAAGCGATGGACGTTCCATAAACAATGTTTGGACTAATTTTTAATTAAAGCATTTGGTTCACGTATGTCCATTTATAGATCTGTTTATATTTACTTCTACCACCTTAATTGCACTGCTTGTTTGATGCTTCCTTTTAACATTTTTGTGTTTATTTTAGGTAGATTTTTTGGTTGCATATTCTCCAGTACTGATTTGGAAGTTATAAATGCTATTTCTCCCTTTTGATTGTTTTTGTTTGTTTGTTTGCTTTGTTTTGTTTTGTTTTTAGATGGAGTCTTGCTCTGTCACCAGGCTGCAGTGCAGTGGCACGATCTTGGCTCGCTGAAACCTCTGCCTCCAGGGTTCAAGTGATTCTCCTTCCTCAGCCTCCCGAGTAGCTGGGACTACAGGCGTGCACCACCCGGCCCAGCTAATTTTTGTATTTTTGGTAGAGATGAGGTTTCACCATGTTGGCCAAGATGGTCTCGATCTCTTGACATCGTGATCCTCCCACCTCTGCCTCCCAAAGTGCTGGGATTACAGACATGAGCCACTGCCTCCAGTCAATAGTTACTCTTAAATTTTAACGTTGCACACTAAACTTAATGATATTTTAAAAAAACAGTGGCTAGGCACGATGGCTCATGCCTGTAATCTCAGCACTTCAGGAGGCTGAGGCAAGTGGATCCCCTGAGGTCAGGAGTTCAAGACTAGCCTGGTCAACATGGAGAAACCCCGTCCCTGCTAAGAATACAAAAATTAGCCAGGCGTGGTGGCAGGCGCCTGTAATCCCAGCTACTGGGTAAACTGAGACAGGATCATTGCTTGAACCCAGGAGGCAGAGGTTGCAGTGAGCTGATCTTCTGAGCAATTCATAGAATGTAGAATGTTTAACTCTGACCATCACTTTATATCCACCCCCTTCTGTTGTTAAACTGTTTTTCTTAGCTCACATTTATTGCTTTTCATTTTACAGGCATTGTTTTCTTATTTACCCACATGTTTACTAATTTATTTGCTCACTCTTCATTCTGGATTTCACATTTCTAGAATCATTTTCCTTATTTCATTCTAAAAGTTGCTTCTCTGAAAAACTAGTAGACTAATAAGATTGATTAAAAAAAGGAAAAAGAAAGTCACGAATTACCAATAACAAGAATAATAAAGAGGACATATCTGCAGATTCTCCCAATATAGATGATGTTATGAACAACTTTATTCTAAAAGTTTTGAAAATTTACATGAAATAGACAACTTCTATTAAATGAAGCCACAAAACAGCAAAGATCAAGATAGTAACTTGTGTGTAGCCAGAAAGGAGAGAGAAAACTCAAAAGGAAAGATTACTGTATTGACACTGCCTAAACTAAACTAGAATTATATTTTCTTACTAAATTATCATTTAAGAGAGGTAACAAAGATATTCCAGACAAGCAAAAAAAAAACTGAGAGAGTTCATCACAAATGTACTCTGCCTGAAGGAAATTAAAAGGAAATTTACATCAGAAAAATGAAAGGTACAAATTACCAATAACATAAAAAAGGACAGATGTTTCCAATATTACAAAGATAATAAAAAGATTTAATAAACAATATTATACTAAAACTTTTGAAAATTTACATGAAATAGACAAATCCTAAACCAACACAATTCACAAAAAACAACAGAAAAGGAGAAAGAAAATCTAAATAGTTATACGTCTATTAAGTATTTTGAATCTGTAATGAAAATACTTCTCACAAAGTAATTTCCAAGTACAGACAACTTCATCAGTGATTTTTTTCCAAAGACTATTGGGGAAAAATAACACTAATTCTATATAAACTCTCTCAGGGAATTGAAAAGTGGAAACACTTTTAGCTCATTGTATCAGGCCAGTATAATCTTGATGCCAACATTTGACAATGAATGAAAAGTTTTCCATACACTGAAAAATAACAAGCTCTCTCTCTAGGACATAGATAAATTCTCTCAAAACTTAACAAATCAAATCAAGAGCTATACATATTTTATTATTTTTGTATGAATACTTTTAAATGATTTAGTTGTTTACAACAATGTTCCAGTTTTGGCTTTTGAATATTTCATCGTTATTATAATACCTTTCCAAATCTGAGATTTACTTTTCATGTCTAGCATGTTTTCTTTTATTGCTTTTTCTTTCTAATCTTTTCAATTACTTATTTTTTGCAAAAGGAGTTATATAGGCCTTATATTAATTTCCTAGGGCCATCACAAAGTACTACAACTGGTCTGAAGGACTTAAAGCAACATAAATGTATTCTCTCACAGTTCTGAAGGTGAGAAGTTCTAACTAGTTATCAGCAGGGCCATGCTGTCTCTGAGACCCTAGGACAAATCCTTCTTGCCTCGTCCCGGCTTCTGGTGGTGGCCAGCAGTCCTTGGTGTTCTTATGCTTATAAATACATCACTCCAGTCTCTGCCTCTATCATCACATAGCCAACTTCAGTCTGTGTCTGTGTCTTCTCAGGACACCAGTCATATTGGATTATGAGCCCACTCAGTAAAGTGTGACCTTGTCTTTACTAATTACATTTGCAATGACACTATTCCCAAATAAGGCCACATTCTGAGGTACTGTGAGTTAAAACCTCAACATATCCTTTTGGGTGACAGAATTCAACCCATAATAGTCATAAAGCTTTATCTTTTATACATGACTACTCTATCTTGATATCATTTGAATTATCCACCTTTCCTTCACTAGTAAGTAATACCATCTTTCTCATATGCTAAATGATTAGATATATGGGAAGAATTTCTTGTCTGTCTATTCTGTCTCTCTAATCTGTCAAGTCAAGCATCAGTACTACACAATTTTGATTATTGTCATTTTATAATTTGCCTTTATTTTCAGTCAACTATATTGAGGTATAGTTTACACACAATGAAATGCGCTGATTTTAACTATGCATTTCATTAATTATGACACATTTATACAGCCATACAACAACCACCACAATAAAGGTATAGAAAATTTCTATGATCCCGAAATTTCAATCGTATCATATCCTAATCAATCTTCTCCTTTCTTGCCTTTCCCCAAGCAACCACATGTCTGCTTTCTATCACTATAGAGGTTTTTCTAGAGTTTTATATAAATGAAATCATACAGTATGTATCTTTTTTGTTGTGCTTATTTGGTCAATATAATATTTTTTGAAATTTATCCATATTCTTATATGCATCAATAGTTCATTTCTTTTCTTTGCTGTATAGTAGTTCATAGCATAAACACATTATAATTTGTTTATACATTCACCTGTCAATAAGCTTTGAATTGTTTCCACTTTAGGGTTATTATGAATAAAGCTGCTGTGAATATCTGGTTTTTTACTATGAGTGGAATTGTCTCTTTTTAATAAAAAGTACATCTGTAACTTTACTAGGCACTACTAAACTGTTTTTCAAAGTGACATTACCACCAGCAATGTACGGAAGGTTAGGTTGCTCCACATCCTCACGGCCCTTGGTATTGTCAGTCTTTTATAATAGTCATCGTAGTGTACATGAAGTTGTTTCTCATTGTAGTTTTAATTTACATTTCCATGATGACTAATAATATTGAGTATTTTTTCATTGAATATTTATTTTAAGCTAATTAATATTTTTTTAATTGTTTTATACTTTTTTTTTACTTCTTAATAGTTTTGTATTTTTATATTTCATAATTGTACTTAGGAAGACTATTCTCTTTTGCAGTTTAGTTTTTTTAACCAAACTTATTCGATTCTTTTATAATTTGTTAGTGATTTCCAGTTGATTTTCTTAGATTTTTCATAGATATAATCATAATCTGCAAATAATAAAATTTGTTTCCATTCCAATTTTAAAGGCATCTCACTTTTTAAATTGTCTAATAGAATAAGCTAGATGTAATAAGCAAAGCTGAGTTTCTTAAACTTTCTTTCTGGAATCATTGTTGGAATGGGAAGAGTTCCGTAGTTGCTTCATTATATCTAATGCTGATTTTAAAATATATATTGTTTATAATGTTAAGAAAATTACCTACTTTATTATGATTTTTAATCAAGGTGTTAGATTTTATCAAATCTCTTTCACCATATATAGAAATTACAATATTCTTTTCACCTCAGACCTGTTAGTATGGAGAATTATACTGCAATAATTCCTAATATTGAAACGTATTTTATACATATGTTGCAAGCTTTATTTTCATATTTACTATATTTGAATTAATATTTGTAAGTGAAATTGGTCTCTAATTTTTTTGCTGTAATTGTCAGGTTTTGTAAACAATGTTTTGAACATTTCATAAAAGAATTGAAAGCATTTTTTTTTATGCTCTGGAATAGTATTGAAAATACCTGTTTTTAAATTTTGGGTGGAACTCACCCACAAATTACTAGGCCTAACACATTTTTTATTACGGGTGCGTATGCTTCAACAATGGCCTCTATTTTCCCCAGGGCAATAGGTTAATTTCTGCTTATCCCTTTTCTAAGTACCAGTTTATATTTTCCTAAGATTTTCATTTCATCCAAATTTTCAAATTTACTTTTACAGAGTTAAACACACTCGAGATTCATATTATTTGTTTTTATAGTTATTTACCATTTATATTTTTGTGAATTTGTACTTTCTCCTTTATTATATCATTGTTTTTTGTTCTCATAGAATTGCTCTTGTATATGCATTAGTTCTATAACTTTTTGTTGTCTGGTTCATTAATGCCTGCTTTAATATTTTTCAGTTTATTTTCTTGTCTAAAGTTGATTTCATTCACTTTCTTTCTGACTTCTTGTGTTGTATGCTGAACTTATTTTATTATTTCTTGCTTAAATATATGTATTTAAAGACATGAATTTTCCTTTTTGATGTGTTTTAGCAGCTTTCTATAGATAGTCATATAAAGTATTTTATTATTATCATTTTCTGCATAATCTCCAATTTTGGCTTTGATTTTTGCTTTAAAATAGTTAATTTCCAGCTGGTAAGCTTATTTTTCTTTCTGACTTTGTTGTTAGTTATCAATTTTCTTGCACTAAATAATGTGTACAATTTCTATTTTTAGAATATATTGTTATTTTGCAGAATAATAGGTGGTAGAGTTTTAAGAATGCTCCATGAAAAGGGAATATATTCTGTTTTCATTATATAATTATACATGTATATATAAATACACACATATACAGACACACACATATGTCCACATAACATATATATATACTTAATTATAAAACTTACATATAGAATCTATCTTATTAACAATGCTGAATCTTTCATAGTTTTGCTTATTTTTATTCACTCAATCTTTCATGGAATAAGAGATTAGCAAACATCTCCTACTATTATTTGCTTCTAAGTATTCCTCCCCACATTTTATATACGAGCAGTCTTGAAAAAGTTTATGAAAATGCATACTATGAAAAAACTGTGCATGGATTTCAAAACATTTTGGCACAAAATAAATTAGTACTAACTTCTTATAACATGTCTGAACAGATCTAGTTTGAGGCACTAAGAAGGGTAAGACATCAGTTTGAAAAAGCCCTTATCAGAACAACATGAATTCTGCTAAAATTGAAGTAAGAACAAACAGCAAATTTGTGGTGAAGCTTGGGTGGAAGAAAGGTGAAATGATTGAAGCTTTACAAAAAGTTTATGGGGAGAATGCCCCATGGAAATCAGCAGTTTAAAAATGAATAACTTGTTTTAAGAAGGGATGAGATGATGTTGCAGGTGAAGCCCACAGTGGCAGACCAGCTACATCAATTTGCATGGAAAAAATTAATACTGTTTGTGCAATAATTGAAGAGGACCAACGATTAACAGCAGAAACAATAGTCAACACCACATCTCAATGGATTCATCTTACACAATTTTGACTGAAAAATTAAAGTTGAGCAAACTTTCCATTTGATGGGTGCCAAAACTCTTGCTCCCAGATTGGCTGCAAACAAGAATAGAGCTTTCAATGGAAATTTTAAACAAGCAGGATCAAGATCCTGAAGCGTTTTTCTGAAGAGTTGCAAAAGGAGGTGAAGCATGGCTTTCCCAGTATGATGCTGAAGTCAAGGCACAATCAAAGCAATGGCTACGAAGAGGTGAAAGTGGTCCAGTCAAACCAAAAGTGGACTGGTCAAAGGCAAAGTTCATGGCAACAGTTTTTTGGGATGCTCAAGGCATTTTGTTTGTTGACTCTCTGGAGGGCCAAAGAACAACAACATCTTCTCATTATGAAAGTATTCTGAGAAAGGTAGTCAAAGTTTTAGCAGAAAAATATCGAGGAAAACTTCACCAGAGAGTTCTTCTCCAGCACGACAGTGCTCCTATTCCTCTCATAAACGAGGTAAATTTTGTAAGGATTTCAATGGGAAATCATTAGGCATCACCTTACAGCCCTGATTTGGCTCCTTTTGACTTCTTTTGTTTCCTAATCTTAAAAAGTCTGTAAAGGGCACCCATTTTCCTTCAGTTAATAATGTAACATAGACCGCATTAATATGGTTAAATTCCCAGCACCCTCAGTTCTTTAGGGATGGACTAAGAGCTGGTATCATCACTTATAAAGTGTCTTGACCTTGATGGAGTTCTTGTTGATAAATAAAATTTATGATTTTAATTTTTATTTTTTAATTCAGTTTTTCCACGAAATATTTTGAAGTTCCCTCCTATTTTTGCTTTACAGAATTAGATGCTGTGATAATTTGAGCCTGGTATCTGTGATTGTGTGATTACACTGCACTTTTATCATAAAAGTACCATGCTTTTCTTGTTCACTAATTTTGTCTTGATGTTAACATTGTCTGATATTATGAATCTGCTATTCTCTGCTTAAACCAAAAATTCTAATTGATCCAAATGCCTTTGCATATGCTTTTACTTTCAACTGTTCTAAGCTCCTTTTTTTGATTTTTAATTTTTATTTTAAGCTCTGAGGTACATGTGCAGGTTTCTTACATATGTTAACACATGTGCCATGGTTGTTTACTGCACCTATCAACCCATCACCTATGTATTAAGCCCAGCATGCATTAGCTATTTTTCCTAATGCTCTCCCTCCCGCCACTACACCCCCCAACAGGCCCCAGTATGTATTGTTTCCCTCCCTATGTCCATGTGTTCTCATTGTTCAGCTCCCACTTATAGTGAGAACATGTGATGTTTGGTTTTCTGTGCTTGAGTAAGTTTGCTGAGGATAATGGTTTCCAGTTCCAACCATGTCCCCATGAAGGACATGATCTCATTCCTTTTTATGGCTGCATAGTATTCCATGGTGTATGTGTACCACATTTTGTCTATTCAGTCTATCATTGATGGGCATTTGGGTTGATTCCATGTCTTTGCTATTGTGAGTAGTGCTGCAATACAGTTAATTTTTTGATAACATTTTTATGCAGCATAATTTTTGGGTTTAGTTTTCCACCATAGATCTTTAAAAAAATAAAGTTAGCCCATTTTTATTTACTTATATAATATGTTTGTCTCAGATTTGCCATCATATTTTCTATCTTTTCTATTTTTTGTTGCCCCTTTTGATGGTTCATCTATAATTTAGTAAACTACATGCCTATGTTTGCTTTGTGTAGGTGTGATAGTTCTGAAACTTTAGAAATTTCCTCTATATTTCATTTTTAATGCCCCTAGCACCACTCTTTTAACAGCAGCTTTTCCTCTGATGTATTCAAGAGTTATTTGAGTTTGGCAGGGCAAGGAGACTCTGACCTACAGATGACAATCCTTAAAACTTTTAGCTTTGGCCTCATCCTAGATTCCACTTACCTGCTCATTTGTGTCTCTTCAGGGAAGCAGTGGCCCTGACTATCAGAGAGAAAGGAACTCCAGCGGGTGAAAAGAATAGGAAACACCTGAATAAAAGTGGGTAGACTTTTAACTTAGATCTATACATAAATTAGAATATTAATTTTCTATTGCTTTTTATTCTTAAAATTTAATTTTGTTATTTTACTACTTTCAATAGATAATTAAAGGATACATTAATTAAAAGGATGTTAATTATATCTATTAATCTGGAGGGAATATATTTATATATTTTTAATTAAGAAAGGCAAGTTGCAAAATCTTGTTTGTAATATGAGCTTTTTATTTGCCAAAAAATTGTTAAACATTTCCCCACCTATTTTATACATTTGCATTGGTTTCACAATCGAGAGATGGAAAATATAAAGGAGGTTTGAGGAGATTACTTTAAATATAAATATATTTTCATTGTTTAATGAAAATGGTGACCATATGCCATTTTAATGAAATTTCATTAAAAATTTCAGTTTTGAAATTTTAAAAAGAAATTTATTTAAGAAATTTAAAAACTAGATAACTTTAAAGTAAATCACATAGGAAGTTCAGTTAGAGAAATATAAATGGAAAAATTGGCAACAAAATGTCAAAAGATGTTTAACTTTGCTCATAATTTAAAAATTTAAATGTAGTTGAAATGAAAATTTACTTTCAAATCTCAGATTGGCCACTATTTGGTGGCCTGCTGTATGACCACTCCTCCTTCTTTTTTGTTTGCTGGATTCCCCACTCAAGCAGTAGAAGAGGTGGTCTCACTCCCAATCTAACATGGGAGGCTCAAAGTCTAAGTCAAACGTGTAATTATTATACCCTTTTCATATCAAATCTTTTATTATTTTGAGTGTGGTCATGGGACCTCATTCTGGCCAATGAGATCCAAAAGAACGTGTACTAGGTGACTCTAGAAAATGTTTCTTCTTCAATTTAAAAAAAAGTCCCGCGAGAAAAACTAACCTCTTCTTCTTTTATAGAACTTTGTTTTGTTTGTATGTGACCGCTACAGTAGTCGTAGCTGTCCTTTGGCAATGAGCGCAGCCGTTGTCAGTGTGCTGAAGAAGACAATAGAACATAAAAATGGAAAGCTCCTAGGTTCTTGGTAACAAGGTTGAGCTGCTGAATCAACCAACTCTATAACTAACACACCTGTGGACTTTCCATTTCCATAACTAATTTTTAGTTGGACATTCTATTACTTACAGTGAAAAGCATCCTGGTTAATATAATAACCCATGTTGAAGAGGGTACAGAAAGCCAGAATGCCAGGGTAGAGGGTAGAATTATGATTTATAACATCTTCTGTGGGGGATAGTTTGGCAAATCAACTACAACTGCACTTAAAACTTTTTCTTTTTTTA
>NW_016805181.1:6036085-6038464 GCF_001698545.2 Rhinopithecus bieti | reverse complement strand
TTTAAGAAATTTAAAACTAGATAACTTTAAAGTAAATCACATAGGAAGTTCAGTTAGAGAAATATAAATGGAAAATTGGCAACAAAATGTCAAAAGATGTTTAACTTTGCTCATAATTTAAAATTTAAATGTAGTTGAAATGAAAATTTACTTTCAAATCTCAGATTGGCCACTATTTGGTGGCCTGCTGTATGACCACTCCTCCTTCTTTTTTGTTTGCTGGATTCCCCACTCAAGCAGTAGAAGAGGTGGTCTCACTCCCAATCTAACATGGGAGGCTCAAAGTCTAAGTCAAACGTGTAATTATTATACCCTTTTCATATCAAATCTTTTATTATTTTGAGTGTGGTCATGGGACCTCATTCTGGCCAATGAGATCCAAAAGAACGTGTACTAGGTGACTCTAGAAAATGTTTCTTCTTCAATTTAAAAAAAAGTCCCGCGAGAAAACTAACCTCTTCTTCTTTTATAGAACTTTGTTTTGTTTGTATGTGACCGCTACAGTAGTCGTAGCTGTCCTTTGGCAATGAGCGCAGCCGTTGTCAGTGTGCTGAAGAAGACAATAGAACATAAAATGGAAAGCTCCTAGGTTCTTGGTAACAAGGTTGAGCTGCTGAATCAACCAACTCTATAACTAACACACCTGTGGACTTTCCATTTCCATAACTAATTTTAGTTGGACATTCTATTACTTACAGTGAAAAGCATCCTGGTTAATATAATAACCCATGTTGAAGAGGGTACAGAAAGCCAGAATGCCAGGGTAGAGGGTAGAATTATGATTTATAACATCTTCTGTGGGGGATAGTTTGGCAAATCAACTACAACTGCACTTAAAACTTTTTCTTTTTTTAATGACAAGGCAATTCCATTTCTGGGAATTTAACCTACTGCTATGCTTACATTTGTGGGTGAAATAGCCAAAGAATAAACACAACCTAATAATCATCAATAGGGGAAAGGTTAAATAGACGAGTTTTATATGGAATACTGTGCAGCCCTTAGGAAGATTGATGGATGGACCAAAAAATCTACACATTAAATTGTTTTAAAAAGATGTATAGAGTGTATTTAAAGTGTTTTAAAGTATATAGCATGCTATGTTTGGATTATGATTGTATATGCAAAGACTTTCTGGAAGGATGAAGAAGAAAATATTAACCATGGTTGTCTTAGGGAGGGGAGCTGGATGTCTAAGACAGAAATGGGAGGGAGATTTATTTTCACTGTTTATTCTGTATCTTTAAAATGTGTGCCAATTGCATGCATAATCGATTGTGCTCAATTAATTTTATTTTAATTAATTAATAGATAAAAGATTCTTGGAGGGCGTATCCTTTTTTGGGAAGATGGCTTGATGTAAAAAGGACTGCACAAAATAGAATGAGGTCAGGACCCAGTGCGGTGCTGTTGAGTTGAGCACTGAGGATGAATGTAGGCAGAGCCTTGGAATTAGGTAGCTCAGGCCTGCAGCCTCCTTCTGTGGGCAGATAGAGTTCTCCTGCTGCTGCATTGGTGCTGGGGATGCAATTACAGGAAGAACAGTTTGTTGGGGAATGAGACTCCTGCTTGCTAGCCTGGCAGGTCCAGAGCTCAACAACTGTGGCAAAGCAGCAACTCAGAGTACTGGATAAACTGTCACTATGTCTCACACTTTCCTGCTTTATACAGGCCACTTGGAAACTGGCAGCTACGAGATGTAGAGCTCTGGAATGGTCTTTGGAGTCAAAAGAACTGCATTCCCATCCTGGTAATGCCACTTAAACGCAGCGTAACCATAGGCTCTTATTTATTATAAATTTATTTTGTTAGCTAGCTAAACTTACTTATTAATTTTCCTAAAAGAATTATTTTAACATTTTCCAATAGTAAAATTATGCATGTTTGATCTACATAAACCTAAATAAAACGGAAATGTGTAAAGTGAAAAGCAAAACTCCTTCCTGTCTCTTAATTTTTCCCCATTGCTTCCTATTACTCTGATAATCACTGCTTATGACTTGACCTTATTTCCTCCCCAATTTTAATGATGAATAAATAAACCTAATTGTTTAACACAAATGGGATTCTACTATACGTTTTATTTTCTCCCTGTAAGCAATATAGACCAAGAGTCAGCACAATTTTTTTTGTGAGAAGTAAGATGGTAAATATTTAGGCTTTATGAACCTTATCCTTTATCCCAGATACTGAACTCTGCTGTTGTATCAGAAACTCAGCTATAGATGATTTGTAAATGAATGGGCATAGCTGTGTTTCAATAAAACTTTATTTAGAAAACAAGCAAGTGGCAGGCTGCATTTTCCTTCAAGAGGTAGTTCACCAACCCCTAATATGTAATAATTAAGTCTAACTCATCTTTTTTTTTTTTTTTTTTTT
>NW_016805181.1:5902509-6035574 GCF_001698545.2 Rhinopithecus bieti | reverse complement strand
TTTTTTTTTGAGACGGCGTCTCGCTCTGTCGCCCAGGCTGGAGTGCAGTGGCGCGATCTCGGCTCACTGCAAGCTCGGCCTCTCGGGTTTACGCCATTCTCCCGCCTCAGCCTCCCGAGTAGCTGGGACTACGGCACCCGCCACCACACCCAGCTAGTTTTTTGTATTTTTTTTTTTTTTTTAAGTAGAGACGGGGTTTCACCGTGTTAGCCAAGATGGTCTTGATCTCCTGACCTCGTGATCCGCCAGTCTCGGCCTCCCAAAGTGCTGGGATTATAGGCTTGAGCCACCGCGCCCGGCCTAACTCATCTTTTTTACTGGCACTCCATGGAATGGGTGAACAAATTCACTTCAATAGTCACCCATATGTAGACATTAAAAGTCATTTCCCTTAGAAGCGCTCTTAAATAAGCACCAGTTATCCACTAGCTGGATTAGCTGATGTCTGTCTCCTTTCTCCTGTGAACAAGTTAACGGCTTTCTGTGGTGTATTGAAATTGTGTGCCTTGCACAGAACTCCTTACTTCACCTGTGTCCTTGGGATTTCACCAGGTGAACTGACCAGCAGTCCCGAGCTTGTTTAAACATCTCTACTTGTTACCGTAGTATGCAATTGAATTAAACAGTATGTTAACCAGAGAAATGGAAGTGAAGGAAAGAGATTTTTGACTCCAGAAAAAACTGAAGTTAATTATTTTTGAAAACACCTAATTAAAGTGCTTTTTCACACACACACACACAAAATGTTGAATTAGGGTGAGTTAATTACAATAGACTAAAAACCAGCGAGCTTGTGGTAGGCTTTGGGGTGAAGGACCCATAGCATCAGCTGCTTGGGAGAGGAGGCCAAGCAGCCAGGCTGAGTCTGGGTTCAGGTTCAGCCCTGGTCCCTCTTTGATTTTCAGAAGCTTGACTGGTCTGGGGAATCTGCCTTCTGCCCGATGAAGCCCCAGGCTCTCATCTTGTCATATCTTCTTTCCTGGATCTTAGGGGACCTCATGTCTGACTATATTTAGCTTATGTTTTTATACTTTCTGAATGTGAGAGGTTATTAAGCATAAGATTCTGTTTCTCCTCTCAAAGGCTGGTCCAGTAACATTTAAAATAGCGTTAAGTCTATATTTACATTTTGATGTCACTCATGCTTTATTTCCTTAGCAGATTGTCTATTCTGTTCCACCCATGTTTTTCTCCCAAGCAGAATCTATCTTATCTGACATTGCAAAGCAGTTAACATTGATTCTGGTGAATGGTCTACTTTGATTTTTGCTACAGGGAGATTTTAGTACAAATTCACATATATTGTTTTCTCAACAAATGGAAAATTATGTTCCACATTCATTGTGCTGGGTTTGCCAAGCCTGCTATTTTGTAACTCACTGTCTCATCTCTTTTATTTGCCTTCTCTGTCACTGTCAATGTTTTCCTAATACTTCATCCTTTATGCAGACTCCTTCCTTGGAGCTGAATTTGGCAGTGGAGTTTGCCTAACTAATGGGGACCATATGCTCTGCAATTACATTCCCCAACAACATTCAGATTTGTTAGCAAATATTGGAGAAGGCAAGTTGAGAGACTGGAGTGCAAAGGACTATCAGGAACTGGCACATTGTGACAGGTAAACCTGCATTTGCTGACCACTGGGAATAAGTTCCAGTTGGGGCTTATATTGGCTTAGGTAGAAGGGGGATTTGTTTTTTAAAATTTCTATCAATTGGTATACTCCTCTTCAAATAGCTAAGTGCCCCTCTGATGTGTTCCCAATGGCAAACTGTGCTTTCCCTTAGAGATCAATTTTTAATACATGGCTATCGCCTGTTTATTTGTTGATCCCAACCCTCCCCAAGACTGGAGAACTGGAATCATAGAATTCCTCACTGTTGTTTTCCCAGCTCCCAGTAGAGGACTGTTAACATAATAGCTATTCAGTAAATATTTGGCTAATGAGCAAATGAAACCATCTCTAGACTACATGAAATCCCAACACATTCTACCCATCACAACTATATACCTTGGATGGCTTTTTCCCATTCTCCAGGTCCTTCCCTTTCTGTAGGCTGGACCAGCTTTGCCCTTGGGAGTCCAGGCCCCTGAAAAGAGTGCAAACTCTGAAGGTTCTGAAGAAGGTTTAGAGCATGGCCCAACATGGCAGGATTCGTTTTAAGGGCTTTTCTTTCTTTCTTTCTTTTTTTTTTTTTTTTTTTTTTTTTTTTTTCTGCTTTTAAAATGTCCATCTGTTGCCCTGTTGGGGATGAGTGTGGAGTAGGATGAGTCAAACCTTTAGCAGATTGTCCTGAGTTTTGATAAGCTAAATGCAGGGGAAAGAACACCATTTGTCTATGCAAATGGCAGGAAATGGTAACTAGCTTGAGAGTGGGTGGCTGAGGGGAGAAATGCTTTAGCTTTTCAAGGACCTATTGAAAGATGTGCATTTCTTTAGTGCCCTGCTTGCTGGAGCCTTCTGCAGGAGCACCTGTCCCATTGGCCCCAGTGTGGCTATGTAGGGCTCTCAGGCACTACGTTGAATGACAGCAGCTCTTCCTCTCCGCCATGCCTATTGCAGTCTTAAGCAGCACCCACTGACTGGCTCCTTGAAGACCATGGAGGTGGGGAGGTCTATTTGCACTTGAAGCTGCAAAGGGAAGCTCATGATTTCAATCAATCCACAACTTTGCCTTCATGGAGGAGCATGAAGGGAGGAGACAAAAGCAGACTGATTCGAACTCACGGACCTCACCACCCCAGCCCACCTCTCACCCCATGGCATGTGACTGCTACAAAGACACAAGAAACACTCCTTGTTTTAGAACACAAATACATAAATTTTAATCTGCGAAAAATACAAAATGAAACCATGTACAAGTTATGTACAAACCCTTTTTACAAGACAAGAGAGTTATCACTGGTTGTTACAGATGACAGAGTTGGGTAGATCATTTCAGAGCACCAGCATATATTCTCTTCTTCAATTCCTGTCAGGTCAGAGTAATTAATCATAATCATAATCATAATGCCAACAAAGATCGAAAGGTGAATAAGCCACGCTCTTTTTCCTTAATGAACATGTAGGCTGAACTCTGCATGTGTGTACTTTTTTTTTTTCTTTGTCCCCTAAAGAAACCTTGAAGTGCAGGTTTTGGTGTTATGCAGAGAAAGGTTTCTTTTCAACATCTGGGTGGTGGGATGTGGGCCAGAAGTTTTAGGCAGGATGTGATTGTGCCACCTGGGAATGGAAAGTTTTTAATTAGGATTTCCCAACAGATCTGGGTTTATGTTTGAAATTTTGCAGTTCTGGTCAAAAGCATGTCAGACCGTATTAAGCGGAAGGAAGGGGAGGAGAGCGAGCACTCTGGGGAGGATGGGATTCTGGTTTTGTGTGGAAGTGAGGCTCAGTCTACCTTGCGGGTGGGGCTCCTGTCCCTGCCAGCAGTCTTCCCATGCTGACCCTGAGTCCCATGGGAGAGAAGCACTGGGTCACTCCGGCAGGCGTGTGCCAGTGCCTTGTGTACATTTCCATCTAAGATTCTAAACACTGGGGCCCGGTAGTGCTTCCCAAGGCAGGCAAGGCCAAGAGCATTGGTGTCACTTCTGCCCCTGTTCTGTTAACTAGCAAGACGGAGGAGAAGCAGCAGCACAGAAGTCCTCAAGGGATAAGCAAAGGAAACCTTTCTAAACTGAAAAACCTACCTAAAGATAAAGTCCACTTTCACCTGGCCAGAACATCTCTTCTCACACTGCCTGTTCAGAAAAGCCACCAAAGCAATGTGGTTGTAGCATTTGTTTTCACACCCCTGAAACTAAGGGTGCAGGGTGTGTGCTGTTCAGGGAGGGAAGAAGAACAGTGCAGACATGGACAGGAACGTGAAAGGAGATGCCCACCTTGAAACCCCTCCCTTGTGAGTCCTCCAGAAAGACTGCCAATCACCACACTACCTGTCCAGCCTCCATCCACCATGGCAGCCACAGTGACACATAGTGGCTGAGTGACTGCCCACCTGGGCCAGACCTCATGACAAGCTCTGGGAATGTGGACAAATAAGCAGAGTGAGTCCTTCGAGTGAGTCCTTTGACTTCTGCATCACCATCTCCAACACCTTTCATCTCCAGCCTCATAGATGATCTGCCCTCTCTTTCTTAAAATTCCCCTCTTATTTCTCATTTTCCTGGTTCCGGAGTACCCTAGATCTCCTGTCCCAAGAAGGTCTACTTATTTTGCTCCTTTTTAGTCCTGAAAAACATGACTTTAGCCTACAAACACATCTGCCAGCTGATCTAAACCTATACTTTCTCCGTAAAATAATTCATCCATGATCCTCACTTTCTAAGTGCCTCTGTGGATCTGGCTTCTACATCTGCAGGGCCTGTTGTAGCCCACTCCTTCACTCCCCTGTCCCACTCCCCTTGCCTTTGGGGCCTTCTCTCATGAACCGCTCTCAGCTTTTCCTGCTCTGGATGAACCCAATATAACATTTCTTAGCTGTTGTACTCATGGCCTCCCCTTCCTGCCTGCTTCTCTTGTTTTCCTATTCCTCCACATGGTTCTGTCCTTGAGGACAGATTAGGTGTGTGTTCACTGCACAATGAATATACTCTAGACCCACAGCCATTGCCCCATATCCAGTCGCTACAATCCCAACCAATCTTCTACAACTATTACAATCCATAACATTTATTTGTTATTAAGTGTTCATATTTATTAAAAAAAATATTTATTGAACACCTGTTTTGTGCAATGTGATCTTTCCAATATATGTGTGCCTTGTGTTCCCAGTTAGGCAGGTGGGCTATCTTCCTCTAATAGCCTTACAGTCGTGAGGACACAACGGCTGCTCAGTAAATATCAATTAGCAGTTACTGATGAACATCACCCACCCTGCCACATGCCAGATAATCCTGCCTTCATACCTGGAATGCTGACCCTCTACTAATCTAACTCCTAAACCCCCCTTTCTCTAGAAATCCTACCTTGCTGAACCACTTCAAACCACACCATTTCTCCCTTGTTTCATCTCCTACCATATTGAATGTGAAACTATGTCATTAGGGCTCACCCTTTCTCTAATGGCGCTTTGAGCATGTTTTCTTTCTTTAGTTGTATTATAAGCTGATTGATGGCAGTATCTATATTGTGCTCATTTCTCTCCCACCCGCTCCTTTTACAAATATTTAGCGGGTGCTAACAGGTTTCTAAGCAAGGGTTACCTGATTAGCTGCAAGGATGTTTTTATAATGGAAATTCCTATTTGGCAGTTCTGGACTATTAATTATTCTTTACAATTTGTGGATGTCCTGCCTCATGTTCTTAATATATTACTGTCTAGAAAATAGTATGATTGGCTGATTTTTAAAAATTTATGTATCCATTCCTACCCTCTAATCTACTTCGTGAGTTTGTTGCTGACATTCTAGTAATTCAGGAGAGTCAGGACATTCTACGTCTGATGGTCCTGTGACAGAAAGCAAAGCCAAATGTGTGAGGAAGGGGGGTGTTGCACACAGTGAATTGTTGACTTGGAGTGGGCACCCTTTAGCACTCCTTGCTGCTGAGAATATGTTCAGTTTTGTGTGCATTCTCATGATATTTCCCAGGAAGAACTGACATCTCACTACTTTCAACCTGAAAAATACACAGCCATTGCTGCCCCATCACTCTTTGCTTAAAACTCTTAGTGGCTTTTCATGACTTTCTAAATCAAGTTTCAAACTTTTATCTAGGCCTTTAGACTGTACTTTGTAGCCCCTTCCATGAAGTCGCATCTCAGTTTTCCTCAGTTCCCCTACACAAACTTATCACAGTAGACAAAATAGTCAATCTATTGAAATCACATTCCTACAAATACATCATGGCCCATTTAGTCCCATCTCCCTGGAAAACCCTCATATTACATATCTTTCCAGTCCTGTCACCCAATTACTATTGAAATGCCTCCAAAGCCCATCAAGCATTATATGCCTCTGCATTCTTACCAGCCCATGCAGTTCAATGCAAACTCTTCTTTCTTCCAACCCAAAGAGCTACTCTTTGTACCAGATGCATGCCCATAACTGATGGTATTTTAAAGTACTGCTTATTATATCTTTTTCTTTTTTTCTGTCTTCCTGGATTCTTAATCTATGCCCCAAGTTTGTCTTATCTTTAGATAAGGAGTCTCAGGTCCTTTCTGTGATTAAAAAATATATATATATGTCAAAAGAGGAAAGTCTGCTACAGGTGGTCTAAGTCAGAATTCTTTCTCCAGTCTATCCATGTGGGGCTATGACATCATGGAGCTTCCAACCATTGTAGGGCTAAAGGTGCCTCTGTCTTTGAGCACATAGGCTTCTTTCTATACATGTTTTAAGCAAGCTTACCATAAAAATTGAAAATTAGGCTCTGTGGTCTCTTAAGAAATAAAATTTAAAATGTTTTCCAAGTTTCCTTATTTTTATGGAAATCTTGAAATTATTAACAACTGATACTTTATTGGAAACAACCAATTGGAAGAGACTGCACTTCAGCAACCAATATGACCAAACTAGTACAAACTGTCTAGGAATCATTTCTCATTACTACTCTCTCATAAATAAATCCAAATAGTATCATCACCTCCTCAAATGACCGTGGGATTTATATGCTAAATCATCTCTGCTGGATTAAAATAAAATGCCTTTTGGGAATGAGCAGAGGGGCAGAAAGGTAATTTGCCAGAAGATTGTAAGTAAATTCTGTTTCTTTTGCTTTTTAAGGAGGGTGAGTCAGTCCTAATTAGTGAAGATTCTTTCAAGGGTCATGGCGATTGGTGGCTTTACCACCATTCCAAAAGCAGCAAGTAAGAATAAAACAGAAAATGGATAGATTCTGCCCTGGAACTCAGTGTTCAAGCTGAACGGATCTACTTAGTCTCCTAGGAGTCAAGGCGGCTCACATCTCAGTCAAATGGTTGGATAGTCTTTGTTTCTCTCCCTTCCTACTTTTATTCCTCAATTTCGCCTTTCCTTCCTTCAGTGAGGTTCCCTTTGACAATAAAACAATAGATTATAATTACATTTATGAATGTAAGTAGCTAAGAGATGGTTAGTTTATTAATGAAAGAAAACAACCAAATAAACAGAGGATAGGAAATGAAGTGAGAAGGAAGACTGGTTACTTCCTGAAGATCCACATGGGGAAACATAAGTGGGGAAAATGGCAGGAATCTGGGGTCTCTTGAACCTCTAGTTACATACTAGGAATTGGAGACATGGAATAGAGATGAAGGGATTAACTGAAGCTGGGCCTTGAACCAAAAAAAAAACAAAACAAAACAAAACAAAGGGGAAGGGAGGGATGAAATTGAGAAGAAAACCCTAGAACAGGCAGTGAAATTTGACCAACATGATTCAGGTGCTGGCCATTTTTAAATTGTTATAATAATTCATTTCCCTTAATTACAATTAATTGTGATGGTGACTATCATTTCTCCAAAATGAGGAATTTGCATCTAGAACCTAAAAAGACTCTAAGGTGAAAAGCACAGGAATGAACCTACCTATTCTACGTCCAGAGCAGAAAATGTTCACTACTCATGAGTAAGGCTGGGAGTGTTGCCTGGGTGATGCAGCAAAAAGGACCATTATTCCAGCCCTGGACACAATAGTCTCCAAAAGTTTAGCCAAGAAGAGGCAGCCGCTCCCATGTTCCCACTCCTAACTTAGATCATGTCCCCTGGGACCTGAAAGGGACCTTAGAGTCATCTAGATGAATCACTCTCATTTACAAATGAAGTCACTGAGACACAGAGAGTTTTAAAAACGTTTTCAAAGATCATAGCTAGTTGTTTGTAAATGTGGCTCTTGCACCCTCATATTAAATGGTAACTAGGGAATTTGTGCTTTTTCTCCTTTCAACATGAAAATGTCCCAGATTTCTTACGCTTTTTCACTTTTCCTTTATCCAACCCTAACAAACACTTCCAATTTCCTGTGTATTTAAAATCTTCAATCAATGTTTTACAAAGTACATCATAAGGTGCCAGAACCCTTGGGAAGAAAGAGTTTTGGAATGTTCTTCAATGTGCCTTAGTCACAGTCACTTTTATTTAAGGTGTTTTGTAACGGTTCAAGATGATATTCTAAAATATAAAATTGATGAGAAAAAAATAAAAGTTTTCTCAAGGAGAAAGGTGATGATGGTGATGATATTTTCTGCTTTGTGAACAGCCTGTTGGTGAGTCTTTGATTCCCACAGCACCCAAGAATCATTGGTTTGGGAGAATGGCTTTTCTGGAGCCCTAAACTGGGATGGGAAATCAGAGCCTCATAATGTGGACTGTGCTAAAGAAGACCCTCCTTGGTCTCAGGCAGATGTAGGCAGAAAGACAGACTGTCTCAGCAGAGATGAATGGGACTCAGGGCCAAAGCGCTCAACGAGTAGGAACAAGCCAGGGAGAAGCTCTGGCATTTGCTTGAGCCCTCCAGTGATTTCACAAATCTTACTTGCTTCCATTTCGCTTTCTACTTACCAGGCACCAGCTTTTGCCAAAGGGCCCAACAGCCAGCCATTTTCCTACCTCCTTAACAAAACGCCTCATTTTGTTTTCTAGGCCAGAACAATTCATTATTACAAAGGCTACATAGTATGAACTTATTGCTCTACTTAAGAAAATGAATTTCTACCAGTTTGTTTTGTTTTTTGTGGGGGGATGGTGCTTATGAATCAAGGAGCCCTTTGCTGTAGGAGGCGATCCTATTATGATTTTTTTTTTTTTAAGTTTAGATTCAAATCTCTAGCCACAAATGCATCAATGGATGTGTCGTGGGGTTGGAGTTTGCATTTCTGCTTCCAGATTGCCTTGGTAGGGGAGACACAGGGAAGAGAGGGTAGTGGAAGTGGAGCTTTGTGTCCTGTGTCCCTCTAATGGAAGATTCTTTATGTGGCCACCACAGCCTGCCAGAGGAGACCAAATTGCTCTAACAAATTCGGAGGTGGTTATTAGGAGCAGGAGTGAAGAGCCCACTATGGTTCACGAAGGAAAGAAGAGCGTGGATTGACGTGAATGTACTAAGGTGACCCCAGTGCAAAATCATTATGTAAAAGAAGGCCTAGCTTTCAGGAAAGTTGTCAAAATCCTAGCAAAAGGTTCTCCCCACAAACACATTTGACTTCTGTTGGAAACCAAGAAATGTTTATAAGCCTGAATATAGACTGTTGACGTCATTTTAGTCTGCTGAGTAGGCTAGTGATTAATTATAAGTAGTTTTTAAACAATCCAATTGGACATACATTATATTCACAATACTTTTATAGAACTAATTCTACAAAATGTGACGACAGAGTAACCACAGTCTGACAAGTCACTGCAGGACAATGCCTACGAGGTGGAAGCACGACTATATTGGCTCTGCAGGGAGTGGACAGAGGTGGAGGCTCATTTTGCCTACATTGGTAATTGGAGTACTTAGTGGACATATGTCTTCATGATGATCTCATTGCTTTGCTCTGATCTGATTTGCACTACCATAACTAGGTACCACAGGTCACGGTCCAAAGAGTTAATGGACTAGATATCATGAAATTTTGGGGAGATACTTTGGTTAGCTTGGTTCCTTTAAGTGTCCACAGTTTACATTTTTTTAAGAAAATAGAAATCACTATCACATCCATGCTTCTCCAGAGACCTTGATGATCATATCAAAGACTGATAATTTTAAAGTTGAAAGACTTGCTAAGTTGATTGGAACAAAACAGTTGCCGGGAGACTGTACACCTAGCATGCAAGCGACAGCAGAGCTCTGAGACATTGTAATTGCATCTGATGGCTAGAAAAATCTTTTGACCGCAGTTTAAAGTGGCTGATATATTTGATTTCACTGCTGGTAATTTTCAAAGGCCTTTTCTAACAGTCTATATGAAGTGCATTCATTGCTTTCCTTTTGTTATTATTATTTTTTAAATTGTTGTAACAAGTTCACGTGTTTGGCCCCAGCAACTAAATAAAGGAGAGCATGCAAATTAAAATCTGTCTCCATGATTGTAGAAATTTCCTGGTTTTTAAACAAAAACTCAGTGAGAAGAATGAATGCCCTCTCATAGCCTATGGTAAAGTAAAACTACTGATCAGTTTTACAAACTTCTAGGCTAAAAGCTCTGAGACTTGGGGAGTGGGGAGGAAGTCCACCAGACCCTCTCGAAGTTGACATTACTTGCTCAGGTGGTTTGGAAATACAAAATGAGAAGCATACAGCATGTAGGAGTCCCCACCACTAGAACAGCAAACAGAGCAATGCCTTGTGCGCATCTGGTCCTCAGCTTCCACATCCCAGGCTTGCCCACAACCCTCCTGGTGTCCTTAGTTGGCCAGACAAACCTGATCTGCCAATTGTAGAAAAGCAGCAAGAAGGTCTTTCCTTTAAAAATATGAACAAAGGGGTGAGAATTACAGAATGAAAACTAAAACTACAAAAATATGACTTTCAACTGTGAAAATAAATGTTTCCATTTATTAAGAGCTGGTGTCAATGCAGATCAAAATACACACCCATCCAGGCGAGGAGCAGGTATTCACCTGTCCCCTTCGTCTTCTTTTTTTGGATTGACTAAAATACATGTATACATCATTGGCCATTTTAAAATTGTTTTAATAATTCATTAAAATTAATTACAATTAATTGTGGTGGTGACCATCATTCTCCTCAAAAGAAAAAGAGAGAAAGAAGAGAAAAATGCATTAAGGAGTCTGGCCACTTATTCATTTAGAGTTTGCATTGTTTAGATATAGGGAAGATATTTGACAATGGAAAGAAAAGAAAAATATATTTTCTTTCTAATAAATAAAAATAATTTAAAATGCTAGAGGCTATACATGACTATTTTAGTATGTTCATTTATAAATGAAATCATTTTCTTTTCCAAAATACATGGAAGCAATATTCAAGGCAGACAAAGAGAAAGATCTGTCTACTTTATTTTCTGGCAATTCTTGCTTATCCTAACGTTTCCACCAGTGATTCAGCATGTAAGAAGAAAAGTCACGTCACCATTGATGAAGTTTGTCAGGCTTTAAAAAAAAATAGTTCTGGTCTCCTGGGAGTCAACATTCATCTTCAACTTCTCTGATTGGTGGAATCAAGCTGCTTGTGGATTTATATTGGTTGATCTGGTTAGCCATGTGGGTACTCATGGGCTTGATTTGAATGTTTCTGGGATAGGCATTATCCGGTTCATCTGTAAACCATTTCTTTTCTGCTAAAGGGCAAAATGGATAGAAAACAAGAAGGAGAAATTAGAAGTTTAATTAGTCCTAAGGCAAAGCCTTTGGAAAGTTCTTTGAAAAATGCAAAAAGGTAATCTATAGAAGCCGACAGTGAGTTAATTGCTAAGAGAGACAGTGCAGTGTAGGGAGGACCCCAGAACCTGAAACATACCTCTGCTTCCTGTAGCAAGTGATGAATAAAATGTGTCACTGGGACTCAGAGGCCCCATGAGTGGACCTCAGAGGCTAAGGAGGGGTTGGAGAATGGACTCTGGCAATATTCCTTGGAGTTAATTTCGTGGCCAGAAAAGGTTTGGTGGGGAAGGGATGTTGCGTATATCAGCCATTGGGTACAGACATTGTGCCTGTGCATCTATTGATTCGAGTGGAACAGAAGGGCACCACCACACTTGCTGCAGAGCGAGTGATCTAGAATCTTATACAGAATCACCACCTCCCAGCCTTTCCTTGGCTTTGCTTATAACACATACACATAAAGTCATGTCTCAACTTTACCACTCTCCTTTTTCATTTGTAGCCACTTTGGGGGGTCTAAACTAAACCCATAGATTTTGCTGGCCAAAAATCTATGCAAATCAGAATAGCGACCAATGTTTTAAAGAGGATTTTGAGGTGGCTTTTATTTCAAGAAAGAAAACTCTGTGTTGGTATAAAATTATGAATAGAGTTCCAAGTGGCAATATCTTAACTGACTATAATAACCCAAGCTGTCGACAAGGGAGCTCATTGAAGTCTTGGCATTTCATTTCCACCCTAAATACAGAAATGGCTGAGAGAGAATGCTGAGTCAGGGTGTTCGGGGACTGGGGTGAGAATGAAAATGGTCTAGCATCCTCTTCGCAGTGCAAAGCTATTTTACAAGACTCAACCCTCATCCCCGCCTCTTTCTAGGATTGAAATTTTCTGGGAAATTGGCCATGTGTATAGATAGGAAAGGACTGGGCAAATAGGACATTCTAACTTGGGAATCATAGCCTCACTTTAGTGGCTTAGGGAAAGAAAAGCAAAAGGGTAAAAGCTATCAAGCATGTCCACTGCTATAGAGACAATGGCCTCTCTAGCTGCTTTTTCTGCTTACCAGAACAATTTGTAACTGCCTTGTCAGTGGTCCTGGATGGACACTATAGTGAAAACTGCTCACCTGGTTTGATAGGGGACGTTGGGGGTGGGAGGGTATGTGCGTGTTTGGCTAATGATTTATAAATTAAGTATCTATGATCAGCTTATGACCACTCTGCTTGTTTCTCCTCAGTTCTTATTTCTGCTATTTCAAGGGCCCTGAGCTGTCAATGTCAAGGAGGGCTGTCACTGGAGCAGGGATGTGCCTGAGTCAAAGCCTCGCCCCACTTTTATGCAGCAGCTCAGTTTACCCCACAGGAAACTTGCTACCTCTTGCCTCATTCTCCCCATCCCCCTCCTGCTCTGGCTCGCTCACCTATTATAATTAAGTTCACTTTGATTTGAACAGATTGGACGATAGGAATTCATAATGCTACATCCTCACAGTGAAGCTAACTGATTAAGTGCTTTAAATTATTCCCCCTGACAGAATGATAAAGTTACAATCTGTTCTGAGATGATCTACAGCTTGCCAGACTCCTACAGCTTCTTTCTACATTCATTTATCTTTTTGTCAAGCAGAGTTTTTTTTTTTTTTTCCTTAAGCTTCAATTCCATAGATCTTTTAAAGTCATCAGCACATCTGAATTATTAATGAGGCTTTAGAGGCAAGGTTCCTGATGGGCTGGTTAAAAAAGGTTGTATAGAAATCCAAGACTGTGTACACATCAAAATAATTTCAGCTCCATTTAAAAAACCATTTAGTTCAAGTGTGACATAGATGAACCATTATGCATTTGTGGAAACCAATTTTTTGTGATCTACGATTAAACTAACCTTTCAGAGAGGAGTAAAGTGTGATGGTTATCATGTTTTAAAAGCATTGCCAGGCCGCTGAAACAATTTCAAACTATGCCTTTTTCCAGCGGTTTATGTGTAAAGATGATTTTCAGAGAGGTTGAGCCTGGTGTTTATGCTCAGGTTGCCTAAGCTGCCCTCGGTTTTTGGCCATGCTGTTATGCAGACTGATTTTGCAAAGGGATTTAGTGCTAGGTTGGACATGCCAGGTTGGAAGAGTGAACTCAGCTGATGGAAATGAGTAGGTCTTTTGGGTGAAAGACCTAAGACAGCTGTGATTTGCTGAAATTTTTACAACTGCTGCAGAGAATAATTGTTCAGAATTTAGTCTTTGCAGTTCAATTCAAAGTTGGCATTTTGACCTTTCACGGCAGAGAGAATATCAATTTCCTTCTGCTGTCTGAAAGAAAGAGAGCATTATTTCCTAATTTAAGCTTCTCTCTTTCCTTTTACATTTCTTGCCATTAAACAGAATCTAAGCAGAGTAGACCTTGTTTTGGCCATGCTGTCTCAACACAAGGAATGAGTTGTGTTAAAACACATTGTGGTGAGGAGTTGAGGTCTTCCTTATGCCTGAGAAACAGCTGTTTAATTTGGGTGCCTCCTAAGATATAAATGTGTGTGTTCTTGGAGACTTGGTTATATAGGATGGTCAGGAAATGGAACTATATGAATGCTGTGGGTGTTTTACTAAAATGTCTGGTGGCAACAGTATTTTACAAAGAGATTCTCCCAACATGCTTCCAAGGAACACACATTTCAATGATCGCCAGCCATTCGGCATCCATGGAGAGTGCAAGTAGGACAATGACAATTTGATGTATTGAGTCTTGCCTTCTGAAGAAGAAACAACGCCAATGGGTGGCTACAAAATTGACCACCAGGAAGAGGACTCAGGGAAGCAGCCCTAATGAATGTTGCCATGGTCAAGGATAAATCCAAATCCCTGAGTTTATCTCTGCTCCCTGTTTCATCTCACACGCCAGAAAGATTTCCAGGGGCTTTATTTTCATCTCTAAGATGAGAAGGGCAATTGATCGGGGTGGGAGGGCTTTCTCACTGCCAGAGAAAAATAGCCTCATTTCTTAATAAGCTTCTTAAGGATGAGATGCCTGTTGTCAGTGCTCTGAGTACAATGTGTGACATGCCAGGAGTTCATGGAGTTAGGAAAGAAGAGGCATTTCAGTTTGTGGCTGGGGCGGGGGGCTAGTGGGACAAGATAAAAATCTGGAAAACAACTGCAGAGAGATGCGGGTAAAGCAATTGCCACTGCCACTGGGACATGTCACCTATCAAGACCAGCCATGCTATGAGCTGTCCACCGTGAAGAAGCAAGTAGATGTGGGCTAAGGAGACAGCACAGGGCAGGAGGTGAAAGTTAAGCAGATCTGGCTAACATACCGGTTGCGTGACTCTGAACAAGTTATTAGCAAATTTATCTTAGCTTCATTCCTTTTCTGTAAAATAGGGCTGATGATACAAATTTCCTAATAGTGTGGTTAAGATAAATGGAGCTAGCACCCTTGAAGCACTTATACAGGTCCAGACACATGGTAAGTAAATGTGAGTTGTTAAGGTTATGAGTATTATTAATACTATTAGTGGACATTATATCGCAGTGGCTAACTTCACATACTCTAGTGTCTCTCAGATTCTGCATCTTTCAAAGGGAGACACAGCATCTCCATCTGAAGCTGTTGTGAAGATTGAGTTTGTATAGGTAACTGAAGAGTGCTCAGGAGAGTGCCTGGCCCAAGGCAGTTGTGAAGCGTTAGCTTTTACAGTAAGTTTAATACTAGCCTGAGTACTATCGGTACTAAAGGATGGGTGGCACCTCTTGAATGTGATTACAAATGATGCCCTTCAGCAGAGATGTTGAGTAGGGGTGTGTATATCGGGGTGTATCCTGAAGAACACAGATGTGGCAGCAGAGGTGACAGAGGGGGATTTGGTTGGTCATCTTCGTTTTGAAGGTAAAGGAGAGGAATAGGTAACCTGGTGTTATTTCTGGGGAGCTTAGGGTTTCTCCCCTCCCAGGGTGCCTCTATGCCTTTGAAATACTGCATTTGACTCACCAGGCCTCCTATCCCATCTGCGAGCCATCGGTTTCTTGCATTTCTAGTTTCATCACTGAGATCACAGGGTTTAAAGGGTCAAAACCTCCTCCTGCCACAGGGCTGCAGGTCACCCTGGAGGACTGGGCTCTTGCAGGGAAGGGCCCCAGAGCTAGGCTGACTGAGCTGCCACCAGCAGAGGAAGAAACAGGCTGCACTGTGAGAACTGAGCTTCTCTGTTGGCTCTGTGGGTTGTCAGTGCCATGGGCTTTAGCCTTTTCACAGAACTACCCCCTAGAGAAGATTGCAGAAAAGGGGAGACAATGATACAGCAAAAGCATTTGGAATAATTGGCCCTCTTCTCACTACACCACAAGCTGAGGTTGAGAGAGAAAAGGCTCAAAAAGAAAAGATTCTGTTTGGAGAGAGACAACTATGGAGAACAGTAAGGGCTAACAAGAAGCTTCGACCTTCAAGGGTAATGCTGTGTGGTTTCCTGTCCTGCATTTGTGATAGGCAGCCTGGCACACTTCCTCTGCCCAGCAAACCCTGATGCCACCACTATCGCCACCCACACATACTACCTCCTCTCCTGTCTGTGAGCAAAGTATGCCTATTTCATAGAGATACAAATTATTTGTACCAGAACAAAAGCAGTTACCGTTTATGAAAAACCTTCTCACTTCTTTGCAATTGGCTACCATGACTCTGTCTCTTTTAACTGAAAGTCTGATTCTGCCATTCTTTGAGCAAACAGCTCTTCCAGCCCTCCTCTGTGGCCCTTAGTCCAGCCAACACCTTGAGGACAGATTCTTCACTAATTCCTTTTGGGTGGCAGGGGATAATCCCTCTCACCTCCAGTGGTTGCAATGGGCATGCAATCTTGCATGGGAGACAGTCAGCCAGTGTAGTGACAGGTGCCCACAGCTACTTCTTTATCATATTGTGACAAAGCAGGGATGGGCTGAAAGAAGCTGATTGAGAAATTGATTTTTACCCTGTCTTGACTTCCACAGGCCCTGGAGTTTCTGTACTCTACTCTTTCTCCTTCAAGGAGCCTGTTGCTATAGGAACCTGGCAGGTTGATTTAATTGTCTCTATCGGGATGCAGACACCTTTAGGCTTTTCCCATGCTGCAGAAGAGCCAGGCAAAAGGTTTTCCTGGTCATCTGGGATCTTGACAATGCTGCCAAGAGGCATAGTCGGTCTCTCTACTCATTGAGCTTACAGGGCTATTCCCCATTCTCGAAAGCTGTGTGACCAGCTTGAGAAAGTGGCACCAGCACAGCAGCATCATGAGGCAGGTAGAGGCACTCATATTTTTTTTTTAAATAAACAAGGGGACAAGGGTAATATAGAAAATGGTTAAAGGTATAAAATATGTAAAGTCAATTTATATCAAATATTTATTGAGCACCTACGGTAAGGATCTGGGTCATAATCTTTAATATTCAGAGCAGAATTTGAAACCTCTCCCAATTGTGCCAGAAGTTTAACTGCATGTATAAGGGTCTAGCTTTCTCTATCCATTTGAACTGGCCTTGGAAAGAACCCTGAGTAGCAGACTTTAGGGACAGTGATGATGCCATGATCACCCGAGTGTTGAGACTGAGAAGGCTTCACCGTGCCTTCTGGTTTACCAGCCTACTTATTGTTCACCCCTTTCAAAGCCCAAAGCAAGTTGGACTAAATGGCTTACAAATTTCTTCTCTTCTAGAATGATGCAGATAACAGAGTTCCTAACTTTTTAAATGTATGTACTTCCTTTTCAAAGAACTCTTTCACTTTCTACCCTTACCTCCTTGTTTTTTTTTTTTTTTTTTTTTTTTTTTTTTTTTTGTGGTGAGGGGCAGGGGGCAGTGAACAGGAAGAGATACAATAATAAGAAACTTGTATGCCCACTTCCTAGGTAAGCGGATGTTCTACTGAAAGAAGAAGGGGAAGTTTTGAGTCAAATAGAAAACAATGGAGGAAACTCTTCACTCTATTAAGGAAAGTATAATATAGTAATTTTGGCAAATAAAATTGAAGTAATAATGATCCTTCTCCATCATCAAATTTAACATCAGTCAAATATGGTCAATTCTCAATTATCTACCCCTGGGGCATGACTGTGTGCCCAAAGTCCAGGAAAACCTCAAAATTCCATCTCATATCATAGTCTGTTCCCATTCCATTCCCATCACAATATCATCTCATTGGAGTTGCTAACAGATTGTGTATAAAATGCACTTTGGATTTACTTCTCTCTATCTGCCCGATCTCTGGTTGGGATTTAACAAATGTCTGAAAGGCAGGTGGCAGGAGAGATTTGGGTAATACAGTGACTGAACCATCAGCTCCCAGATAACTGGGTGAGGGCTGTTGAGTTGATATACACAGCAGAACACTTTTAATTTGAGTCATACTGATCAAGCATAAAGAAGACCAATGCTTTTGCCATTAATAACCCTCCTGGTTTAAATAAAAGGAGGATGAAATATTGACAGAGAAGCAGGTTTGCCAAATGGAATAGCTGTAAATGTTTTCCAGAAAAGTTTATCAACTGGTATCATCACTTGATTGAGTAGGTCTTGCCAAGATGAACACAGAGATGTGAACAGACCGATGTGGGGACTGGGGTTGGGGGGTGGCAATGGGGGAAGTGAAGGAAGCTGGGTTTCTTGATGGGAAAATGCTTTCGGACTTGGAGCAAGGTACCAGGGTGGGCAGGGAGGCCACGTGCAGATTAAAAGGCAAGCCAGATGAAGAGAAGTTCCCCCCAAATTACCCAACCCCACACCCAAGAACACCAAAACAAACTCTAAGGAATCTAGCAATAGCAGCAGCACAGCCTCATTGCGCTGAGCAATTTAGAAAGTGGAAGAAGGAAGGAAGACAAGAAGGAAGGGAAAAGGAGAGGGAAAGGATGGGGGGGGAAGCAAAACAAAATAAATAAAACCACAAACAGAACAATATAAATAAAAATAAACCAATAACAGAATAAAATTTGTAACTCCTTTTTTTTTAATTTCACAAAAGTTTTCACAAGGACAACGTTATAGAAGAAAACCCCCAGCAGTGGCTAGGTCATGCAGAACCATTAATTGTCATACCTTGGCCCATTCTATTCATCCTTGTTGCACTTTAGAGAGAGAAGTAAGCTATGTGAGTTTTACAATGCTTTTAAACTGTCATATTTCCTGTTGAGCACTTTAACTGGCACATTCTTATAGTTATAAATGTTCTGAGGGCGTAACTTTATAACCTCCTTTGCAAAGAATGCATGAAGAGCTCTTCATGATCCAATACTAGGGGATACATATATATAGTTATATATATATAGTTATATATATATATATATAGTTATATATAGTTATATATATAGTTTTATATAAAGAGATAGTTATACATAATATAAATCAATATATAGAAAGACAAAAATAATTTGAAAAAACTCTTCCACTCATAGGGCTTGTTAATTTACATGTATACAATTATTCCCCATCACAATACTGGTTTGAATACTACGCTGCCCCTGTCTTTGGTGCGGGGGAGGGTGGAGGTTCTGACAGAGCCTCACCATTTGTCAGTAAAAGTGCTTGTCAATTCACACAGCAAGCAAATCTCCAAAACTATCATGCTGGAGGGGACGAGGGATCCAAAATCTAAATCCAAAACATTCACCATAAAACCCTTTTTAGAGATGGTACAGCTGTGACATGTTTTCCTCCCCCCTTTTACCCCTATTCTATTTGATGGAATTCTTTAAAGCAAACTGTTCAAATATGTATATACCAGCCTAGTCCATCCATAAGAGAAATTGGTTATGGTGAATTGGCCAATTTTTAAGAACTACCGCACTGCCTAAAGCATGATTTGCATGCATAAAGCATCTGACAACTATATGTTGAAAAAAGGGTATTTTTCTACCTCTCCTCTCATGCTTACTAAGTGTTAAAAAAGAAAGAACAAAAACAAAAGAAAAAATAACTATACCAAAACATGTTTGGCTCACTGTTGCACTCTTCTCATCCCACGTCTCATAATGACAAAGAGCAGCTCTCTATTGTCGTCATTACCCTGCCTAAATTGGCTATATTGACTAAAGTGATGATGAGGAATTCTTTCCCACCAGCTTTCTGCATTGGGACAGCCAGCACCGTGCAGCTGTGCCAACAGTTGAAGGTGGTGGCTGTCTTTTGTCTTTGTTGAGTCAACTGTGGCTGATCCTCCTACATTCTAATTTATTTAGCATGTCGGCTCCTGGAAAAACATGATCTGCAGCTGGGTTTGTCTTCCTCTCACTCTGCCCCAGCCCTTCCTCCTACCTGGCATTGGGGCCCTAACTAATCAAACAAAGGGGAGTAAAAGGATCCCCTGAGGATACATGGAAAAATACTTGCTCTTTCCTGAGCATTATTTATTCTGTACATAAGGTAAGCAATTCACCTTTTAAAAGATGTGAAAGTCCCAGGAAGGCAGTTTTTAATGACTTACATCTGATATTTATGATACATATGGCTTTTCATCCCAAATGTCAAAAGTGAAAGAAAAAAACTAAGTATTCATATGGCAACATAAGGAGACAGAATAACAATTTAATATGCAATCAAACCTCTTTTCACTTAAACTAAATGACTAGAATTTGATACATCCATGATTGGAGTACTGTTCTTTCCTCCACACTAAGGTGAGAAATGTTCATAAGAACTCCCAGAGGGAACTGACTCTGGGACAAAAGGCCTTGGTGAGTAACTAAAAAAATCTCTGATGTTCTCTTGCAACAAGCAAGTCCTTCAAAATCATCTACACAAATTGTGAAAGCTTTTCAAATACTTCGCAATACTTCGGCCCAGAGACTGGAAACAATCGATATGTTTTCATTGCTGTCTGGTTGCTTGTTTCAAATAAACATGTGCTAACTTATTGTGTGTATAAAAAAGAAAGGAACAACAACAACAACAACAAAATCAAAACCCAAAGCACCCTGATAATCCTGATAAATCAGAATCAACTTTTCTTTTACATTAAATAAACTTGCTCTGCCTAACTGACATTGATCACAAGGGCTCCCTTCTAATCTGTGAACTCGTTCCTGCAGTGAGCTATTTATGTCTGGAGCATGCCTTTGGGTTATTTTTCCCCTAGAATCATAAATAACTTTTGGTCCGTCTGCTTATTTGCTGTTGTGCTCAAGGGTTTTATGGTGGTGAAATAAAAATGACAACCACATGCACACTATCATACATATGCAAATATGTGTAAAAAAAAGAAGGGGGGGACTACAAGGGAAAACAGGGAAAGTTACTTTGTTGGAAACACCAACTGGGGAAATGAGTGGCAGATACAGTTTCACACAGTGGCGGTGGATACACATATCAAAGCCGCTCTTCCTGCACGTACTTCTGTTTGTCCCGGGACTCCCTGGACTTGGGCCGGTTCTGTCGGTTTGCCGTGGATGGGATGGAGTGAACAGAGGAGCTCTTCTTGCTGGAGGACTGCGACGAGTGGGAGGAATGGGACAGGCTGGCCCGGGACTGGCCGGCGTTGTGGTCAAACTGCATTAAGCAGAAGATCAGGTCCGTCGGCACGAGCTCAAACTCATAGGGGGGGTTGGTGATGACATACCTGGACAGGAAAAGCAGAGATGTCACCGCCCGAGAGTAACTGAGTAGAGAATTCAACCCTCCCTGAACCAAAAGCAATGGCCTGGTTACTCAGGACTTTCAGAGGATCTGGAAGCTGCACTTCTAGCTGGTCCGAGGCCTTAAACATTCTTTTCCTTGTTAAATGAAAACTTCCTCTGTTTAACTCAACAAAGGAGGCCAGCCAGGAGCCCAGGCAGAGATGTGGAATTAGGACCAGTAATGGAAGGACCAAACTTTGCTTCTCGTGGTCTACACGTACCTTTCTATCCAAGGTCAAAGTCACTTCCAAGTAGCCCAGCCTCAGGAGGTTTCATGAAGTGTGATGCAACTTTCATTCCAGAATTTGTGGACAATCCCAGATATACATCACAAGATCTTTGTTTACTATTACAGAGTGTCTCCTTAGACTATATTCTCGCTCTTTACCTTTTAAAATCTATTTTGGTGGGAGAATTTGGAATTTGGAATTCACATGGAAGAATCTAAGAACCCTGCCTACCTATCAGCACTACTTTGTTGTTCTTCACAATGAGTTGGAGCTTTCTTTGGTCAACAGCAAATGTGACTAAGATGATCACCCTGTTTCATTTAGAGCAGTGGATCACAAAGTGTGGTCCTCAGGCCACACAGCTCAGCATCACCTAGGAACTAGGAAATGCAAGTTCTTAAGCAACCCCACCCAGACCTACTGAATTGGAAGTGCTGAGGATGGGGTCCAGCAATCTGTAGTCCAACAAGCTCTGCAGGTGAGTTTCATGCTGGCTAAATTTTGAGAACCCACTGGTCTATAGCAATTG
Organism: Rhinopithecus bieti; assembly: GCF_001698545.2. Taxonomy (NCBI): domain Eukaryota; kingdom Metazoa; phylum Chordata; class Mammalia; order Primates; family Cercopithecidae; genus Rhinopithecus; species Rhinopithecus bieti. The sequence goes on along the minus strand of NW_016805181.1, from coordinate 6,013,945 downwards.
TTCTCAATTCTGGCTATACATTATAATCCCTGGGTATTATATATAAAATTTTTATATATTTTAAAATATATATATGATTTTTTTCTTCCTTCCAGACCAGTTAAATTAGAGTAATCAGAATATTTTTTAAAAGCTCCCCAGGTGATTCTACTATGCAAGCAGGGATGAGAAACGCTTGTTTCTGCAGCACTGTTGCCTTGGGTATATTATGCAAACTCACTGATCTTGGTAATTCCAGGATGTACTTTTAATTTTTGCCTGCTATGAATTTATGTTAATGCATATGAGAAAAATATAATTAGCACATCTAAACTGTTATTTTTTCTGCTTAAGGTGATAATATACAATTGTCTCAAAATAAATATGTAAAAGTTAAAAAGTGAGTCAATTTAAAATATATGAAGTAAAAATATAGGATTCTAAGATATGGCAGAAGAACCACTTGTCTTAGGGCCGGGTGTGGTGACTCGCACCTGTAAGCCCAGCACTTTGGGAGGCCAAGGTGGGTAGATCACTTGAGGTGAGGAGTTCGAGACCAGCCTGGCCAACATGGTGAAGCCTTGTCTCTACTAAAAACACAAAAATTAGCTGGGTGTGGTGGTGTGTGCCTGTAATCCCAGCTATTCAGGAGGCTAAGGCAGGAGAATCGCTTGAACCCAGGAGGCAGAGGTTGCAGTGAGCCAAGATTGCACCACTGCACTCTAGCCTGGGCGACAGAGCAAGACTCCATCTCAAAAAAAAAAAAAAAAAAAAAACTTATCTTAAACACTAGCAATGTGAAATGATATATCTCTATATTAGATACCAACAGATGTTATCCTAGTAGCTGGAGTTTGGGAGAGATGTTTGTATTCAGACTTTTGTAATTGGGTGATGGAATTATTCTATTAATACAAAACTTGAATTATTACCAAAATGTCTTTACATCCACTATTAGTAATTATAGAAAAATGCTTCCCATCACCTCCAAACTCAGTGCCACATTTAATATGGGCAGGGTAATTTGCAAGTTGGGGAGATGTATACAGACCTTTGCCTTTACAGTAGGGGATTATTGTTTCTGTGATTAGGTGGGAGGGCAGATTTGAAACCAATACTCACCTCTTTGTGCACTGACTGGGGGTGCTGAGGTGGGCATCTCTCAACCGGTAAATTCCAAAACAAAGCATATTATATGTTTTCAGAGCTTTGCAGAACAGATCACCATAACAACCACCATCCTGGGAGACAGCAACAGAACAGAGAGAAACATCCTTTTTATTTGCCTGAAAATCAAGGGCCAGCAGGGAAAAGGGTCTTTTCATCAAAGCTTGTTTGGTGTCTCCCAAGTTGGAGGGTCCATGTGCCAAGGAACGGCAGTGGAAGAAGTCAACATGGGTAACAGACTACAGACAATATGTGTGATTTTTAGGGATCAGGTAACAATGGGGCTTTCCTCTGGTGTCTCTCCAGTTTTCCACCTGTAGCAATGGGGTTTGAAAGCTCTAAGGAGATAATGCTTCTCCCTCACTTTAAGTGAAAGTGTAAAGCTTGACGGTCTCAGATGCATGCTTAGGTGAGGAGATGAACCCTTCTCTGCAAAATGGTGATTATGTTCAGCCCCAACTCAGCTGTAACCACTGTGATAGGATCATGTTGTCAAAACTGCCTGAGTGATAATGAAAACCACAGCGAGGAGGAGGACCCCACTAGGTCCTATGGTGACAGACTCTTTCAGGTAAGGACCCTGTGAAAAGCACAATTTACAGACCTCAGAGATGGCAAGGATGGAAGAGAATGTGTTTCCCCAGGAGCCAGGGGCCTGCAGGCTGAATAACTGGGATTCGCAGTTCTGATCAATTCACAGCCACCTTCCCAGGGTCTGGGGCCTGATGCAGAAAGTGAAAGCAAATGCATCCACTTGGAAATGCTGGCTTCAGCAGCCAGGTGGCTTCAGGTAGATGTTAACAGTATTACATGAAGGGCACTGGGCACTGCGGGATGGCTTCACTGGGAATAAAATGACTGTCTTCGTCCTTCCAATCACTGGAATTCTCATATTGGTCTCATACTAAAGAACACAGATGGGACCAAAGCTTACCATTATCTAAAGTCTTTATCCTAATCAAGTGCATCAATAAGTAAATGATAGGTATAAAGAGCCACTAGCTATGAAACTTCCCTTTCAAAAAAAGCCTAGTCTCACATAGGTCCCAGCCCATAATCAAACTAAAATATGGGGCAAGTATGCAGCATTGTTTCAGAAAAAACAGAGACACATCCTTTCTTTGGCTCCTTTTCCACTATTTAGTCTTTCTGGGTGACACTATCGTTTGCATAACAGGTTTATCAGTTTCTATGAATATGGCTGCATCTCTTAAATGCATCTGTGGGGTTGAGCTGGGAATAAGGGCAAAGACACTACACTTCTGTCACAGTGCCTACGCTAGGCAGGTGCATGGAATCAGAAGGGAGATGCTGGCCACTTCTGTCACAGGGAGGACCCGAGGGAATATGACTGGGTCCAATCTCAGAAATTACAAGGTCTAGGTTTTGAATTACAAGCATTAAAGGATCCACATGAGATTCTGTTTGTTTGGCTGGTGTATCTGGATACATCTGACTACTGACCACCCTGGTGCTTTGAAAACCACCAGTGCCTGGGTCATACTCACATATAAAATCTAAGAAACCTGCAGGATGAGGCTGGCCACCTCCATGTGCTATTAATGTATAGTTGGGTTGAGTATCCCTAAGCTATGCTAAGAGCCTGTGGAAATATTTCCCAACCTTGGCTGCATGCTGGAATCACCTGCTGCCTCCCACCTCGTGCAGAGGATACGTGAAGAGAACACCAAGGAGTGAGAAAGCCCACAGGCTCTGAAGCCAGGATGCCTTGGTGCAAATTCCCAATAGGTCCAGTGCTCATTCTCTCTGGGCCTCAGTTGACTTAGAAGGTGTGATACTAGAACTTACATCAAAGGGTTGCTATGAAGATTAAAATGAATGACTTATGCATAGAACAAAGTGCCTGATACAGAGTAAACCATAAATATCACCTCTTACAGTTATCTACAATAGGAAGGAGAAAAGACAGATGCCTAGCTTGTCACATCTGACACCACGTTCTTCAGGATCAAGCTTTTCCCAAACAGCAAGCTCAGGTGACCACGGTGCTGTGGACTCACCCCTAAGTCTGCAAATGGCCCATCGAGCAGAGCTAACTGGGCCACTCGGCAGCGGTCCCTATTGGCCAGTGTCTGCGGGGTGCTGTAGCCACCTCTAAGGGCATTCTCCTCAGCAATCAGAGCTTCCAGCTCCGGTGTGGCTCCTCCGGTCACCAGGGTCCGTATCAGGGTGAGGATATTGTCATTGAAGTATGTCTGGGGAAGGAGAGAAAGTGGGGGGAAAGTCCTTTAAGCAAACACCCTAAAGTCATGACAGCCGACATCCAAATTACAACTTTTCTTGGTATCTCCTGTTTAAAGTTCTGGCCTGTCGCTTCAAATAATTTTATGTGGGAAGTGAAAAGACAGCAGCCTCCAATTATTCCATTATTTTCTCTCCTGCTTGGCTCTGCCATGACAGCCTGACTTAAAAAACCCAGTTCAGGGGATTTTTAGTAAAGAGCTCAAATCTGAATAATTAGTGTTTACCATAATTGGTTTTAGTAGGGATACAAATATTGCCTCCCCCTCCTCAAGTCTACATGTCTACTATGAGACTCTGGACACATGTAATAAAATGCAGCCTGCCCCAGCTGCTAACCCAAGCAGCATTGTCTCTGAGGTCCTGTCACCCATGTGCCAGGAAGCTTCCTCCCCATGACAATGGCAAAACCTTTCATTAATGCCGCACGCTCAACAATTTATCACATGCGTTGATAACTGTCTAACCCAGAAATCTCGATCAATTAAATATGCCAGATAAATTTATGACAAGGTGAATGTCCTGGTAAGTGTACTTTGGCTTTTGTTTTCTAAAATAACCTCAGTAGTCTGAGGCAAATATCACTTATTAAAGAAGTTTCCCTCTAAGTGTACATTTGTGTCACATCTGAAACATAACAGATCTGTCAGGAACAAAACAATGGGAGTTTTAAAAAAATTAATAGGATGTCAAGTAAAGGAGCTTTAAAAGATATTTGTCACCAGCCTAATTTGACAAATTTTCAGGTAAGGGTGTGCATTCCATTTTCCTATGTAAGTAGAAATCAAGCAGGCTAAAAAACTCAAATCAAAGTTTGCCTGTGGCTTTTGAGGATGTACTTTGGAAAGAGGTAAGGAAAGATGCAATTGTACCTCAGCAACTTCTTAGAGAGTTTACCTGGCAAGGCATAGTAGGGAACAAACCAAGTAAGGGTGAGCTCAAGTTCCCATCTCAGGTTTGCTAACTAGTTCTATGTCTTGGAGGTTGCCTAGTCATTCTGGGCTCCGATTTTTCTCATCTGTAAAATTAAGTGCAGTCACTAAAACCAAATTTATATTCACAGAATTCCATGAGGACTTCTGAATTAAGATGATAGTTGCTAGTGGGGCTGGATTCACATTCCTTATTGAAATACTTACAAAAACACCTCAATGTGATACAAAATTCCAACTGCAAAAGAAACTAGGAATGTTATTGATAGCCTGCCAGACCCTAAAGGAAATTTATGCTCAGAGTTAAGAGATGCCCATAGGCACAGAAGCAGGAAAAGGACACTTAAAGTAGGATATGTTGCTGGAGAGGTTATGGGAACCAGGGATCTAGAGTTGGGCTGAGGGCTTTATGCTGACTTTGTCTCTCAGAAGCAGTGTGACTTTGGAAAGTTATTTAACATTTTTGTGCCTCCGTTTCGTGATCTGTAAAATGTAATAATAGAGTGCTGCATGGCTCTATGACCTACCCATGAAGCACTTAGAAACATGTTTGGTGCACAGGAAGCAATGATAAACATTTTGGCCTCATATCAGAGACATGAGGCCTTTGCCAACAAGAGGAGCAGTCAAACCCATTCCCAACCTTCCTTTGACTTTTTAATCATTTTTTTTTTCTTTGAGGGGTGGGGAACTCAAGGCTTTAAAAGCCAAGCAAGGGATTTTAAACTCAATGTGGTAGAAAATGGGAGGTCAGCCAAGTATGGTGGTGCACACCTGTAATCCCAGAACTTTGGGAGGCCAAGGTGGGAGGATCACTGGAGGTCAGGAGTTGGGACCAGGTTGGCCAACATGGTGAAACCTAGTCTCTACTAAAAAAAAAAAAAAAAATAGCTAGGCATGGTGGTGGGCACCTATAATCCCAGATCCTCGGGAGGCTGAGGCCGGAGAATTGCTTGAAACCGGGGCGGCAGAGGTTGCAGTAAGCTGAGATCATGCCACTGCACCCCAGCCTGGGTGACAGAGTGAGATTCTGTCTCAGAAAAATGATGAATAAAATACTTAGAAATAATTGTACCCAAGGAGGAACAAGACTGGTATACTGAAAACTACAAAAAAATTACTGAAAGAAATTAAAGACCTAAATAAATGGAAAGACATCCCATGTTCATGGATTGGAAGACTTGATTTATTAAGATGGAATACTACCCCAATTTCCAGATTTTATGTAATGCCTATCAAAATCACAAAGTCCATTTTTTTGTAAAAATGGAAAAATTGACTCTAAAATGGCAACAGATCCAAAATAGCCAAAGCAATCTTACAGTCTTGTAAAAGAAAGACAAAGTTGGAAGATTCATACTTCCTGGTTTCAAAACATACTACAAGACTACAGTAATCAAGATAGCATAGTAGTGGCATAGGATAGACCTATAGACCAATGGAAAATAACTGAAAATCCAGAAATAAACTCATTCAGTTATGATCAATTAATTTCAGTGTGGGTGCCAAGACCATTCAATGGAAAAATTAATATAGTCTTTTAAACAAATGGCATAGCAACAACTGGGTATCCACATGCAGAAGAATAAAGTGGGACCTATACCTCACACTATATGCAAAAATTAACTGAAAAGGGGTCAAAGATCCAAATGTAAAAAGCCGAAACTGCAAAATGCTTAGAAGAAAATATAGGAGTAAGTCTTTATGACCTTTGATTTGGCAATAGTTTCTTAGACATGACACAAAAAGCATAAACTACAAAAAAAAAAAAAAAAACAGATTAAATTGGACTTCATAAAATTTTAAAATGTTTGTGCTTTGAAGGACACTATCCAAAAGGTGAAAAAAACAACCTACAAAATGAGAGAACATGTTTGCAAATCATATATCTGATAAGGGTCTAATATTCAGTATTAAAAAGCCTTTTATAACTCAACAAAAAAAGATAATCCAATTTTTTAAATGGGCAGAAGACTTAAACATTTCTCCAAAAAGATATAAAAATGGTTAATAAACTTATACAAAGAGGCTCAACAGCTCTAGTTATCAGAGAAATGCAAATTAAAACCACAATGAGATATCATTTTACACCTACTAGAATAGCTGTAATAAAAAAGACAGATGATAATAACAAGAATTGGTGAGAATAAGGAGAAACCAGAACTCTCATACACTGCTGGTGGGAATGTAAAGTGGTACAGTCACTTTGGAAAACAGCTAGGCAGTTCCTCATATGTTTGAACATTGTGTTGCTATATGACCCAGAAATTCTACTCTTATAGTATATACCCAAGATAAATAAAAATATATGTCCACATGAAAATGTGTACACAGATGTCTATAGCAGCATTATTCATAATACCCAAAGGGTGAAAATAACCCAAATTTCCATCAACTAATGAATGCATACACAAAATGTATTATATCCATGCAATGAGTATTATTCGGCCACAAAAAGAAGTGATGTAATGATACATGCTACAACATATGTATGAACCTTGAAAACATTGTACTGAGAGTCCATTTATATAAAATATCCAGAATAGGCACATCTACAGAAATAATGAGTAGATTAGTGGTGGCTTAGGGCTGGTGGAGGTGGTGGGTAGAGTTGTAGGGGAGGGGAGGATAACTAAAATACAAAGTTTCTTTTTGATGCCACGAACATGTTCTAAAATTGACTGTAGTGATAGCTGTACATGTCTGTGAATATGCTAAAAAAAAACCCACTGAATCATACACTTTAAATGGATGAGTTGTATGGTATGTTGTGCTTCATTTTTTAAAAAGAAATAGTTAAAAGATAACTAAATTTGCAATGGCCAACTTTTTAATCTAAGAAGTCATAAATATTAGAGGTGAAAATTACACACACACACACACACAATTAGTGATATGGAAGTAAAACTAGGAAGTTCTAAGCTAAATAGAGAAAGATATAGGGATTTTTAAAAATAAGAGTGCTGATTGATATTGAGAAAAAGACAACAGAGGTCAAGTGACAAATAGTATTTACAAATCAAAATTGTAAACAAAATGCAAGCACGTAAAACAAGCAAACAAACAAATAAAAATAACCTGTCCTGAGCTGGGAAATGAATCTAGGATGTAGATCAAAAGCATTTACCAATTTAATGTGGCCAATTCCTAGACCTGTACTCAGTGAATATGTGAATTTAAAATATTAAATGAAGAATAAAAATGACCTAAAACAATGCTGTAAGAAATACAAGTATAATATGAGGCTAGCATGAAGCTTCTCTAGAAAATGTAAGAGGAATGTCAAAGGAATTTTAGCAGGACTCATTTGTTCCAAAAATTCTAGATATAGCTAAATTGCCAATAATTTGTGAAGGCAAATGAAATATTTTTTGACTCTTTGCATACATAAGCATTGATTTAATTTTTTTAAGTACTCAGAACAAAAATTAGCTTCCTTAAAGATAATTTTAAACTCTTAATAACTAAAATATGAGCAAATTTAGTTTAGTGGTAAAATATATTTAAAACAGAATTGTAAAAGATTGTTGTACATATTATTACAAAACGGAATGCAAATGTCAAAACTAATTATTAAAAAAAGACAAAAATTAGCTATTAATATAGTATTGCTAAAATTATGTTTTAAAGTCAGAAAAATGAGATGAAATAGAGATGATGATGGAAGTAAAGGCATGAAAATTGCCTGATCTTATACAAGGAGGAATCAAGAATCACTAAATTTTTCCAGACAATAATACTTAGAAAATACATCTATAGAATGGCTGGTAACAACTAACTAGAGTTAAAAATAGAAGGGAAAGTTTACACTAAAGAAAATAAGCATATAAAATATAGTCCACATACCAAAAGATGGATCATAAAACACATAATTATGATAGAAGCATGTAAAAAACATAATGCAAGACTATAGTATCTTATCTTATATAACTAAACATAAATGAGCTAAAAGATCCTATAAAATGGCAAAGATTCTCAGACTTGTTCAAATGCCAAAATCAAAATCAAACTCTGATATCTTTAAAAGAGACAAAGGGAAGAAAAGTATACTTCAAAGAAAATTTTAAACTATTCTGTTAGATGAGTTAACTTTATATTCATAGTTAACACTCACAATAAAGCTCTAACTTTTTATGGACAAATATTATAACTGAAATATAGAAAGCAAAACTAATTAGAATTACACTATAATAAATTTGAACTAAGGGTAATATGTGAAATATTCCCACTATCACTGATTTTAACTTTTACAGGTCAAACAGATCAAAAGATAAGAAAATTGAGGATATAATCAGTTTGATTTAGTCTATTTTTGCTAAACTTTTTAACAACAATTACAAAAAAACAAGATCAATGGCCAAAACCATCATATCTAAATACATATAACAATATAAGCTGTATAATCTACATTTTAAAAATTAAATACCACGTAATAGAAGCAAAAGTAAATATTCCAGAACGTCAAAAAAACTTTTGTTAAGTATCCTGTAACTACTAGGTCAAGATGGAAATCAAACTTAGGATACAGAATATTTTAAAATTAAAGAATATTTGAGAATGACATATAAAAATACGTCTTGAGGCCAATGCTATAGAGACAAATTCAGAGCCTTTAATGCTATTATTAAATACAACAGAATTATAGTAAGTAAAATTAAGTATTAAAAGAATTCTTTTTTTAAATAAAAGCAGGATGAAAAGTGCCAGTTAATTAAATAGCAAGAGGATATTTAGTGAATTGTTAAATTCAAGAAATAATCCTTGAAAAAATAAGGAAACATATGACAATATAACTGAAAAAACACAAATAGAATTAGAAATAAGGAGAATAAAATGTCAGATACATAAGAGAATTAACACTATTATTCCAGATACTCTCTTTAATACCAATCACTGGACATGAATAAGAATCACTATTGTTTTTAGGCAAAAAGCAAAGTAGTAATCATCTATGAGGAGACAGAGAAGAGTATTAGGAAAAAAGTAAAATTCCATGTTCCTTAACATGTAAATGGGCCATTTAATGTCATTTTTTTTCTAGTAAAATTGTTGTTTGATATATGCCTAATTACAGATTTGGATTGGACTTTTTAAAACTTGATAAAATTATGCTAAATTTCCCCTGGAAAGAGTCATACAAAATTGTCCTCGCATGTAGTATAGTAAATTTTAAAGACTTCCTAACCAAATATTGTAGACAAAGTGAAAAATTAGAAGGTCAACCAGAATGGATTTATGAGAACCATAGCTTAGTAGTTATAAGACTTTAATACAAAAGTTGGCAAATCTGGCTCTCGGGTCAATTTTTCTCTGTCATCCATTATTTTTTTTAAATAAGGTTTTGTTGGGGCCCAGGCATGTCCATTTGTTTATGTATTGTCTAGGGCTGCTTTGGTGCTAACAAACTCAGAGTTAAATAGTTGTAACAGAGACTATGTGGCCCTTGAAGGCTGAAAATATTTACCATCTGGCTCTTTACAAGAAAGTTTGCTGATCCATTCCTTAGTATAATATGAAAAGCACTGCATACCACGGGGAAGGGATTTTACTCAATGAATGATTTGGGGGAACTGGCTCTCTGATAAAAAGTTTTCGACAATATGGTAATGATGAAGCAATGGTTCCTTGGCATGACTCACATTGTACAGACATGAATATTATGCTTTCAGATAATATTTAATGGCATGGTAATAATTATATAACACCAAAATGTTTTTTAAAAGTAGGATCCCCAAAACACCATGAATCACAATTCGTGTTAAAAATGCATACCTGCAAAACTATTGGCTAGGGAAATTAACTCTTTCTGTATTTAAAATTTAATTTTAAGAGTACCCACTTTTAAATATTGAATCTTTATGGTACTGGGTTTTAAGTTTTAATATGATTTTAATTGGCTTTTCGTACTAATGATTCCTTTTAATGTTTTCAATTATCAAATGTTGATAAAATGTAGAGATCATTTTATTATTAAACTTTATAATATACACTGTTTCATAATATAACAAATCATGCACTTATTACTTTTAAATTGTTACTTTTAAATATAAAACTTCAATGTTTAATGGAAAACTATCAGAAAATGATATCCTGTTTATTATTATGGTCACTCATTTTATTTCTACCATAAAGTGTTACAAAAGTACACAATGCTCTGCTTTGGGGATTTCCAGAGGGAAAAATAATGCATAACTGAATAGATAGACATATTTATGTGAATGTAACTGTAAGTAGCACATAAAAGTTCTACTTAGTAGTTAACTCTAGTGATATAATTTTGTTTTTTTCCTATAATTTTATTTTATATATTTTCTGCTGTGAAAATATATTTAATTTAAATTTCCATAAAAAAGAAAGTAAATGTTACAAAATATTTAAAGGCAAAACATGTAGCCACAAACAAAAATATAGCAAACTCTTTAATCTCAAGATGCTTGATAGTTCTCATGTTCAGCATGCACTTTTTACGCATAAAAGCTATGAATTCACTATATAAAATATGTATTTACGTCATTACATACAAATTAAAAACTGATACGCTTCAAAACTATCATAAACACAATTAAAGGGCCTCCTAGGAAAAATAACAATCAGCACTTGCCATAATGCATGAGATGGCTCAGTATGATGAGAGTGTAGTCTGGTAAAATTGTTTCTTGGAGATATCACGACAATATGTATCAAGACATTTTAAAATGTCCATATACGTTTTTAAAAAACCAGTACATTTGCCTCAATGTAATAAGTTGCTACTTGTTCAAAGATTTAAGTACAATAATTTTATTATAGGATTAATCATTACTATAACAAAATTTTAAAAGCTAAATAGCCAACAATTTAGTGATAAATAGATTCTGGAGCATCCACAGAATGGAGTCTCATAAAGTCCTATGGAGGCTCTGCAAATCATGACACCAAAGAAAATAATAAAATACTCTGGATAAAATATTAACTGAAAAGGGAAAAAATAACCAACCTATAACATGAGATATGTCTGTATTTATCCATTTAGAAGGAAAGACACCAAAATATTAACCATGCTTGTCCTTAGTGTTGGAAACATAGGCCATTTATATTTTCTTCTTTATGTTTTCTTTTTCTTTTTATATGTTTCTTCTTTATATGTCTTCTTTTATATGTTTCTGTGCTTTCCAAATTTTCATCAAGAAGTATGAATAACTGTTCTAATAAAAACAGTTTTTTTAAATGAAGGGCACTATAGGTTATCCACTGCAATGATAAGTCTAGAAGATCAGCCTGGGAGGTTATTGTTTTGTCAAATCTTTGGGATTTGACCCTAACATGGTCCCAATTCTGTGTTGAAATCAGTTATACCCAAATCTTTTTGATCAGTCACTGACATTTATTGAGCACCTACTAATCGTTAGGCCTTGGTTTAGCCTGAAATTGTGTGAAAGTCAAAGAGTGCATGACTTTTAGAATTGCTCATCAACAGGTACAATTTCAAAGTCAGTCCCAGGGTTTCACAGGTGTCTGAACAACTCTGGGACCACTCATATCTCTGAGCATAATTGTCTGCTCTCTGAGCTGGCACTGCATCCCAGATGGCTCTCCTTGATTTTTCCATGCAGGCATCCAGGAGCAGAGCTGTGGGGCAGCAGAATCTGTGATGACAGAGAATGATGATGTATTTTTGCCAGCAGATGCTCTTGCTCCTGTTTTGATACCCCAATATTTGGATGCAGAGAAGGACTCTGAGCATTGCTGACGGGTGTGCTCTGCACACCTATCTCTTCGGGATCTGAATAATTTGGTGGAAAGACAATGCCTTCCCTGGAAAAGGGTGTCAAGTCAGTCATATCGGAGGGTGGAAATTTCTTTATGTGATGGGAATGAGGGTTGAGGGAGGCACTTCACGGAGCATTCAGCAGTCTGCAATTAAACATCACTCCGGGGCTTTCTGCATAGGTGATGGTTGTTTCTGCATCATGGAGCAAACCAGGTGCTAGAACTTCAAATGCCAATTACCAAAAGCGCTTCCTGTGGAGGAAACCTCTCTACAACTCACCTGACCCAGAAGGCACACATATTTTTCTGGGTTAACATAAATGCTAGAATTGAAGAAATACCAAACTCTAAAGGCAGGATTGTGACATGTAGGTGAGCTCCTTTGCCTCCTAAGCTTTTGTCCTGCCAGTCTTTTCTGTGCCTTACCATGAAACCTGTGCTAGAAGTCTTCTGGGAAGCTCTTACATATGGCAGGGTTAGTCTTCAGGGATGCTTCAGGCAGAGACCTTCTCAATGGCTATCCTTGCGTCACATGGGCATTGGGGAGCATAAGACAGCTGAGTTAGGGTCCTGTTCAGAGCCTAGGATCAGGCGACCTGTATAGTCTAAGGAATACAGGAGTCCCTCTTCCCACTGCCAAGGACAAGGTTCCAAACCTGACTAGTGAAGCCCTTCTTCTGATTAAGGCAACATGGCCCCCTGGTTATGAGTACAGACTTCCAAATCCAATTAGTGTGGCTTTTAATACCTACTTTGCTATCCAACAGCCACAACAATGAAAAAGTTGCCTAACTTTTCTCTGCCTCGAATTCCTCATCCATAAAACAGGGATGAAAAAACAAAACAAAAGAAAAATTTATAGATTAGAGTTAAATGAGAGTATGTGTGAAACTTCTGATAGACAAAGCATACTTAAAAAATGGGAGTTTATCAAAAGAACCATCAACTAGCAATGCAACCAATTTAGACAATTCCCTCTCCCGGTGTCTCTGCGTTCTGATTCTAATTTCTGAGAGTTGGCTCAGAACACAAGGGTGGCCCACTTGGCCTCTAAAGTTCGATGATTCTCAGGTCCTGTAAAAGGACACTGAGGAAACCATGAAATGCCAGGGGAGGGACCCAGGCACTGTCACAGGGAAACCTGAGCCCACAGCGCCATCTAGCCCGCTTGGCCCACGCCCCGCTGCGCCTGCTAGTGCAACCCGCCCGAGCATCCTCCTCTTTTTATTTTTTTAAAGTATAATTACCGGAGCTTATGTTTCACAGTTAATGCTGTCAAGCCTTTTAAACTAATTGGTCTTTTATAGAAAATTTAACTGAAAATTAACACATCTTTTAATAACATTGCCTTAACTTTAATGGCTCTCTGCCTCTCGTTTATAATTGCTCTAAAATTGTCATTTTCCATGTCATAGCTGCCATTTTTTATATTTGCTAGTTTTCATGGTGTAGATTTTTATTTTTAGTATTTTTCTTTCGTGAGGGATGAAAATGATTGGATTTTTTTCCCTATCCCAGGGCTGCCTGGCCTGATGTGACAGCAGTGGTCTGTCCTGAATCTAGCAGGACATACCTCCATGTGCCTGATTGACACCACTGCTACCTCTTCTGCCTTGGGATGGCCATGGGCCCTCTGTCTCCGTGTGAGCAGTCAAAATGGAGGCTCTTGAGTGGGGTGTAAGAAATAGGGTCATGGAGCAATAAATTGTTTATATAACTAAAATCACATGGCACTAGGTTAGCTTGGACTGATAGAGAACTCAGGCCTCTCCATAACACCAGGTTCAAGGGTTTGGCACTTAATGAAAGTACAGGAAAGACAGTAAATCATGTGAATCCACATTCCAGATGGTCACACCCTCCAGTCTTACTGACACAAGTTCATTTCTGGCAAACAGAGGCCAGCTTTCTGATATTAAAGATGAGAACGTGGAACCATATCTTCTGGGTACCCCTGACTCATCTACCCACTAAGCTTCCAAATATTATCTAAGATGTGTGTTCATGAAAGAGAGAAAGAGAGAGGATAAGTGCACACAAACACATAAATATACATATATGTACATGCATATATACCAACAAAACTGCTTCTTTGTAATTACATGTGATCTTAAGAAATACATATCTGCTCTGTGAAAGATTTCCATATGCCTTTGCCATTCTCCAATTAGCAGAAAGTCATAACGGGTAACATCATTCCCATTTAACGACTGGGCCCAGCTGGGCCCCAGACAGTAGAAAAGATGTGCAAGGGCTGCCAGTGAGCCAGGACCAGAAGCTACAAGTCCTAATTCATGACCCAGTTTCCCTCCTCCAAGTCACTGCCTTTGTTCTGAAAATATGAATGCACTGGACATGCAAACTCCTGCCCTGGGCATTGTGGTGCAGTGGGCAGAGCAAAGACATACCTGGCATAACTGGCTCACATTGAAATTTCTCTCTAGTTCCTGGGGGGATCCTGCAGCGGAGGTCTCTCTATAGGCTGGCATTTACACTTCTCAATGTATTGTATACTAGTAATGGGGGCCTCTGCTTTTCTCTGCTCTTTCTCTTAACACTGTTATGATATGCTCTTTCTTTATTTTCTAGATTAGGTAGGTGCTGCAACCTAAAGCTTCATGAAATCTTATTTTCTAAAAAAAAAGACAACACTCCCAACTTGTGTGCACTGGAACTCATTAGCTCTTGTAGTAGGGTTCCTCTTTTTCTCCTCAGAAGGAGGTAGCTCCTCACTGCTTCTTCAATAATGATGGTTCAGTGTGGTTGGTATCTGTTTAGGAAAGGTCCAAGGCTCAAGGGAAATGGACATCATGTGCACAACCTCCTAACTCAGAGGACAAGCAAATGGCCAGAAGGCCAAGGATGCTGTCTGACCACAGACATGGTAATGCAGACACGTAAGATTAGAGGCAAAAGGCAGGAGGCTGGTAAGGCCAGGAAAGTGGAATGAACCAAGCAGGGAAATGACATGAATGAAGCAGACCTGGTGGGATGCAATAGAGAGTAGTGTGGACTATGGCTAAAGGGAGCAGCTGCTCAGCTCAAGCCAATAGCTGCTTTATGGGAATCTGGGACCCCACTTTCTGACTCTAATTTAAAGAAGGCAGGAACCCAGATTTTATATAAAATCTTATCATTTAAAAATATTGGCAACAAATTCAATTTAAAAATAAAACCTTGAGAAATGCAGAAGTTGTCTGTAGGGTGGATGTAGATTGCAACGTGACATTTCGAGACTTCTATTACAGATCTTTTATTAGAAACAAGATATCAAGCCAAGTATGATGCCAATATATTGTGCTATTTCTTTTTCTAAAATGAGTGTATGAGGATGGAGTGTCGCACAAAAAAAATAATCAGGGGTTACACTTCAGGAATCAACTCAGTGATGGGCTCGCTGTCCTAGCCAGCGTATCCAGAAACAGTGGCATTAGGAGATGCTGGTGGCTTTCAGAAGAAGGTGGATCCTCTCACCAAGTCAGAAGTGTCTCATCCCAGACTTAGAACTGGGCTGGATGTGATCTATTGTACTTGCAATATTCAGTGTGGCCAGCGGCCTTGCTTTCTTGATTGCTCTCCTGTCTACCACATTCCAACCACAATGGCCTCCAACTGCTTCCTCCAACCAGCTTGTGGTGGAGGAAACCAAACCAAAGTGGTGACAAACCAAACCCAGCTTGTCACCACTTTGCAGCTTTGGCCTTTGCAGTGTTCTCTCCTTCTGGCTTTTTCAGTGTCAGCTTCAACGTTACCTCTTAGGATAATTTTACTCTGACCACTGAGGGTAAAACAGGTCTCCACATCCATTCAAGCTATTTCATGTTTTTCAAATCAATTATCCTTATGTGACACTATTCATTTATTCACTCATCTATTTACTCTTAACCCACTAGAATGAAAGCTTAAATAACATGAGGGCAAGGTCTTCATCTTTCTTTTCCACAACTGAATCCCCAGCATGGGGAATCATGTCTGCTGTCCAGTAAGTGCCCAATAAATGTATTGATTATAAACACTAGCAACAATAAATACATACAGAGCTTGTCATGTGCTAAGCACTGCTCTAATTGCTTTACAACCTTTACCCATTTACTCATCTCTGCAACCCTCTGACATGGGTACTACTATTATCTTCATTTAGAGAGAAAACTGAGGCACAGAGAGGTTAAGGTTACGCAGCCAGTAAACAGCAGTTCTGGAATCCAGACCTAAGCCATCTGGCTCTTGAGTCCATGTCCAGTATTCACTTTCCAGGGTCCTAGTGGAGCTTAAATTGGGGCTGGGGTTGGGAGAAAGTGATAGTTGGGTGAAAAAGAAATCTGAATACTCATAAGTGAATTTGATTCCTAAAAACAGAGAGGGTTCCTTTCATCTAGTGTGACTGTGTGCATCGAGATGGTATCATTCTGAAAAATACATTTCTAAGTTATGATCTTCTTAGAGACATATATCCAAAAGCCTAATTATTCCCTCTCATCCTGTGTTTCTGCAGTTGATTTGTGAGATAAAGCCACAGGGCCATGTCTATAACATCCTGATCTGTTCCAGGAATGCCTGTGATGAATCAAAATATTATTCTTTTAACAAATGAAGCAGTAAGCAGCAGGAGTGGGGTTATAAAGGACAATATTCAGAGAATGTTTAGACACATGATTAAATGACAATTTGGGAGAAGCGCTAGAAAAAGGAGACTGTCGACACCTGAAGAGATTTGTGTGTGGATGTTGTGAAGTTGCTTATGAGTGAATGCCTGCAATGGAAGTTTACCTCTGTCTCCTGCTATTTGGAGGAGTCTCACTTTCTCAATTTATATTCCTGACAGCCCTTTTTGTTCCTTCTAGTTACTGCCTTGGCACTTGACTAATCTGCTTTTTCATACATTAGGGTTGGAGTAGAATGCAAAGAAATCACAGGTAACATTTTATCAAAACGTCTAGATCCAACTGGATTTGTGGACTCAGACCCTACTCAAGACCTCATTACGAAGTTTGTTCATCCTAGACAATGAAAATAAGACCTAGAATAATTTGATAAGCATTTTGATTAATGATTTGAAAAGTTGCCATCAATGAGTTACTTAAATATGTCTTGCTTCAACACTTAAACCAAGGGTATTCACATTATTGTCCAAAAGATCCAACAGTGTAGCTAAAGTGCCTCACACAGTTCTGGGCACTTAGTAGATGATGCTCCTGATGATAAATACAATGACAGTTACCAGATTCCTGACACCCTTTTATCCCAGGCTAGAATGCAGAAGACATGCTGCTCTCATACTATTGCATGCAAACATGCCTTACCACACTATCCCAAACATTTTTGCTTGCATTTCAAAGGAGATGGGAGATGGCTTGTTTAAAATTTTCAAATCAATTCACTTTGAATTCTCATTTGAATTTCCAAGAACTGACTACCTACTAATGATATAGATGCTTGTGCAACTCAAATCCAGATGGGCCTCCACCTCCACCCTGTGGCTACCATATGCCCCTTTGTCTGTGTTGAGAAGAAGTTCTCTGGTGCTCAAATTGATTTTATTCCTTGGAACCAGGGCTGGTTTCACGGGTGTTCAGCCTATGTGGTTGCACAGGGTCTGTTCTCAGATGGATCTTTGTTGTTTTGTTTTGTTTGATTTTTTGAGACAGGGTCTCACTCTGCCACCCAGGCTGGAGTGCAGTGGCTCTATATCATCTCACAGCAACCTCCACCTCTCAGGTTCAAGTGATTCTCATGCCTCAGCCTCCCAAGTAGCTGGGATTACAGGTGCGCACCACCACACCCAGCTAATTTTTAAAATATTTTTAGTAGAGACAGGGTTTCGCCATGTTGCTCAGACTGGTCTCAAACTCCTGGGCTCAAGTGATCTGCCCATCTCAGCCTTCTAAAGTGCTGGGATTAGAAGTGTTAGCCACTGCGCCCAGCCCCAAGTCTCTTTTGTTTTAATATTCTGCTGTCACCATTTTGAAATTCTTAATAACCCATGAAAAGTGACCTTGCAAATTATGTAGCCAGTCCTGCTAGAAACATACTGAATATCTGATACGTAGAAACGTAAACAATTTTATAAATTTGGAATTAAAAAAATGTTATCAGAGTATTTTGTAGTTCTGAAAAAAAATATTCTACTGTAAATAGTTTAACCATCTCTTAGAACAGTCTTCTGAGATCTCTGTAATTAAGATCAGAACTAAAATAAAAATTTCTAATGAGCTGAATTACCAAAATCCATTTGAAACTGGATTTGAAGAATATGAGGCCTATGACTGAGAATACGGTGTTCCTAGGAATACATCTTACAGCTTCTATCATTCCTTCTGGCTTGCTCAAGGAGTTTGCCCAAACTGAGCCCAACATCACTGGCTGGTAGAAAGGTTAGCCTTGGTATCAGCAGGCCATAAGAAAGATCATCAACCCCAGGAAACCAAGGGGGCCCTTTTCCAAGGACCATTTTATCTCCCTGTTGGCTTGGAAAGCCATGGCATGGCATGAAGCCCAGTCAACCTTAATTCAGATGAATGTCATTTCACAATCACTTTTAAATCCAAAGTTCTGATTTTTAACTAAGATATGCTTGCAGCTGGACAATGTTCAGGCATACAGAATAACCCAAATTAGTCTTAAAAAGCTGTATGTTTTCTTTCCTCAAATAGAGGTCCTTCTGGGACTAGCATTATTTAATGAATAGCTGAGACTGGTGCATAATTAGCATATCAGTTGTTTAGCATATTCAGGAGAATAACCTTCAGCGCTTTAAGAAATATATGTGTGTAAAAACTCTGAGTTCTGTTTATGGTTTTAATGTGTTCAGAAAAGCTCTTTTTCATGGATTCTCCAAAGGTCAGTTGTTCTTCAGCCTATGTCTGCATTTTCATAAATTGAGAATTTGAGAACTCCAAAATAAAAAAGCTTTTCTATGTAATAAATAAAGATGCTCAGTGAGAAGACTTCATAATACCCAGGCTATGACTCATTCTAAATGTCTACTTCTGCCTTTTGCAGTGAAAGATGGCTCCATTAAGTTGGGACCTATTTTTTAATTGTTATTTGTTTTTTGGTTGCAAACATGAAAAAAAAAAATGCCTGATTGCTAGATGTACGTCAAGTTATAAAAGAAACCAAAGCTGTGTTTGATCCCTCAGCCAGCCCACCCTCCTCTCTCTGCCACTAACTCTTCCCTGCAGCAGATACCCTGCCAGGCCTTGCCTCCATGCCTGGTTCTCTCCCAAGGACTTCGGTCTCAGTGACAGGCCTGGTAGTCACCTTTGACCCACTGTTCTCTCCACCTTCTGCTCATGTTCAATCTCCTCCCACAACAGCCAAGGCAATCCCCTTAAAACATGAACCTGATTATGTGACTCTCCAACTAAAATCCTTCAATGCCTCATTATTAAGAAAAAGTCCAAAACCATGAAAATGGGTTTCAAGGTCCTGCAGGTCTAACCTTGGCCATCCTCCTGCATCCTTGTCTCACCATGGCCCAGCCTCACAGGGTTTCTTTGCCTTCTTTGAGAGACTCAGGTTCCTCCCTCCACCATCACCAGGTTTTGCATTTGTTCTCTTTCTTCTTCAGGGAATACTCTTCCCCCAAGTTCTCCCCTCTTTATGGCTCAAATTTTAGCATAAAATGTACAACTTCCTTGGGGAATCTTTCTGGGATCCCCAAGACCAGGTCAAGTCCTCACCTATATTTCCTCCTAGCCCGCCTTGCCTTCCTTGCACTTGAGGAATTTATAATCAAACATTTACTTGTGTGATGGTTTTATAATGTGGGTCTCCCCTTCTAGAGTGTGAGCTTCCAGGAGTCTTGCTCTCCACTGTGGCCCCAGTGCAGCCCAGGGCCTCAAAGGTTGGAGGTGCTCCACTGGCACATCCTCTACCCTTGAGTGAGGAGGAGGGAACAGAATAACTCACTGCGCTCATGAGCGAGTCCAGGACACTGACGGCAAACGCTGTCCCGCAGGCAAAGGGCTGCGTGAGGTACAGTTCTGTATCGGGGTCATCATCATCATCTTGGTCCAAAAACTGAACATTAGTATCATTCACTAGAAAAAGCATAAAATAAGAATTAGTCCTGAAGACCACACACAGGTAGTGAAGCCAGAGGGAGACCAGGCTACTGGTTTAGAAACACTGAAGTCATTGAGAAGGAAACAAAAGCATGGAAGAAGCTGTAGATGGATCTTTGGGTGAGGGGGGCAGTGGGACTCAATGGACTGTTCCTGTGTCACTGTTTAAGTGTCTGAGACCTGGAGAACAATGAGTTCGAGCAGGCTTGCTCCACGGCAGGCCGCTGGAGCACCAATAGACTGTGCTGGCCAGTCCTTTGGCATAGTTTTAGGATCATGACCTAAAAACACCTTCCAGTGCTTTTTGGTAATGAAGTCCTTTGAGAGATGGACATATTTCAATGATGAGCAGCCATGCTGGGATAGTCATTTTAGCCACAAAGAAAAGAAAGCAGCTTATTGGGAGTAAGGAGCGCTGGAAGGGGAGCACAGCAAAGGCAGAGAGCAAGGAATGCACCCGCAGGCATAACCCACAGCCTACCCACTGGGATTGGCCTGGGTAGTTCCCTGGGGTCCCAGGCCCTAAATCTAGGTCCACACCCAACAGGCCCTGTTTAATACACAGGAAACCCCAGGTGGGACGGATGCCTGGCTGTTTCTTGCTGCTTGCTGACAAGGACTTGCTCTGCATTTTGAGTTGTGTGGGGACATCCCATGTTCTCCCTTTCCCCTACTAAACAACTCAATCTTTTATGTGCTTGCGTTCAAGCAGATGCAGCATTGGATGCTGTATTTCATTTCCATCTGAGGATTCCTCAAGGACTCCTCCCGCACGCACGTGCAGACTGATTAGTTGTGTCACTCAGATGTCTTTAACTTATTAAAAATTAAATGACAAATTAATTTCCATTCCCATCTTGGTTTCGGAAATTATCAGTTTTGCAGAGCAAGTAATAGGGGAAAAGTCGGTGGGGGGATGGAAGAAGGGAGCACTCACAATTTCTGGAATAATTATTGTGCTTTTAGGAAGAGAACAGATGAGGTTTCCTTTCCCTGATTCCTTTCTAAATGTATCAACAGCTAATTCTGTTTTCTAGAGTTATTGTTTTAATTTTTTAAGCAACTTTCTTGGTAACTCTTCTTTTAAAAAAAACAAAAAACAAAAGTTTTGTTTATTGTACGAAGCAGAATAAATGATACTAGCATGAAAGACTAGGCATGGAATTAGTATTTTTAAATGACATCATCTTGTTTCCCTAGAGAAAGATTCTAATGGGGGAAAATCTTGGCCCTGTTCTTCCAAACTTGGTCACATTTGGGTCCCCATTGTTTCAGCAGCAATTGAATTGCAGGCTAGTGGTGAAAGTCCAAAATCCAGGCTCTGACAACTGGGCTTCAGTCCAGCCTGTCCTGCCAACTTCCTTGGGCAAAGTATTTCATCATTCTACACCTTAGTTTCTGTCTCTGTAAAATGGGGGAGTTACAGCAACTCTCTCATGAGGCTATCAGGAGGCTCATACAAATGGGATTGTGCCCAGTAAGCCTGGTCCAGCATCTGGATCATGCCATGACTTGATAAATGCCAGCTGTTATCATGATCTCCCTTCTGACATTAAATACCTGTCCACCCATTACAGCATGAAAATGCCCAGCTTCCCTCTGCCTCTCTTGGAAACACTGAAGGTCTTGCTCAGGGGTCTTTCAAGAGGTAGCTTTTCTTCACCTCCCTTCACTTGTCCAAAGGGATGTTGAAAGTCACTGTTTAGTCTTTCTGATTTGTGAGTCAGAAAATGTAAACCAGAGACCACATATGGAAGAATGTGGTTTTAGTTACTTGTAATAGCCACCAATAGTATGTGTGGCAATGCTCCAAAAAGCACAGCATCTGTTACCTCTTATCAGGAAGACAGGAAAGGGTTGGTACCAGATATGGAGGTGAAGTGACTCCAAGTAGTGGGAGGGGACTCCAGACTGTCAGTGAGCTAGGCATTTGGGGTCATGGGAAAAGCACTCCAAGAGACTAGCCAGGGTCCAGTGAATACCCTGTATATTGTTCTGAAATACCCAGTCTCAGAAGGAGAGCAAGCAATGCTACCCAAGGCCTATTTCACAGAACAGTAATTATGTGGGTGCCAAGAGGTACTCACATAATCACCCCAAAGTATATGTGGTCAAACACAATTGGAATAGTCAGGTAAAACAGCTTTAACACAGTCCTTTCTTGTGAGACTCTGAGGAGCCTTTGCCATGCTAACATCAATTGAGAGTCTCCAAGTAGATGAAGAGTGGAAAGTGCTACACAGCTTTGAAAGCCTGTGTGGCCTTGGTGCCCTCTGTATCTCTTAAAATTCATTATACTGGCCTGGCATAAGGCAGAACACATCTCAGAACATGTAGATAAATAAGAAGTATTCATGGGGGATGTGGGAGGTGAAGTGGTCTGAGGAGGGTGCTATAGCGGCTAGAGAAATAGGTTTCAAGGCAGAAGATAAGGGTGGTGTGAGCACCTCAAAGATTCTCTGAACACAAGGAAGAAATCTGGTGTAGGACAAAGGCTTCTGGAGAGTCAATGATGCTAATCAAATACCAGAATTGTTGCCTTAGGTTTGGGGCACCAAGCTTTTCCTTTTCTCTTCTACTAATGACAAATTAAGATATACTAGTTAGACAGCAGCACCTGAATTTCAAATAGAAAATGAAATTCCTGGCAGTGAGGATTCTGAAATGCTGCTGTAGGTTTGTGAGATGGAGATGTTTGGATTAATTTTCTAACCAGGGGTGTGGACCACAACGAGCCCTGGGTCTCTTATGGCCCTCCAGTTCTGAGGAGAGCAATCCAGAAACCTAGGGCTTTTAAACAACTACACTAAACATGAAAAAAACACCCATCCTATGGTTGGAAACAGAAAATAGTGTGATACTCCTTGACCTAAGTGAATTTGTCCTGATAAATAGCTATACCTACAATAATGCAGTGTTGAGTGGTGGACAATTTATTCCTTAGTTTCTAGACACCTTGCAAGCAAGATTACTGTGTTGAAAGCCTGCTCCCTTATTTTGAAATATATTTTTGGGCCAAGAAAATGGAGTGTTCATTTCATTTGTGAGTCATGTGAAGGCAGGTGCTCCCACCTCTCTATCCACTCCTCTGCTGAGCAGCACTTTTGCTGTCTCTATTTAGAAGATCAATCCCCAGTTCTGAGACCTGCTGCTGATGGGTGCCCTTCATGGAGTTATTAACCAAGTCGTGGGGAAGTGGGGAAGAGCCTGATAAATGCGGTCATGACTGGAGGCCTTTATCTTCCACCTGAGTCCATTGTGAATCTCCCAGAGAGGGTTCTGGGAGTGGGGGCCAGAGTGCAGGGCTGCACCTGGGTGGTTGCTAACCTTATCCTCTGCACCCTTCTTGAAATCTGCCTTTAGTAAAAAAGGTTCCCCTAGGGACCAGGGGATTTTATGGCTTCAGAAGCAGAGCTTCTGAGAAATGCCCTAGTAGTGGGGGGGAAGAAAGGCAAATAAAGTCAGAATAAAGAAAAATTAACAGCTGGAGGGAAGGTGCCATCTTAGGTTTCTTATCTTAAAATTTTGATATTCTCCTTTGACTTCCTCTGAGAGCTGTGAAGACATGTCACTCAAACTGACAGTGTATTGGAATAGGAGTAGAAGGGAGAAGGCGGGAGAGCGGCATGACAAAAAAAAAGTGGGGAAAAAAGGCTCAGGCCAGAGAAAATGAATTAGAGCAAAGATGCTTTGGAAACAACTGCCAGGTCAGATGGGTGTGATCAAAGGTTTACTGATGCTGTGTGGGGAAAAAATCATTAAGAAAGGCCAGAACAAGACAGTCGATTCCAACCAGAGCCACAAATAAAACACATTCAAAGCAGTGCCATGGGGTAGCCTTTCTGTTACAGCCGGCGAAATAAAAACAAGCTGATGATAGTTGGAAACACCAACAACAGAACAAAAGGAGATACTGATGTGAAGGAAAACAGTGCTTCTTACCCAATTCAGTTATCATTAGAATGTGCGTCCCACTGTTTTTTTCCTGATTGACTGATACCAAAGGCAACTTGCCCGGTTTAGCTAATTGGATACAACATTTAAGGGTTGGGGAAAGGGAGTGGAGGAAAGTACAGAAAAAGAAGAGAGTGAGGGAATAACAGAGGAAACATTCTCAAGTAAAGGGACCCCGGACCATAGGCAGTTTGTATTTGTCTTGGGGGAAGAGGCCACTCTACAGTTTTGCACACTTACTAATGGTAATAGGGAGTGCCATGGCCAGGTTAGAAGTTAGATTCTATTGTCTAACCAACATGGCCCTCAAAACCCCATCATTTTGGGGGCCAGAATGGCATTTGCTGAAAATGGCTTTTGGCTGAGATATTCAACTATAATACGTTAAATGTGGAGTTATTACACATTAGCTTCTACCTTGTTTCCAAAATGGGTTTGGCTTAGATCCGAGGCTTTGTATGTCAGTGGAGGGCTCAGATTGTAGGAGCTGTCCAGATAGAATGCTCAAAAGAGGTTCTTAACAGTAAAAATCACCAGAAAGAATCCATGAACTAAGCCTTTCCTCCTTTCCTCTCCATTCCCAATTGTATGCCCCAATCGCAAATCCATCATCTCATGCTCCTTTGCAAACAGTGACCAGCATGAAGGAAACTGTCTATTCATCTCAGAATAAAGATAGATCAGTTTTCCCTTCCAGTAATCTGCCATATTTTTACCCATACCTTTCTCCCAGCTCCCTCAAAACAAACCCCATAGCAGCTACAAAGTTGAAAGGGCTAAGAAACAAACCAACCTCCTCATATCCTGTATGGTTTGAAAGAGAGAATAAAAATCTCCCCCAAAGCTGACATTGACCCCTACCTAGTTCAGTGATGATGGGGATGTTGACCCCAGTTGTGATGGATGGTTGACGTAACATCCCGTGCACTGGACTGTTATCTGGAGAGGATCTATCCATTCCTGGAGGTGTGAACCCTAGTGGGAGGGAAACAGAGGAGGAAGAAAAATCAGAGAAGTAGAAAATTTGGAAAGAGAGTACACTATATACACACAACCCCAAAAATGTAGCTTATGCATTATTCACAGGTCAACAATTAGTATTCCCAGGATAAACTCTGATGAGTTTTTCATTCTTTAGAAGGACAAGGTAGGAAACCATTATAACCGTAACTCACTTCATAGTTCCCTAAAAAGTCCAGACTCCACACCAATTATTTATTCTGCTCATAGATTTTGGCTCCCATCTCTTTCCAGGGACACAGGAGAATTATCCCTGTTCCCCCTTGAAGTTAGATATGGCTATGTGACACATGAAATGCTCTGGCCCATGAAAAGTGAACAGAGCAAGGCATATCACTGCTGGTTCAGGTATTGGACGGCCATCTCTCTCTTCTCAGGCCATGGCAACTGTGAGGACACAGGTTACTATGGAGATGAAAGCTAGACAGCAGCACTGGACAGTTGCCCAGACCCACAAAGCATTCTGAGTGAAAAATAAAGCTGTGTTGCTTTAATCCTCTGAGATTTGTTTGTTTGTTGTTACCACAACATAACCTAACCTGGCCTGACTGTTACCGTAAACCAATCAATTTCTTATCCTTTTGCTGGCGAGTGACTTAGGCCTCAGTTTTCACAGACTTCTGGCCAATGGGAGGTGTGAGGAAATCTTCCTGGGGCTTTCAGGAAGTGTTTCTTTGCTCTTAAAAAAGAACACATAGGAAGAGATTCTCTTTTAATTTACTGAGCACTGTTTTATGTGCCTGTAGTGCCAGGAACTGAGGCACCAGCTGAGGGCATAACTAACTTAGTGATATTGGCTCAAGTGAATGACAGGAAAAGCTGTCCTGGAGTTCTTGGGGCAAGCAGCCTGGAGCCATCTCACCTCAGGATTTCTCCCTATGTGAGATTTTGTACTCATACACACACACACACACACACACACACACACACACACACATGTATTTATACATATACATACACACAATATAATACGATGTACATATTTTTCTGTTTAAGCTAAATGGAGAAGGAGTTTACTTGCATCTAAATCCTCCTGACTGATGTATATGCCACCTGCTTACGGCTGATCCCTTGAACTTCCCAGCGTGCCCAACAAAGACCACATAAGGTATATGTGGACACGGGAAAATTGGAAAGCAGCCTGCTGGGTCTCCAATTTTGCAGTTTGGGCTTCTTTGGGTCTCAGGTCCAAGTCCCAAGTACATACCTGGATGAGGTTGGAACAACTGTAACTTTCAGTTTAGTGACAGTGAGAAATATCCTGGCTAGGCAGAATGGCTGCCTCGTTAAGGTTTTGCATGGACACATATCAATATTAGCAATCTATTTGCCTCCTGCATTCATCTGGTGAAAATTAATTTTTCTAATGGAGCATATGGCATCTCCACGCAAGTGGCAAGACCCAGTGCACTTACATTTAGATGACAGGCAAGCATTCACATTCACTTCGGTTTCTCATTTTTGCCCTCGGCAGAATGCTACATGGGCTTATCAATGAATTAGGGACTAATTTTAGGAACAAAGTCACTTGCTAAATTTCCAAGGACAAAGCTCCAAATAGATTATTATGTGACCAGATCCCTGACTCACTTTCCAGCAATGTGACAAGATTGTGTTGAGTCTGGCATTTTGGCTAGGTGTGAGTCAGGAATGAAATAAGGGAGTTCAATAATTGCCTATTGTTTTGGAGGCACATAATGCATAAAATGCCAGAGAAAAATAAAAGGGTTTTCTTACTTTCTGCTCTCCTGTGTATACATTTCTTATCATTGAGTGCCATACTTTCAAAAAGAAAAGCAAAGTTTTACTTAATATCCATTCCCTGACTGCACTTAAATTGACTCTTTACATTAATATATACTATGAAAAGGGTAAGTCATTTGATTGACATTGTAGTGTCCATCTTTTCAAACTTTGGAATATGTGTTTTTCAGCCAACCACATAACCAAAAACATGCATTTTAAAATGCTAGCTATTTTCTTCCTCTAGGATGGTGAAGGGGAAACTAAACAGTTTTCATCAGAAGTTTCACTCAAAAGCATGAAAAACTGGAAGTGACAGCTGTGCAGATTCAGTGGATGTGACGTTTTTGAATTTCTTCAACTTGACAAGTAAACACCTTAAATCGGTAATGCTATATGCATAATACATGGCCTGTATTTTGACATCCATCATCAAATGCTGACTTGAGAAAATACGGGTTTGTACGTCAAGGAATAGCACCCATAAAGCAGGGAGAAATGCAGGTCACACAATATTAGGAAAACTGTATTTCATTACAGAACTTTCAACAAGCCACAGCATCCTTTTATTTCATCTTATTTAAAGATTCCATTTTCAGCTGTGAAAAGACTCAATTCCTTTGCATGAAACCTTCATTTAGAAATGACATGCTTGCTTCATAAGCTTCTTTCATTTTGCTTTCATATTCCATTTTCCCCTTCAGTCACCAGGCCTGGTTCCATTAGCATCTGCAACTGACAAACTATGGTGGGTGTCCAAAGACATCTCTCCGTTGAAGGCCTGACTCTCCCCCATGCGTGACTCCCCAAAAAAGTGTGCTTTTATTGGCAAGAAAACTTCATGCCTCTTTTTGCTTCCCTACTTTTCTACTTTTCTACTTTCACAAATTTTTAAAAGCAAAAGTCAACAACAACAGCAAAATTGGTTTCCTCTTTTTCCTGGTGTAAAGTTATGTTAAAGGTGAACACAATTTATTAGCATTGTTTCTTTCTTAGGGGTTCTGATATGGGAAAATGATAGAAATGGCAGGGTGCCCCAGATTCCTTAAATGGCTTTGGAGAGAAGAGAAATTCAGGCACCTTCCATAAAGGGATGAGGCAATCCAGCCTTTGATGCCATAGGATGGTGTCCACTCCATTCCTCATAGCTGCATTTGATAAAGGGGCAGGTCTAAACTGTGGCCCAGTCTCTGACCGTCTTGCTCCCCTTCCCATTATTGCTTGCAGCCATGGTTATATCGTGGGTAGCACCTGAAGTCTCTCTACATTAAACAACACCCTAGTTCTGCATGTGAAAGCACTGGCATGTGGAATATACTCCAGGGATCTACAGCTAGAGAACAGTGAAACTGGGAAACGCTCCCTTCATTAGTTAAACTAACACTTGGGAAATTAATTTTAGAAACAACCATATATTTTGCCAGAAAAGATGACTAAGAATATCACCATCAGAGACGTGGAATGAGAAGTCCTCAATCAGGAAAAGACTGAAGTTTAAATAATCCACAGCCAAAGCTATCATCAGATGGGCTCCTGATTCTTTAGCTATGTCCCCATAGCACTTTGTTGATCATGGCCACGGGAGGCAAGTTTTGTGCTAAAAATGACTTCCATATGTTTGTTGGCCATTTGTATATAACATCACTAATGATCAGGAAAATGCAAATCAAAACCACAGTGTGATACCACCTTCTTCCTGCAAGAATGGCCATAAATTTCAAGAAACAGTAGATGTTGGCATGGATGCAGTGAACAGGGAACACTTCTACACTGCTGGCAGCAATGTAAACTATTACAGCCACTATGGAAAACGCAAAGAACTAAGTGTGGAGTGTGGAGATTCCTCAAAGAACTAAAAGTACATGTACCATTTGATCCAGCAATCCCACTACTGGTATCTACCCAGAGGAAAAGAAGTCATTATTCGAAAAAGATACTTGCACATGCATGTTTACAGCAGCATAATTCACAATTGCAAAATCGTGGAACCAACCCAAATGCCCATTAATCAATGAGTGGATAAAGAAACTGTGACATGATATATATATTGAATATATATATACAGTCATACAAAGGAATGAATTAACAACACCTGCAGTGACCTGGAAGAGATTGGAGACTATTATTCTAAGTGATGTAACTCGGGAATGGAAAAACAGACATTGTATGTACTCACTGGTATGTGAGAACTAAGCTATGAAAATGCAAAGGCATAAGAATGATACAATGGACTTTGGGGTCTTAGGGGTTAAGAGTGGGAGGGGAACGAGGGATAAAAGACTACAAATGTGCTTGGGTGAAATGGAGCACCAAAATCTCATAAATCACCACTAAAAATCTTACTCATGCAACCAAACACCACCTGTACCCCAATACCCCAATAACTTATGGAAACAATAAAAATAAAATAAATAACTTCCAAAGACCACCCGACCTCCTTACACTGAAGTTTTCTCCCCACTCCAATCTTCAGTGGCCAGTGTGGCAGGCTTTCGTTATCTATTTTATTCATTCAGCATGAGGCATAAATGCCTTGACCAACTTTATCTCATGACAGGTATTCTCATTCCATATACTGTATAAGAACTTTAGGTCAGAGACTGGATTTTCATTTCTTCAAACTTCCCAGATTATCTACAAAATGCCCAGCACATAGAAAAGAAATAGAATGAAATTGTTAACAGCATGGGCTGTAAAGTCAGGTGTCACGGATTCAAATTCTGGTACCTGCACTTATGAGCCATGGCACTATAAACATTGTGCAGACTCTCTCCAAGTCTGCTTCTCCATCAATAAACCAGAAATACCTCCTACACAGGACAATTGTAAGGCTAAAATAAAATAATGTATTGAAAACATTTAGTACAATACCTGGTATGAAGCAAGTACTCAAAAATGCTGGCTACCAATATTAATATTTTATTAGACACACATTAAGTATTTGTGGATCACTTCCCCTTCCATATGGACAAAGAACTGAAGAAGTATTTAGTAGATTCTTAAAAAAGAATTTTCACACAGAGAAAATCCTAGAATATTAATGAGAAGGCAATAGCATTGTGTGTGTGTGTGTGTGTATATATATATTCTATATACTGTATAAGAACTTTAGGAATATTGTGTATATGTACATGTACATATATATGTGATCATATGTGTATATATATACACATACACACACAATATTCCTTATGTGATCATAAGGAAAGAAGGACTATGGCTCAGACAAGATATACACAAGTAATGGCTGGAAAAGGGTTCCAGCACAATGTAAACCCAAGTGCATTAGAAAATAAGAAAGGCTCAATGGCATTGTTTTTATGAGACTCCAAGAAAAGGCAAGAATGCTCTAGATCTAAACTGGCTAATAATTGAGGATGAAGAAGAGAGGGGGAAGGCTGAAATAGAACCCCAAGAAAAAAATAGCCAACATTTATTGAGTGCTTACTATGTACTATGTACTAAATGTTGCTCATGCAGTAACTTTGGTTCTGAGAACCATTCTATTTATATACTGCTACTTTTCAGAGGAGGAAACTGAAGCACAGAGAAGGTAACCTACTTGCCCCAGGACATACATCTAGGAATTAGCAGATCTCAGAGCGGAACCCAGGTAAAAAAGTCCCAGAGTCTCCTCTAAGCTGCCACGCCATATGGCTTCTTATGTGCCAGGCTGGGCTAAGGGTTTTTTCACAGGCCACCTTGTTTATTCCTCATAACAGTCCCTGTGTGTTTAGGAACTGTTAATATTTGCATTTTGTGGAAGAGGAAAATAAGATTCAGAGCAGTGGCGTAACTGGCTCAAGCATACCCAATTGGTAAGTGGCTCTGGGGCCGCAGCCAGGCAGTCTGACCTCAGACTCCTGACACCTGCAGGCTGTGCCGCATCCCTGACTTGGGTGCTGGCCTTCTCCTTCTAGGTGTGGTCCCTGGCAGGCAAGTCCGAGGCCTAAGCCAGTCTTACTTTTTATTGTTTTCACTTTTAAACAATAGCGGATAACAACTGGGACCCATTGTAGTTATGCTTAACTTGCTGTGGTATGGCAGCATGCACAACTCAGTACATATAATAAATGCTTTATTACAGTACTTTTCCATGGGGGAAACACAAAGTACTTTCTAAATCTTCCCTAGTTAAATCCCCGAGCCTTTCCAGGGAGAGAGGGAGATGGAAATTCTTATCAATCATCTCCCCTAGAATAGATGGAGAAACGAAGGTAAGTGCTTCCCCCACCCCCATAGACTTAACATAAAGGAATTGGTTCAAATGGTGGGCCAAATTATCTTTTATTGTGTGCATATAAATGATGGTTAGAAATCCATATGCTACGTTAAACTAGGGAAATAAATTAGGCCGAGTCATCTAGGTTTGCTGAGACAGGTATTCAATATGAAGTTGTAAAAGGGAAAGATCACCTTTAAAAATGATCTATAAAGACATGTTAAAATCAAGAGAAACATCTCATATTACATCATCTATGAGATGAATTAAATTTCCTGTTAATGCCAGGAAAAAAATCTCAAAGGCAAATGTCAGATGAAGTGCAGATCAATAAAAATATTTTGATAAGTAAATGCAACAATGCTATTTAACACATGATTGGCAACTGCTGAAACATAAATTATCCAAATTTCCCATTGCTGCTTATGGGAAAATTATGCAGATTAGAACTTGATTAGGCTTATATCATGAGACTCAATTTGGACTTTTAATCTATTAAGCTCCAATAAATGAGGCATCTGAATAGCTCCCCTGAGCAACTACGGTAATAGCCACAGCAGTCATTTTTGCAGTACGTATTCCAACAAATGCTTCAGCAGCTGAAGTAAAGAAAATTCCATGTATAGCAGTACAATTGCTTTCTAACTTATAGGGGAAGAAAGTCCATGCACACAGGGTTGATTTGGGAAATAGGTTTTTGGAAATGACTGCAAGAAAAATCTAGCCAAAGGAAAAACCTCAGTTAAACCTTGTAATATTTTTTCACGGTAGTTTTCAGTGGCTTCCCATGAAGCTAGAATCCAGAGTCAGGAAGGCCAGGCAGCTGACCATGTTTACTAAATATAAAAAAAGATTATTTACCGTGGCAGCAGCTTCTGAAACTTCCCAAAGGCTACCCCAACAGGGTAGAGGTAGCCCTCAGCAAAGTGCTGGGAGGTCAATGTCAAGGAGGGAAGTGGGGAAATGCCCCTGCCAATTTGTGACTCCCCCGCACAAAGCCTAATGACAGTGATTGGAAACTGTATAAACAGACAATTCTGTGATTCCTGAGCCACACCGTAAGGTGTCTTTTGCCTCTTCAGCAATCATTCTATGCTAGAGATACGAGAGCTTTCAAAATCCTCTAATCAATTCCTCCATTCTTCAAATGAAGAAACTGAGGCTTAAAGTGGAGAAGTTATTATATCCAAGGTCACAGAACCAGTTAGCAGCAGAACCAGGATAGTTGATATCTGCTGTTTTCTGTTCCTTTTTAACCCCTTCTATGCATAAGAAACCAACTCCACAGTGTTTGTTGGGGGTGCAGGGAAGAAACTCTGCCCCCACCCTGGAAACAGGAGTGGCAACGTCAAGCCAGGCATCCTGACATCACAGGGCCACTGATGGTCTTGCATAATCTGGGTCACATCATCGGTTTATAGATGGGTCTGTCCCCCTCAGTCTAGGGCCTGTCCATGTTCTCCCCAGGACCTTATGTAAAAGATGGTAAAGGTGCTATGGTTGCAGTCGGGAGCCTGCAGGTGTGGGGATGCTGGTGAGCAGTTAGCCCACCATGGGGTGCATGAAAACAGGGCAAATGAACCAAGAGGTGGAGAGAATGAGATAGAGCTCTATCGTTGTTCAACTTCCTGCACCCAAATGTGCCTAAAACCAGAGGCATCCCAGTTACATGCCTCTGTTTTTACTTAAGCCTTTTTGCATTGGATTTCACTTGCGCCAAAATGTCCCAGCTAGTACAATAACAGAAAAATCTCCATTCTCTTCATGGTGAAATGATGCATGCAGGCCTGATTTTCTACTGAAACCGATGACCACATCTTCATTTAAGGTTTCCTGCTTGTTTCCAGTGACCAGGGACAAGACCTGGCTTAATACTCTCCTCATTTCTTTCCATTTACAGTAAGTAACAATGACTTTTTTAGCAGTACATTTTTTTTAAGAGTACTTTTTTTTTGTCTTTGATTAGCACCTTTGGAAGTTGACTCCACCCACTGAATAAAGTGCCCCATCCTTTTTAGAGTTTACATTTTGGGTCCAACCCAAACCAAAGAAAGTTAAACCAACCAACCAAACAAAACTTCTCTGTAGTTATTTGCCATTAAGCTTCGTAAAATATATTCCGCTCTTAGACAAGTCTTACACACATGAAACAAATACATTTACAGGACTTGTCTCTCCAAGCAGACAGTCTCTTTCCTTAGAATTAGCTTAAAGAGCTTACTGTGTAAGATGTTTCTCAGAAGGGCTGGTTAAGGGGAGGAAGGAAGAAAAAAAGGAAGAAAAAAACAAAGCTAGTAACAACTCAAACACACCTAAAACTACAGATTTGGAGAGAAACCTAATATTCACCTGGTCTAACATCTCCATTTACCCAAGAGCGCATGGTATCAGTGCATTTTCCACAACATCTCAACTTCTCAGTTTTGCCTTCTCCTAATTCATCTTACAATTTAAAAATAAGACAGGCCAGGTGCAGTGGTTCACGCCTGTAATCCCAGCACTTTGGGGACCAACGTGAGTGGATTGCTTGAACTCAGGAGTTCAAGACCAGCCTGAGCAACATGGTGAAACTTCATCTCTACTAAAAAAAAAAAAAAAAAAAAAAAAAAATACAAGAATTAGCTGTGCATGGTAGAGTGTGCCTGTAGTCCCAGCTACTTGGAAGGCTGAGATGGGAGGACTGCTTGAGCCAGGCAGGCAGAAGTTGTAGCGAGCCAAGATCATGTCATTGTACTCCAGCCTGGGTGAAACAGTGGGACCCTGTCTCAAAAAATAAAATAAAATAAGACATACTTGCTTGGTCAGTATGGATCAAATGACTTACAATTTTACCTCCACTTTGGCCTGAGCAATTGTAAAATATGTGTACAATAAACATACGTGTGCATGTGTCTTTATACCAGCACGATTCATAATCCTTTGGGTATATACCCAGTAATGGGATGGCTGGGTCAAATGGTATTTCTAGTTCTAGATCCTTGAGGAATTGCCACACCGTCTTCCACAATGGTTGAACTAGTTTACAGTCTGCGGCACTATTCACAACAGCAAAGACTTGGCACCAACCCAAATGTCCATCAATGATAGACTGGATTAAGAAAATGTGGCGCATATAAACCATGGGATACTATGCAGCCACAAACAAGGATGAGTTCGTGTCCTTTGGAGGGACATGAATAAAGCGGAAACCCATCATTTTCAGCAAACTATCGAAAGAAAAAAAAAACCAAGCCCCGCATGATNAAACATACGTGTGCATGTGTCTTTATACCAGCACGATTCATAATCCTTTGGGTATATACCCAGTAATGGGATGGCTGGGTCAAATGGTATTTCTAGTTCTAGATCCTTGAGGAATTGCCACACCGTCTTCCACAATGGTTGAACTAGTTTACAGTCTGCGGCACTATTCACAACAGCAAAGACTTGGCACCAACCCAAATGTCCATCAATGATAGACTGGATTAAGAAAATGTGGCGCATATAAACCATGGGATACTATGCAGCCACAAACAAGGATGAGTTCGTGTCCTTTGTAGGGACATGGATGAAGCTGGAAACCATCATTTTCAGCAAACTATCGCAAGGACAAAAAAACCAAACACCGCATGATCTCACTCATAGGTGGGAACTGAACAATGAGAACACTTGGACACAGGAAGGGGAACATCACACACCAGGGCCTGTCATGGGGTGGGGGAAGAGTGGAGGGATAGCATTAGGAGATAGACCTAATGTAAATGACGAGTTAATGGGTGCAGCACACCAACATGGCACATGTATACGTATGTAACAAACCTGCACGTTGTGTACATGTACCCTAGAACTTAAAGTATAGTACAAAAAATATATATATATGTGTATACCCATAATTTCCTTATATTAAAATTTTGGCTGCCAGGATCTTCA
Source organism: Rhinopithecus bieti (assembly GCF_001698545.2). Lineage (NCBI taxonomy): Eukaryota > Metazoa > Chordata > Mammalia > Primates > Cercopithecidae > Rhinopithecus > Rhinopithecus bieti. The sequence continues at coordinate 5,978,942 of NW_016805181.1, read as the reverse complement.
TTCATAGGTATTAAGTAACAACATTCCATTGAAAACAACATGAATGTCCAATTTTAGGGAAATTGGTTAAGTATGCATCCACTAAAAATAATGCAGGAAAACATTTCATGACAGAAAAACGGTCATGATAAAATCTTTGTGAAAAACCACAGGTAACATACTAACATGTGCGATCCATTTTTTGAGGGTAAAAGTATTTATATCTATGGAAATAAGACCAATATGTCAACTTTCTTATGCCTGAGCAGTAAAATTACAGGGAATGTGCATTTTCTTTTTGGTTTCTATAACTGCTAAATTTTCTAAAATAAACACATTTTATTTATGCAATGAAAAAAATTTTTTTAAATTACAAATTTATTTCAAAGTCCCTGAAATCTTGAAACCTCATGTGATCCCTATGGGTTGAGAGCAGCTGATGAACATGATGGATGGACACAGCTGGTTCATCTGTAAGGGTCTGACAACTCTTTGAACATTCACTTGATTTGGCAGTTAAGGAGATTGAAGTTCTGAGATGGAAGTGATCAAGCCAAGGTTACAGAGCAAAGGAGCTTTAAAAGAACAGGGCCCAGAGAGAGTTTTCAGGCTTCCAAATTCTCTGTTATTTCAGTCTCCCACCATCTTGTAAGAGCTACTGAATCTCAGAGCAGAGGTCACTTACGTAAAGCACACATGGGCAGTGAAGAGCACACAGGGGAAGGGAGGAGCAGTCAGAGCTAGTTTCCAACACAGATGGAATGTGGCACCTGCCAATTCCCATCCCTGCTCCCACCAGCCTTACCCATTTCAGAAAGGCTGTTCCCCCTCTTCCCTCCCAACCCACCTCCTGCCGCTTCTTTACCTCTTCCAGGAAGTCTGCCTTGAATAACTTCCCACATTTTGTTATTTTACAAAGATGTTTTCCTCTGCTTTTTTTTTCCATCCCCTTTATTCGTTATTTTAAAATGTATGAATTACTACTAAATATGTATGAATTACTACATATTAATATTTAAACATTTTTAAGTATCTTTAATTCTCTATGTTTTATCTTCATATACTCTTGCATTCCCCAATTTCAATATGGCATAGCTTATATTAGTCTTTCTTTATTGTTATTATTTATTCTTAATTCCTGTTCTGGGATCTTCCCTGTTTGCTGCCACCACAAGAAGACAAAGGCTGTTTTGCCACTAACATGGGATCTCCTCTTTCATGATGGATCACATTTCCAGTAAGCTAGAGGCTTACTATGCCATGGAAAAGGCAGATATATACATTACAAGACAGTGATATTAAGGGGATACTAATAAAATGCACAGCTATCCCCCCCATGCTGCCAAGACTATATACCATTTTCTTTCCATTACATCAATTTTTTTCTCCCCTTTTGTGAGCATTAATCAAAGAAATGCAAAGAGTTCATTAAAGTGATAGATTGACTGAAAATGTAACCACCTTTTCATTATAAACAGTTTCTTTATGTTCTTGGTGCTATGGGCTTTGTTTTTTAGCATTTGTCATGTAGTTCAAATGTCCTTTTACATTTAAACACCAAATGCCAAATGGGCCCCAGTTGTTTGGTTTAGTATAAAACGATGGCCAGCGCAGCAGAAACCAGAACTACAAAATCACAAGCAAAGTATAACATCCATCTCTTAAGCACACAGAAAATTAAGTAACTGTAAAAGATGGGTTTGCCAAGTGATCCAAGGCCTTGCCATGAAATTCAAGAAAGCAGAATCGCATCACCAACGACTTTCAGCCAGCTGTCTCTGAATGGTTCTAGAGACAAGATGCCTGGCCCAAGATAGTGCCAAGGTTCCAAACATTTGATAGTTCTTTGAAAGAAAGATTTTTTTTTCTTAAGTGTTGAAGTGTTTCCTGTATATATGTTTATGCTGGCAGATGAATATGTAACTGGGATCTTGGATCTTGGGGTCAGGCATTCCCACATACATACACACATAAATCTTCACTAGACGAGGGTTTGGTGCTGGTTTGACTCTGAGCATCTCTCTGTACAGCATGGTCAATAACTTTTGACCACTACCTGAAATAAGTCATACCATTTGTGATCTAGAACTTGAACACTGTGGCTAGATTGAATGAGTTTGGGTCCTGCCTCTTTCTGTTTCTAATTTGTGATTTGGGGCAATTTATTTAAATTTTGTGTCTCAGTTTCCTCATCTGCAAAATGAAAGAGGAAGATGTCATGAAGATTGAATGAGTTAATAATAATAATACAGGGAAAGTGCTTACAACAGCACCTGGCACAGAGCATGTACTTCATCAGTACTAATTTATTATTATTTATCAACAACAGGTTGTTTTGTTTTTCTCAACAGAGAAAACAAAACACATGGGTTTTAGTCCCAGGTCAACTCCTACCTCTCTGCGAGAATGTAGAAGGATTCAACGTCTTATCCAAACTCAATTCTCCCATCTGCAAAATGAGGTAGTAGCAATGTCCCCAATCCCTTTAGATTACTGTGCATCATACATAATATTGAAATCATGATAATTCTGTGTTTAGCTACTCAATATTCAGGAATGTCTGTAGAGTCACTCATGGGGCTGTTATTTTAAGGAAGTGGAACACAGGAGCCCTCTCTTCCAGGATCCTATCACATTGTCTGTATCAACAAACATATCAACATTTCATACAAGAGATGCACACCAAATACATTAAACCACAACAATCATGTAGCTTGCACATCACAACTCCAGGCACGACATCATATCCTCTCTCAGGAGTAGCCCCTAAGGCATGATCCTCCCTCCAGGAGCCCTGCATCCTTTCCATTTGCTAACAGTCAAACCATTCATTTGCTGCCATGTAATCACAGTCGTGGCAATGGCTGTGGCCCTTGGTGTCTTCATCTGTAAAATAAGATGACTCTAAGGCCCTCTCAGCTTTGAGATTTATGTCTCTTTCATGACCCCAAATTTTAAAAGTGATTTCCAACAAAATAAGCTAGCAAAGGGAATCCAGAGGATCTCCTTTCAGACTCCCTCACAAGCTCTAGTGTAGATCCAGATTTTTTTATTCAGTTTTATACCTTTGCCCAGAGGACGAAACTTTACTTCCCAAACCAAGGAGAAGGGTGTACTGTCTCCAAAGTTGCTCTAATGGCTGAGAAGACCATAAATAACCATTTATTCAACAAACACTATGGGTTGAAGGAAGAGAAACCACCACAATTAGGCCCCTGAGGCCTGCAGGCGCAGTACATAACAATGGGACTCTCATAATCCAGGTAATATATAACCAGTTATTCCACTTTCTTGAAGTTATCTTCATAATCAAGATGCTATCCCAGCCATTGTGGGCTTTAGAACTATTTTTAATTTTAATTTAAAGAGCAATTAAAGAAAGACAATGGATACGCAGGATAATAAAGTAAGTGATTAGCAGCATGCAAATGACAGAGGTTTAATGATAATATGGTTCTAGTCTCCAAATGGCTTGTCTTGTCGAGAGAAGGCCCTTTCTACATGTGGTTGTTCAGCTAATGTGTCTCAACCCACAATTACAACATTGCTGACACCATTAACCAGTGAAACAACATCACTTCGTGAAATCCTTGTTGTCTCATTAAAAAGGAAAGGGTCAGGTAATTTACCAACGTTGTATGTCTAGTTTTGTTGTTGGTAATTAGCAAACATTACCCAGCATAGACTCCCACTGGGAACTAGAGGAACTTTGTGAAATATTAAAGAAGAAAGCCTTTATATTTCACTGGAAACTTGAAAAGAGGTGCAGTAATATTCTACCTGTCATCTTTTTGCATTTAGGAAAAGGAAAACGCAACTTGGAACTCTTTAATTTCAGGAGAAATATTCCAAATGCATTGGGAAGTCACTATCCACATTAAGCCCCTGGATCACCATTGTATACTGGCAAATAGAATCTGTGTCCCTGTTTACAAAAGCGAGTTGGAGATGGGGGGATGGGAAAATTGCAGATTTCATCTTTATTGCTCTTACTTACGTTTTTTGAATTAATCTCCTTGAAATAGAAGAAAGGGGCAACAAAAGTTTTCTTTTTGAAACGCTGTAGGACTTAAATAAGTACCAGAATTGTTTATTCAGAAAAATACACACACACACACACACACACACATACACAGTTAGACCTAAAGATAGAGGAAATACATTCCAGGGATGAGACTTCCTGCCTCCTTGCTTCCTAATGGAATCTTCCCCACATTGGAACTCAGACCCCACCCCCAACACTGGCCAATGCTTGGTGTGTTGTCAGGGAGAAGAATGGTATCTTATTCTTTAAATGGAACTTTTGGAACATAAAACACATTCCAATAAATGTGAGCAGAAAATTATGAATTCATTAAACTACTTTGGTATCTTGTGCTATATATAATATTTATATTCCGACTACGGTAAAATATGCTTTAATATCTTTAGGCAACTATAAGGACTTAAATATTTATAAAATGGCTAAAGATAAAGTATGGCCCTCTTATTCCTACATACAGATGATGTAAGGCATGCAATCAAAGACAATAACACTCTCTGCCCATTTGTCATCTTAAAGGAGCCGATCAACGCACCATCCCTCGTGTGCCATCTACATAAGAGTTGTTGCCGACACAGGCAACTCCAGAGGAGTCTGCGCCTTAAAAACTACCTAGAGTGCTATACTTCATAGAAAACAGGCCTTTCTGAAAATGGAGACAAAACAATAAATTTGCAGGCAAAACAGCTCCAAGAGGGGCTTCAAAATACTGCTGTATTTATCTCTGGGACATGTGGGAACAGGAAGCATTTTGATTTAATATTTCATAACATAGAGACAATTGCTTCCTTGTATGGTATATACTTAATGCTCATAGAAATGAGGTTTTTTTTTAAAAAAAAAGTTTCAATATCGTAAATGCAAATAAATAAATAAGGAGACACACCTACATAATAGGAAGGGATTCCTTTGGAAATATGGAATAGACCCATATAATCCCAATAAAGAGAAAGCCACCGTGAATTTATAATCACCTAGGGTCCTATTAAAAGTAGTTTTATAGATTAAGTGTGAAACCTCACCCTGATGTTCTTATTATTTACCTTCCTTGCTTGCCTGTAGGCCCATGGCCTGATTGATTTTTAAAATTCTTCCATTTCCTAGGCCAATTAGGTATTCAAAGAATTGTTTGTGCCCACCTGCCTTGACCTCTCAAATGGACACCTCCTGGTTTATTTTCCCAGCTCCACTAGCTCCCTGCTGGGGACCATGTGGAAGTTTATGAATTTCTCATATATCCTGCATTTTCACAATGTCCGTTATATGCTTTCCAAACCTCCTAGCGATCATGCCTAGGAGAATGATTTATTCTATAAATAAATTTCTAAGATAAATTTCTATGGAAATGTAAGCTTTAGTAAATCAGCTGCCCTTATACAAGGATCAGAGATGGTTTCCTTGAATAAGTAAGGGGCTAGGCCGGGGTTTCTTGACTTGGGCTGCACATTGGAATCACCGATGCATGCCTGCATCAGTGTCTAATTTAATTGCTCTGGAGTATGGCCTGAGCATTTCAAGAATGTTAAAAGTTCCCCAGGTGAGTACAACGTGCAGCTAAGGTTGAAAACCAGTGGGCTAGTTCAGAAGTAAATCCACCCCTTTATGGTCAACTAATCTTTGACAAGGGTGTCAAGAACACACAATAGGGAAAGGACAGTCTATTCAATGAATAATGTTCAGAAAACAACATTTACATACAAAAGAGTAAATCTCAACACTTCTCTTACAGCATATACAAAAATCAAATGGATCAAAGACTTGAATGTAAAATCTGAAACCGTAAAACTCCTAGGAGAAAAAATAGGGGAAAAGCTCTTTGACATCGGTCTGAGCAATGATTTCTTGGATATGACACCAAAAGCACAGGCCACAAAAGCAAAAATAAAAAAGTGGTACTACACCAAACTAAAAATCTGCACAGCAAGGGAAACAATCAACAAAGTGAGAAGCCAACCTACCTAATGGGAGAAAATATTTTAAAACCACCTATCCAATAAAGGGTTAATATCCCACCTATATAAAGAATTCATATACTAAATAGCAAGAAAATAAATAACCTGATTAAGAAATGGGCAAAGGAACCTAATAGATATCTTTATAAAGAAGATATACAAATGGCCAACAAGTAGATATGAAAAGATGCTCAATATCACTCATCATCAGAAAAATGCAAATCACAATAAGATATCACCTCATACCCGTTAAAATTGCTATTACTGAAAAGACAAGTGATAACAAGTGTTGGTGAGGGTATGGAGAAAAGTGAACCCTTGCACACTGCTGCTGGGAATGTAAATTGGTACAGCCCTATAGAAGACAGTATGAAGTTTCTATAAAAAATTAAAAATAGAACCACCACATGATTTAGCAATCCCACTTCTGGGTATATATCCAACGGAAATGAAATCAGTATCTCAAAGAGACATCTGTACCTCCATGTTTATTGCAGCACTATTCACAATAGCCAAAGCATAGAAACCACTGGTGCCCATTGATAGATGAGTAGATAAAGAAAATATGGTCTGCGTGTGTATGTACCTACACATATATATAACGGAATATTATTCAGCCATTAAAAAAGAAAGAAATCCTGTCATTCAACAACACAGATGAACTGGAGAACATCATGCTAAGTGAAGTAAGCCAGTTATAGAAGGACAAATACTGTATGATCTTACTTATACATGGAATCTAAAAAGTTGAACTCATAGAAGCAGAGAGTAGAGCAGTGGTGGCCAGGGACTGTGGTGAGGGTCAGGGGGAATGGGAAGATGTTGGTCAAAGGATACAAACTTACCATTATAAGATGCATAAATTCTGGGCTGTAATGTACAGTATGGTGACTATAGTTGATAGTACTGTGTAGTACACTTGAAGTTTGCCAAAACAATAGATCTTAAGTGTCCTCATGTGTATGTGTATGTGCACACACACACACACACACAATAGTAACTATGGGAGATGATGGATGTGTTCATTAACTTGATTTTGGTAGTCACTTCACAATGTATATGTATATCAAACCATCATGTTGTAAACCTTAAATACATACAATTTTCATTTGTCAGTTGTATCTCAATAAACCTGGAGGGGAAGAAAATCATTAGGGTAGGTAAACCTCTTAAATTTGTATATAAATATTTATGTGTCTATGAGGAGGTAGGAGGAGGGTCACAGAGAAGATTCATTATTAGCTATTTAAAGGGGTACAAGACCCCTTTCCCAATTGAGAATTAATATGCTATAGATTTTCTGGCTGAGAGCCAAAATTACTGTTTTAAGATTAAAAAAAAAAAAAGAGGCAAAGGAGGGAGGCCACGTGCCATCTGTCAACTAGGTGAAGTAGCATGGGTCCTACTGTGGAAGGACGTCACTTCACCGACATCAGGGCTCCTGCCACAACCAAATTCCAGAGGTTGGAAGTGTATGAGGTTTTCTGTCAGCGAGCTGTCCCAACCTCTGGTTTAGAGAGCAGCTGGGTTGTGCGACGCCATGCTAGCCTGTCTACGGAGGGGAGAGCCCCATGCTCGCTGTTCATCTGCCCTAGTTCTTCCTCAACTCCTCTGTAGGTTTTTGTTAGTCTACCTCACCTGGGCTGCTCATCTTCCAAAGGTGTGTTGGTTTCTATCATCATCTATTTCTATCATCATCTATTTTCTATGCATATTTATAGACAAACAGATCAACAGTAATTCTGGCTGCTAGGTACAAGTGGATAACCCTAACTTGTGATTTGTTAATCTGGGAGCAGGAGGGGATTAAATAAAATGTAAAATTGTAATAATAATAACAAAAATAGCTAACATTGCTTTATTTCTCCCATCCTAGGTAGGAAGTGCTTTAACAGCCATTCATTCAGGGTTGCCAGGTATAGTTGTGAAGGTTGGGCACTGCACAGTAGCTAATCTAAGTGGGTACCACTCATATCAATGGTCATTGTATATTTGCATATTTATGACAATATTTTTTTCCTAGATGACAAAAAAGTGTATTGTCCAAACATATTAGTACTTTATCACCATTTTTTCAGCAGATAAAAATAAGGTGTCTTGAGACAAGAGTGACTTTTTCTGGCTTACTTAAAGGTACTGTGTGGACAACAGAAAGCCCTGTATCTCATTGAATTCTCATAGTCATTTGATGAGCCAGGTGCATTTGGTATTCTTAGTGAGAAAACTGAGATACAAAGAGGTTAAGTAATTTTCCCAGGCCTAGTAAGTGGCAGATTTGGGATTCAAACCCAAGCTGTCATTCCAGACGCCACATGTGCCATGACTGAACTTGACTACAAAGTGCTATTCCTACAGTCCTTGATGTTTAATAACTTTTCTGTAGTCATCATGTCTTTGTATTCACACACTGATCCCTCGGTGTTTTGAGGTGGAGTCATTTTAATAAACCCCATCTTATAGATGAAGAAATGAAATCTAGAATCTTTATTATGTCAAATTGCATATGATGGACAGAACCTGTTCTTTAACCCTCCATGACTGCATCATTACTCTGACAGCCACGTTTGTGATTCACCATTGTGAACCAGAGCAACAAAACCCATCTTCCAAGTTCCTCCTGCTCCACTCTACTGCTGAGAGGAATGTTCATTTCTACATGGCCAGGGAAGCTCTCAGGAAGCATTCACAGCTCCCCAGAGGAGAAAGCAGAGATATTTTCTGCCCTTTGTTGAACTTTGGAAGTCTCAGTCCTACAGCCTTGGGCCGTGGGTTGTTACTGTGTAATAGTACATCCAGCGAGGGCAGTCAAATGTTGAGGGCCAGGAGCTATTAGTAAAGGTTAAGGGAATAGGACAGTTTATACTAGAGACAACCTGGCCATCTGGAAGGCTCCTACACACAAGTGCAACATCTTTGATCTCTGTAACCCCTGTCCAGTGCCCAGTTGTCAAATGAAAGGAGACTAAAGCCTGGAGGGAAAGTGTCGGTTTTTAATAAAGGTATTTGACTGCTTTATCTCATTTGAGGGCACGCTAAGAGAGAACAGGCTGCAAACAACAGCAGGATTAAATCATTTATTCATGTATGCATCCCCTCCACAAACCTCTACTAAGTGTCTACTAGGTGTGAGGTGCCGTGCTAAGCATTTAAAAAGATTTCTGGCAGTTGGTGAGAGTGAAGAGGTCAGCAAAACAACAGAACAGGCTCTTCTTTGGAGGATCTATTCAGGTTAACAGTGGACCCACCGACAAGCATTTCCTTTGGCATAGTGAGCCCTTTAAGTCCCTCGGTTATACCATTAGTACACAAATAGCCATGTGACCCTCTGTGAAATACACTTGGCCTTTCCTGTTTCTGTGCCTTCTATTACTCAGCTTCAGCCCTTTCCACATACCTTTATTTATGTTAATCACACTTATTTTCAAATCCCAGTCCCTTTACTCTGGATTCCTTCCTGACTACCACAGCCCAAAGCCTCCTCTGTCTTCTCATAACACATTGTGTGGCAGCAACCGTGGAGCACTGAAAACATCTGGTAGAATATCTCTCCTGGAGATCTGTAACAAGATGCTCAAGGACTATCCTGCTTTTCTAGAATTCAGAAAATAATTTTCCTCCAGACCATTCCATGAAGTATAATTGAAGCATTTAAGGACTAGCCCTATCCTTCAATGTTCAATAAATCCAGAACTAAAGTCATTTATAAATCAGTTGGATTCTTTGCAGGGTCTCTTTTTTTGTTTTTTGTTTTTTTATTTATTTTTTTTATTTTTTATTGTTTGCTTGTTTGTTTGTTTTGTTTTTGTTTTTGAGATGGAGTCTCACTCTGTTGCCCAGGCTGGAGTGCAAAGACGTAATCTCGGCTCACTGCAACCTCCACCTCCTGGGTTCAAGTGATTCTCCTGCCTCAGCTTCCAGAGTAGCAGGCACTACAGACGTGAGCCACCACACCTGGCTTATTTTTGTACTTTTAATAGAGATGGGGTTTCACCATGTTGGCCAGGCTGGTCTCGAACTCCCAACCTCAGGTGATCCACTTCAGCCTCCCAATGTGCTGGGATTACAGGCGTGAGCCACTGCATCTAGCCTCAGAGCCACTTTCTTATTTTATTTTTTTTCTTGAGATGGAGTTTCACTCTTGTCGCTTTTAAGAAAAGAAGTAAAGTTTTAAAGACTGCACATGAGTTTCTGCCTATAAGAGAATGGGTGAAGACAAAAATGCACTGAATGACTGGCTAGATTTATCTGCCAGCTTGAGGCATCTGTGCTATCTTCACAGCAGGTGTATTGAATGAAATGACTCACACTCTGAATGAAGAAAACACTGAAATGTTCCAAGCCCTGTATCATTAAGTATGTGTGTCAAAGTTGTTCCATACAACTTATTTTGTTTCTGTCCCTTTTGCCTATAGATCCCATTACCTCTACAACAGCATAGACTATAGAGAGAACAGGGGCACTAACCTCAGGCATAGGATGCAAACCAAACTGACACTCAGGATACGGTAGTTGACCTATCCTTATCCAGAATTTCATGAGGTGTCTTAGAGAGTCCATGGGATTACAAGACTTCCTTTACTTTTTTCTGATTTTACAGCTGTGCTTCCCCCCATAAGACAATATCTCTGGATCATTTTCTGAGCCTAGGCTTTGGGCGCTACAGTGGTCTCTTCATTCTCATCTGCCGCCTGTCATGGAAACTTCCACTTGAGCATGGAAGGAGTAAATAAAAACTGAAAATATTCTTTAAGTCTCTTCACAAAGAAAGTAACGGCTGGGTCTCAAATATTCCACCTTTTTCCTGACAGCTCCAAAGTCCAATCTGTATTCACAAGGAAAACAGAAAAGAAAGGCTCCAACAGTCATACCGTTCACAGAGACAGGCTGAGCACAGGGCTTCACATTGCCCCCAGATTTACTCGTTTGTCCAGTGGTAGTAGCAAGAAAGACTCAAGCCAACAGAATCCTAGTACCTCTCATTGTTGGAACAGCTAGGGTCAATGGCTCAAAAAACAGGGATTCATGGAGACAAGAACTGTTGAAAACAAACTTCAGCCCCTTGGGTACAAGGACCAGTTTAGAAGTGAGGCTGGCACACCTTGAGCACTTTCATCCCCCTGAATGTTTGTCCTGGTGGTACCCCTGTGACCCTTGAAAGTACATATATAGCTTCATATTCATATATTCATATATTCTCATCAGGATAACACTTGCCTTTTATAAGACAGGCTGATGTGCTGAGAAAAGCATAGACTTGGAAATCAGACATTTGGAGATCAACTCCACATGCCCTTGACTAGCTATGAGGCTATGGGAAAAGTCCCTAATTTCCCCGAGCCTCTGTTTTCTCATCTGTAAAATGAAGGTGGTAACTCTCCCTCAGCAGATTGTCAGGGAGATTTAAAAAGATATTATACAGGAATGTGCCTGGTGTATGGTTCACCTGAAAAAAAAAAATTACATTTTTTTAAAAGAGGCATTAACCAGGCACACAAATTTTGAGGAGTAAACTGGCACATGAGAGCCAGATGCTAAAACCGTAAGTTCAGTCCAACCCCAACACCACCCCACATCTGCTTTCTGTCTCTGAAGCTAAGATTTCCCTTCACAACAGTTGTCCCAAGCCGGGCCTGAGTGGGGATGTGAACCTGCTCTGCATGCAACTGGAAGGAAAAGATTATTTTGTCTGTTTTTACCTTTTCTTCTGCAATCCACTCTCCAAGAAAGTCTTTTACGTATGGAGGGCATAAAACCCTCCATGAGTTCAGAAAGTAGCCCAAGTTTCTCAGTCTCTTATTACAGCTGCTGCTGTTGTTTTTCCTTGTTTCTTTTGCTAGGAATACATTACCAGAATAGTAAATGGCAGGGTTAAAGAGGATCTCTCATGTGATGAAATATGCTATATAGGAAAAATTCTCCTAAGTTGAAGTCATTTAGAAAACAGCTGCAATTGCTGCTTTGCTGAAATACGTCTGCACCTGAGGTTCTTGTGATGAGATTCATCTTGTGATGTCCACAGAAGAAATGTAACAGGGCAGTCCGCTTTCTGTACTTGAGACCTGCTCAGAGCCCTAAGCCAGGTTTTCTTTATTGTTTAGTAAGCTCTTTTAATGAAATGTACTACTCTTATTATAGAGGACTCAAAATAAGATCTAAATCACAAACCAATAAAAGAAAATTATTGGGCTGGGTATCTAAAGTTACTACCTAGAGGCTACTCCAGTGTGGTATTTATAAATCTCTAAACAGTTAAGTATAATTGTCTTTCTGGTTTTTGGGACGGAAGCCAACAGCAGTTTCAGTTACAACGGAAGAAAAATATTTTAGCGCTGAGCTTTGTTCGTTCAGTGGGTATAAAGAGAAATGGCTTCTCCCCCACCGCCATTTCAGAATTGAGAGAGAATATTGTGGTAATGAAATGCGATATGGGAGCAGCTGAAAAAATGCTTCTCTGATTTCAAGGAGGGGGAATATGTGTGAGGATACATGTATAGGTGTGTCCGCAAGAAACAGTGAGCAGCCTGAGGGTCAGGAAAGCCAAGCTTGTAGAAGTGGGAGAAGGCAGAGCCCTGGGAAAAAGACTGGTGTGGAAGATGAAGATGGGGTGGTCTGTCCAATTAATGGAAAAGCCAGATGTGCAGCTGCTCACCCCAATGCCGTCTGCTCCCCATCTTTAAACACAAAGACAGTGTCGTTCAGGAAGGACATGAACGCTTCCACTAAAAGACTCAGGACCCCAATCCTGACAAACACCATAGCTCTCCCTCTGGAGTTACAATGCAGATCATATAAAACACAGATCCCTGTGTAATAAAAATCAAGAACATGCTGGATATCCTTAGTTATAAAGGACCACAGAACTCATCTCTCTACCAATCTCCCTCCCATCACAAAGAGCGTGTCAGTAACTCTCCTTTGGCAAAGGGACAGGGATAGGAGGCTCGCTGCATTGCAGGCCATCCATGCTATTCTGGAAATATCTTCCTTAAAATCCTGTTCTTCTTAATTATTAACCATTGGCCTTGGTTTTTGTCCAATGGAGCAGAAGATTAAATGGCCCTTTAAGCCTGCTGGCCTTGTTCTCTTAACCGCTTGGCAAGTGACATGTTGTCCAGGCACTGCCCCATTCTGGCTGTCCTCTTTACAACATTTTTTTTTGTTTGTCAAATTTCTCCTTCAAATCTTCATAGCTCTTGACACATTCCCTCCTATCCCAACAAAGATGAAACAATCACTGCTCAAAAGAAATGATGCTTTTATCACCAAGGTTTATCTAGCCTGTCTTTACCGATCATTTGAAAATTAACATGCAGAGGTCCTCAATGCATTCTATTCTGTGGATTTGATCCCAGAGTTCCACTTTAGGAAGGCCCTTTTAGTTCTGCTTTTTGTCATCCAGTAATTGAGAGATCCTAATCCACATTGTCTCACACAAAGATAAAAGAGAAATCACATTTTCTTCTTTGGAACAGTAAGACATCTCAGACTTTAGGATAGGGAAGGTGTACACTATGCCCCCAATTAATGCTATCTCTCCAAGGACTGCTGCCATACTTCCAAAGAAAAATGTCATTCCCTACTTGAGGCTCTTAACTTTTGTTGAAATGCAGAGAAAGGAGAGTGTCTGCTTATATGTGGATGTTCATTTAGTGTAACTATAGCTTCAGGTCAGGGAGGGTGGGAGGAAAGCTGTGTGTGTGTGTGTGTGTGTGTGTGTGTGTGTGTGTGTGTGTGTGTCTATAAAGAGATACAGAATATGGAAAAAAGGCAAGAGGAACTAGGCAGTGGACATATGTCTTGGGTTTGAGATCTTGCCTCCTCCCTCCCCTGGGACGTTCGGGACAGGCTCAGCTTTAGGTTCTCTGGCTTCTACCAAAGGTTCCCTCTACCCTCTCTTTCTCAGATGGTCCTTATACTTCGGTCCTGCAATTCTCTTGCCTCTCTCCCCCTCCCTGAGGCTCTCCTTTGCTCCTAGAGCACGAGCAATGGGTCAGATCACTAGAAGCAACTTTTTCCTGGATTAAGGACTTCATTTCCACCCTTCAGCTTTTCATGCCCATCTGGACTTTCCACTAAGTCCCCGTGGAAATAAACCATGACTAAAACCCAATCCTCCCAATACTGCTTTCTACTGCAGCCTGTCCCTCCACTCTGACATCCTCTGACCCCCAGAAGGAAGTACACATCCATGCAGACTGATATGTATCTACAGTGACTCCTGCTAGAACCTCCCATTCTTTTTCCAGTCCAAGGTTTCAGGCTTCCATCTGGATAGACACAGTTTCTAACCAGAGTCCTTGCATCTTCTTCCTTTCCACTCCAAACAATGCTTCACGGGGCTGCCACATCCGTCAAGCTAAAGCTCAGGTCCAATCCCATCACTCTCTTGCTTTGAAACCTTCTGTAACTCCCCAGTGCCTATTAAATTATTTACAGCTTCCTAACTCAAGAAAGAAAAGAAGGCCGGGCGCGGTGGCTCAAGCCTGTAATCCCAGCACTTTGGGAGGCCGAGACGGGCGGATCACGAGGTCAGGAGATCGAGACCATCCTGGCTAACACGGTGAAACCCCGTCTCTACTAAAAGATACAAAAAACTAGCCAGGCGACGTGGCGGGCGCCTGTAGTCCCAGCTACTCGGGAGGCTGAGGCAGGAGAATGGCGTGAACCCGGGAGGCGGAGCTTGCAGTGAGCTGAGATCCGGCCACAGTACTCCAGCCCGGGTGACAGAGCGAGACTCCGCCTCAAAAAAAAAAAAAAAAGAAAAAAAAAAAAAAAAGAATTCTTCAATGCCCAACCCACATTTCAGCCTCATCTCTCCCTGCTGCCTTACATGTACCATTTTGGGGCCAAATTATACTTGTCCCTGTCCCTCTAACACATCAACAGGGACCTCCGCCCTTACTTCCATTCTCTCTGTCTCAAGCCAGCTCTCTTTGCCCCCACCTGTTATCTTTTTCAAGCATGGAATTAATTACCCTCTTCCTATAAATCTTTGATGACTCCCCCAAACTCAAACCTTTAGCAAGACAAGTCTATACTTTAGGACTGCACCATCCAATGTGGTAGCCACTGGCTATGGGTCACTTTAAATTTTTATGTTTGTTAAAATTAAATAAAAGGAAAAATGTAATTCCTAAACACATTTCAAGTGATGCATAGCCACATGTATTCAAATCATCCACAGACGCCACCTCTTCTTTTTTTTTTTTTTGAGATGGAGTCTTGCTCTGCCACCCAGGCTGGAGTGCAGTGGTGCAATCTCAGCTCACTGGCTCACTGCAGCCTCTGCCTCCCGGGTTCAAACGATTCTCCTGCCTTAGCCTCTCGAATAGCTGGGACTACAGGGGTGTGCCACCAGGCCTGGCTAATTTTTTGTATTTTTAGTAGAGACAGGGTTTCACTGTATTAGCTAGGATGGTCTCGATCTCCTGACCTTGTGATCCACCTCCCAGAGCGCTGGGATTACAGACATTAGCCACCATGCCTGGCCGATGCCACCTCTTCTTGAAAGCCTTCTCAATTCCTCAAAATACATAAACCAAGGATCCCTTTGTGTTCCTCTGTTTCTAGCCTCGTCCTTGTCTCCTTGCACTGTCATTGTTTATGGGGATACCTCCTGCACTCACCTGAGTCCTGCAAGCACAGTGAGTGGCTGAATCCAAGCAACCTTTGGTCACCTTTGTGTTCTGGGCCTTTAGAGTGCCTGATGCATGGTGAACAGCCATTTATTCCTTTTTCTTTTTCTTAGGAGTTACCCTTCCTGGAAGGGTAAGCAGGAAGAAACTACAAGATCCTCATTTCAAAACAATATGAAAGCAGAATGGGAAACGCCATGGCATGCTCCCTCTTTTCGGGTATGAACTGAAGCAGCTCAGAGAGCGGACCCTGCCTCCCTCTGCTCACCCTTTCTTCCAAGATCAGACTCAGTTCTCATCTTTTCAAACCACAGAGAGACAGTCTGGCAAGAGCTACTGTTGTACCAGCTGATTTAAATTGAAATGTTTTCCCTGGATAAATGTGTGCTAAATAATACACCAGCTCTCCAGCCAAAGGGAAGTGACAGGCACTCTGTAAATAAAGGCACTTAGTTGCTGGTAAAGAGCTGTAAAGTGGTTCTGAGCTGATGTTTGCTGACCAGCAAGAAGCAGCTTCATCTGCTTTATATAATTGTCACTGCAGTTTTGCCTGATGTATATTAAAACTGCATCTCATAGACCCGACTGTCACATTGGATATACCATCTGGCTTGGGGTATGCCACCTTTTTCTGTAATTGTTTTTGACAACAAGCCATCACATCTTGGGTCTTTTCAGAAAGTGTCTGGTCCAGAATCCCTAGGCTGGGTCAGTTCTGACAGCATGTGGGCTAGAAAAGTGACATCAAAAGGGAACGTGAAAAGAGAACAGAAGAGAAAAGAGAGGCTTTGTTAGTCTAGGAGCCCTAATAACATGCAGTGGCAGTTGTCCAATGAAGGTTCTACTTTCTCAATGTGAAGGCACATTTTTCATGCTAAATTATAGCATGTTAGGAAAGCTTTTCATAAGGTTGCATGCATATGCTGGCCCAAGAGCATGCCATTTGTCCGCAGTCCACATTTCTACCCAGTGAGGTTCTAGAGACATGGAAACAGTTCACCAGACAAAGCAGAGCATGAGGTTCCATAAAGGACCATAGAATACATAAGAATGAAACCAAGGGTGTCAGTGGCCAGAAATCTATGCAGTTATCACTCAGAGGAAGTTAGATTTGTTTCCCAAAATAATAAGAGTAACATGAAATCCCCAGTACCTTGGGAGACCAAGTTGGGTGGATCACCTGAGGTCAGGAGTTTGAGACCAACCTGGCCAACGTAGTGAAACTCCGTCTCTACTAAAAATACAAAGTCAGGTGTGGCAGTACACACCTGTAATCCCAGCTACTTGGGAGGCTGAGGCAGGACAGTCACTTAAACCCAGGAGGTGGAGGTTGCAGTGAGCTGAAATCATACCACTGCACTCCAGCCTGGGCAACAGAGAGAGACTCTACCTCAAAAAAAAAACAAAACAAAACAAAACAAAAAAACAGAAGAAGAAAAGAAAAAGAAAGAAAAGAGAAAAAAAAAGGAGAGTAACATGAAATCCTTTTTGTTCCCCATAATTCCTATTCCCTTGGAGCTTGATCATGCCAAACACCCAGATGAAGGATGGCAAAAGTATCTTAGGCCAGTGGGCACTCCAGTTAGTCAAAAGGGTCTCAGATATAGAGAGGCAGGGAAACTCAGCTCACAGACTCAGCTCATAGGCTGACAGGAGCCCAAGGAGTGGGGTGCTGGGTCTGCAGCCAGAAGTGAGCACTGGGGAAGGAGCGATTTCTCTGTGTTGATGGCTCCCACTGGACAACTGCCTTTACAAGGTTAGAGTGTCACCAGAGAACAATATTCAAAAACAAGAGAGGAGCAGACAGACAAGACAACAATGGGACATAAAGGCTTGGTGGGCCTAGAGCTTTGACACTCTCTCTTAGGGAGAGAACAGACTGCCGGCTAGTGAGAGACAAATGCTCCTCTCCACTGTTGACCAGGGGTCTACGAGAATCACTGCTGAGCACAGAAACACATCCTCTGCCTTCTTCTGTCATGTGTGCGATCTTAGTCCATTTGGGCCACTGTAACAAACACCACAACCTGGGTGACTGATAGACAATAGACCTTTATTTCCCACAATTCTGGAGAACGGAAAGGTCAAGGTCAAGGCGCTGGCACATTCAGTCTCTGGTGAGGACTTTCTTGCAGTGTCCTCACATGACAGAAGGGGCAGTGGGGTCTTTCTCAGGCTGCTTTTACTTTATTTATTTATTTGTTTGTTATTTTTTTTATTTTGTTTTAGACAGAGTCTTGCTCTGTTGCCCAGGCTGGAATACAGTAGCACCATCTCGGCTCACTGTAACCTCCACCTCCTGGGTTCAAGCGATTCTCCTGCCTCAGTCTCCCCCGAGTAGCTGGGATTACAGGCGCCCACCACCACGCTCGGGTAATTTTTTTGTATTTTTAGCAGAGACAGGGTTTCGTCATGTTGGCCAGGTGGTCTCAAACTCCTGACCTCAGGTGATCCGCCCGCCTCAGCCTCCCAAGGCGTGAGCCACCGTGCCCGGCCTCAGGCTTCTTTTATAAGGACACCAGCCCCATTCATGAGGGCTCCACCCTCACGACCTAAACACCTCCCAAAGGCCTCACCACCTAATAACATCGCCTTGAGGGTTAGGATTTCACTGTATGTATTTGGCAGGGAGTAGGTAGAGGGGACAAAAACATTCAGACCATAACTGTGTACATGTGTGTATACAAAAGAAAGAGTGCCCTTCTTTTTTCCTTTGGAGGAAAAATAAGCTTCCTTTCTCTTTCCTCCATATCTCCTGTCAAAACCTATTTTTCTTGCTTATCCTGTGCTAAAAAAGAATAAAGAAGGCTTTTGGGCACCGGGGAGTGGAAAAATTGTCACCAGTTTGGCCTTTATATAGGATCTAAGAGGCTGGGATAAAGTTTAGGAGAACTGGAAGGAACACCTATATCAGATGTGTATTTAACTAAATTATACACTGAGATTCTAATCTACGGCCCTGGAAAATCATGATGATTGAGTTTGGAGGAAACAGTCATGTTGGGGAAAGGGAGTGTTTTCCTGCCTCCTCCTGCTGGCTTCTGTCTCTACTTAAAGGGAGAATCATTGCTTCCACTTTTTTCCACTCCCCTTGATGGTTCACTCCTCCCTAGGAGAGGAGGATCATCTACCAAGGGTTGGTCACGTCCTGTTCATGTGAAGATTTACTGTGCTTTAAAGGGGTACATTTGAGTTGCCCGGGGATCTTGTTGGAATATAGACTCTGACCCGGCAGGTCTGGGATGGGCCATGAGATTCTGTAACTCTAACAGGCTCCGCCAACAGACATCCATACTGTGGCAGGGCAGAGAGGACACGTATTGAAGGTCAAGGGCTTAAAGGCAGGAACCAAATGCTAGCTTGCCTCTTTCGCCTCCTAGAAGGTCAGCTTACTGTCTTCTCACATCCTCTCTTGCCTGTGCTACCTAGGCAGGCCGCACAGGAGGCAGGCTCTGACTCTACAGGATGCAGCTGGGAGTAAGCTCAGAGCCTCTCCTAGGCCTTCACATGTTATGCTGTCCGGCGGGCACAGCTGAGCAGGTGGATACCAATATTTAGATTTGGGTGTGGCAGGGAGGATGGTTGTGTGGAGAGGTCAAAAATTAGGCTTCAGGCTGTATCAAGGTGATGTCAGAAGGACAGAAGCCATTTCACAGGCAACACCAAAGGGGAAAGTTCTCCTAAGCTTGACCAGAAGCTGCTGTGAATCTCAAGATCCTCAGGGAAGCCCCAGCCCCTCTCTCAGTCCCTAGCAGTGAAGACACTGGCTCCTAAAAAGCTCATCTGAGAGATGATTTGAACCCGGGTCTGCCAGGGTCTGGCTGCCGTTGCCTCCAAAGAATCAAAGCCTATCTTTCTCCTCCACTTTCCAAATCTCACCCCAGTGCCCATCTCCCACTAGTTGACTCTAGCCCAGAGCCATGCAGGGAAGAGGATTCTAGGAACTATTGTTCCTGGCTTTTCTGCAATGCTAAGCAAATGTTAGAAGGCAGTGGTGGTGATGTCAAGTTGACAAAAGATAATGTAGCTCACAGATCCAGGATGCATGATTCAGCTGAGTTTCTAGAAAGCCTAGCATGACGGGAAGGAGGTCAGACGCTTGCCCAGCTATCAATAAGATGATGCTTCATATCCCAGTAGCCATAGCTCTCATGGGCTGTGCTCCTACAGCCTTCCATCCTGGACTGATGGGATTCAGGTCCCCATCAGGCAGCCAATGCCACTGTCTTGTAGCTCATCTGTAACAATGATCCTCCAATTCATGGCAAGCCTACACGGAGGTGTCACTCAAAGGAAAATGCTTTGCATCCTATCCTGCCAGATCCTGCTTACGGAGGTCATTTGTTATGAAGGTTTTGTTGTGTTGCCTTTCTGAGACCCCTAGACATCTTTACTTGTAACCACCTGCCCAGGGTCCCAAAGCAAATGACAGAAAAGACTAGGGGCAGAGTACGAAGGCAGACGTGTGTCACTTAAGGCTGCTTTGCCTCTGATAGGAAAATGTGTGGTCTGACAAGTGTCACCACTTGCTAAGTGACTTTTAGTGTCCACAGAGTTGCCACTCTCCAGAGATTACCATCCCTCGGTCAGCAGAGTCCTAGAGGCAGCTCTAACAATAGCAAAGTTTCCCTCCCATCCCAGCCCAATGGCAAAAACATATATTGGAAGGAAACGGTCAGAATTGTGCAGCCAGCATCTTTTCAGTGATCTGACATTTAGATGATGACACTGGTCATGAAGTCACTCTTTGGGAAAGCTGAGGGGGTGGCCATTTAAAGGCCTGTTTATCCTCTGGAAAGGCAACCTAGTCTGTGTGTGGGTGACCAGGTCTCAAGCCTGCATCCTGGAATGGAAAGAAGAGGCAGCAGATGCCCCTTTGAAAGCCATCACAGCAACCGCAGGTTTCACTGCCAGGCAGGCTGATGTGAGCCTCTTTGAATTACTGAGTGAAGGATATCCCTCTTGCCAGCCCCTGTCCCCCGTAGGCACAGCAAAGAAGTATTACAGGCTGTCCTTACCTTGGGAATTAGCCTGCAAGACCCCGATGCTGTCATCAAACTGCATAGATTTGATGTTGAGTGACGCCAAGATGCATTCCTTGTCCTGCAGCGAAGTATCATCAATATTATTCTGATTGGCTGACAGGATAACGCACATGTCACAGAGGTTGATGTTGACAGCCCTTAAATCAGCCCGACTTAATGGCGTACCCTTTGGCATAGAGGAAAGGAAAAAAAAAAAACAACAACAGAGGTGTGTGGGGAGAGAGAGAGAGAGAGAGAGAGAGAGAGAGAGAGAGAGAGAGAGAGAGAAAGGAGCAAAAGTGAGAGGAGAGGGAAAGAGGAAAAAAATAAAAACAAATTAAAGATGGAGTCAGAGCTTTGGGAAATTATTTAACAAGTATCTTTTTTATGCCTTGACATTAAGCTGGCCTAACTACATTCAAGGGAATAGGAGCTGTGTGCTAATGTAAAGGGTAGCCGGTGCTGATGGCAGCATTTTAAGCTTGTTCTCAATACTCAATCAAGCTATTACAACAAATGCGGGAGAGGAATAATGCCAGGGTTCTACATCTTCTTCCTGCCTGGAAATTGTCTTGATTTAAGTAACTGTCCTGTGGCAACCTCTGGCTTTCAGAATGTAACGAGGGGGTGGGTTTCAAGTGCCTGTTTATTTAATAGCAGGTCACTTCTGTCTCAGGCAAAAGATAGCAGTTCCAACGCAGCCAAGGGAAAATGGCCAGTGAGCATGGAGTGATGAGGTGGGCCTGGACATGAGGCTCAATTTGGAGGCTATGGATGGAGTGGAATTAATGTGTGTAATGCAAAAGAGATATGGAAAGGAGTTAAGCTTCAGGTCATATAATTTTATTGCATATTTTCAGCAAGAAAAAGTACACAAGGAAATGGCCTAATTGTCCAACAACATAGGAATGGTGAAATATACTTTTGGACATGCACATGATGAAAATGTATGCAGGAGGTAAAGAGGCAGAGCTGGCTGTCCATGCAGGCATCAGTTTAGAAGCCTCTCTAAGATAGAGAGGGAAGTGAAAAAAAAGTTCTAGAGCAGTTAAAAAAGTATAGTTTCATTTCTGTAAAAAATCCCACAAAATAAAATTACATATATATAAATGTATGTAAATTTGGAAGGAAAGCACAGGAAAAATATCCATTACACTAATAATGGTAATTCCCTCTGGGAAGGGAAATAGGATTGGTGGGGGTGAGGGGAGAGTTTGCCTTTGACTTTATATATTTCTATATTGTTTGAATATTTCATAACAAGAACATATTTGTATATTACAAATATACAAATATATACTTATTAAAAAATAAATAAGCCAGTAAACAGATTTTTTAACATAAAAAATAACAACAAAAGACAGTGGAAAAATCCCGGATCCAGGAGGTAACAACAGAGTCTGGGAATGTAAGCACAGGATAAAATAGAAGGGTTAGAGTTGAAGGACAGGGCCATGACCTCCACATGCTCTGTGTCTTCAGGTGGAGCCACAGCAAAATCATCAGGCCACCCCATGTCATAACTACCCAGTGGCCATGCAGCATCATTTTGGGGCTCCCGTCTGGCCACCAGCTTCACTGGTCCTCTAGCCTGAATCTAGCTTCCTCTTTGCCTGTGTGGTGACCTGAGTTACCTTCAACTCACTGATTGTGTAGACCAAGGGTTTGCCAACTACCACCTATCTGTGAATGTCCTCCTGTCATCTGCCTTTCTGGAGAACTGGCTTTGAGAAGAAGAGACTTGGCTGCAGAGATGGAGCCTATCTACTCTCTTTTATGAGTCAGTGGTAGTCATGATCCTATTCTCAGCCCCTAAAATATTGTGCAACTGTGGAGGAAGGGGCATTTAGCACTGTGGGTGCTGCTGAGACACAACTAGTTCCAGGCTCTAGAGCAGCATCTTTTTGAGAGGAGAATGCCCTCTTCTCCTGTGATCTCTTGGTACAAAACAAGTCTGACCGACTTCCTGAATCATTTTGCCAGTACATAAGCCTCAATTGCCTGCATCCATATTCTTTTAATTTTCACTTTGTAGGGAAGCCAGCCATAATTGTGATATAAGATGATCCCTGTGCAGTTGTACACACATGATTTCAAACCACAAGAAATACAAATGACATACACAGAAATCGCTTATATTTCTCTGGGCTGGCCCTATAGGCAGGGTACTGTTTAACCAATAAACTCTGTGAAGACATGGGTGAAGGCCCATTTCGTGAAAATCTATTGTGTTTGAGTATGTTAAATTGTGGAGGGTTTGAAAAAGACCTGCAAAGATGACAGCTCATTCACATATATGAAGACAGATGAGTGAACATGTACAAGGGCACACAGAGCCAGGTGCGGTGGCTCAGGCCTATAATCCCAGCACTTTGGGAGGCCAAGGCGGGTGAATCACCTAAGGTCAGCAGTTTGTGACCATCCTGGCCAACATGGTGAAACCCTGTCTCTACTAAAAATACAAAAAATTAGCCAGGCATGGTGGTGTATGCCTGTAATCCCAGCTGCTCAGGAGGCTGAGGCAGGAGAATCACTTGAACTCAAGAGGTGGAGGTTGCAGTGAGCCGAGATCGTGCCATTGCACTCCAGCCTGGGCAACAAGAGTGAAACTCCATTTCAAAGAAAAAAAAAGAAAACAAGGTCACACAGGAGGAAACACACACAAACACACAAAACACACACACCATTACCAAATATCACACATATAACCATCTCTCTACACACACAAACACGCAGACTCATGTATCCTGGTAAAATAATACTCTTTACAAAGACACTTTTAGAGGTCAGGGGACTATGTGGAGGAGCACATGATAGAAAGATAACCATGGAGTCATATAATCAAATCGACCGTGTTTCTGGAATTAGTGAAATATATATATGCTTATGCTCTCCTCTATGTATGACTGTTTTGTCTATAGGTGATTATTTTCAATTGTCTGTGCTCACTAAGGCAGTGGGTTTTTGCCCCAGCATCCAAAAGATAACTGTTTTATCTTTTCACACTCCTTTAAATATTTATTGAGTCCCTATTGTGCCGGCATTATGTAAAGACACATGGTGGCATCTAATGAGTAATGAGTACTACTTGTGGATAGATTCTTACGTGTTCTTTAATGAATTATATTACTTGGCTCTTTCTCCCCCCATTTCTGAGATTTTGGAAGCTGATAACAGAAATAACAGATTTTAGCTTTGTACATGGGGAAACACCCAGACCTCTTGACATGTAGAGAGATCCATGTTCCTCAGTTTTTGTTTTTGTTTGAGGCAGGGTCTTATTCTGTTGCCCAGGCTGGAGTGCATTGGTGCTTTCATAGCCCACTGCAGCCTCGACCTCCCAGGCTCAAGTGATCTTCCCAACTCAGTCTCAAGTAGCTGGAACTAAAAGCACACACCACCACATCGGGCTAACTTTTTAAACTTTTTGTAGAGAAGAGGTCTCACCATGTTGCCCAGGCTGCTCATGAACTCCTGAGCTTAAGTGGTCCTCCCACCTCGGCATTCCAAAGTGCAGGGATTACAAGGATTAGCCACTGCACCCGGCCCCTGTTTCTCTCACTGCACCCGGCCCCTTTTAGGGATGTGAACTTACAAGAAAAATATTTGGAAGAGAGGTGAGATTTGCATGAATTTGTGATGTGGAGAATTACATCAAACATTGAAATGCATAATTCTCTACAATGTTTTGAGAGTTTGTGGACTATGCATTCATTATGATTAGGAAGTAGTAAATCACATGACTCCAAATCCCATATCCTCACACTAAATTGTGGAGTCCCAGACTGTTTTTTCAGACCGAAGTCCTAATGTTTTGCAGTCAAGAATATCATGCACACATTCACACACGGACACACATACACACACAAACACAACCATGAACACATTACTGGACTTCTAAACGAACAGGGGTTAGGGGCTGAGCTGCAGAAGGAGTTGGCCTTCTGTACAGCAGAAATAAAAAACTCTGTTATTTGCATTTATTTAGTTAAAAACAGAAGGTGGCACAGATCAAGGTTTCTTCAAGCATTAAAAATACCATAAGTATAATGCTATAAATAGTTCTGTAAGCAAATGCTTACTATAAACATCATAATACAACAATGCTCTAGGTTTTGTATAGGCAGGAGCGAGAGAGTGTTTAGACACTGATATGATTAATATACTTGATACAAGCTAAACTTCATCCCTGATGAGGGACTGAACTTGGCTGCAAATTCCTTTTAATAAGGTCTCCCAGGGTTTGGATTTTCCTTGACAGAGCATAGGGGAAGTGCTGAGTCCTCAGGCCCATACCCAGATGAAGAAGCACAGGAATGATCAAAGCTACAACTATTACATCCATCTGGGATTTTCTTTTGTGAATGAAAAGAAGAAAAGGCATCAATAATGTGACCTTGGACTTACAGGCAATATGGACACTTTGGGGAAGTTATGAAGCGTCTCCCATTCCCGCTTGAGGTACTCAATAGAGCCCACAAACACAATGTGCTTGAGCTCATGGTAATGAAAGTTGCTGGCACGGAGTGGCATCACCAGGTTCCGGAGGCCGATCAGGGCTGAGCTGACATCGCCAAAGATGCAGACCACGACATGGCCACTCAGGACGGTCATGGCGGCTTCACTTCGAGTCTGCAACAGGGAGACACGTGTAAACATCAGAGAGAAGACTGCAAAAGGCTGTCGTAAGGAGTGGAAAAATCATTTGTGCGAAGAATCAAGCAAATATTTGCTGAGAGCTTACTATGTGCTACTATGTTTATTTCATCAACGTTATATATGTGCCATACAAAGCTATAATTTGAGCATGTGTATACATATTATATTTATGTAATAAATTTATCCAAATGTGTATCCATGCACATTGCTACCTTCTTTGACAAAAGATGTAAGAAAGATATGCCATAAACACTTGTGAGAAGATCTTCATAATAATTTTCAGGAGGTAAAATAAAAAGGAAAAGGAATATTTATGCTATTTGGAAAGAGAAGTCTTCGTTTCCACGAAACTATTGATTAAATGAGCTGCCTTTTCTGGCCTGCTTGCTGAGATGATGATAAAATGGTCAGATGCCTGCACTGGGCTCAGTTGGAGAAATTTGCGTTTGGAATTCTAGACTTATCAGTGAGACGTCCATGCATCAGCAGGTAGAATATGCTACCTAAAGGAGTAGAAAACTATGACCCACAGGCCAAATCTGGCCCACCACGTTCTTTTGCATGTTCGGTGAACTAAAAATGGTTTTTGTGCTTCAAAATGGTTGGAAAAAAATCAAAAGAAGACTATGTCAGAATCTGTGAAAATTACATAAAGCTCAAATTCCCACAAAGTTGTGTTGGAATGCAGCCATGCTCATACATTTAGGTATTGCCTAGGGCTGCTTTTATGCTACAACAGCAGAGCTGATCAGTAGCAACAGAGATCTTATGCCCTGAAAAACCTAAATTATTCGTTATATGACTTATTACAGAAAAAGTTTGCTGACCCCTGCCCAATGCTGCCTTGGAGTTTCCAGAGACATTTCTGGAGGGGCCTACTTTGCTTACATCATTCGGAGAAAAGATCTCCCCAAATAATCATTACAAGGGGCTAGAGAGAGATTAGTAAGAGCAACGGGGCAGTGTCTTCCTCCAACTCCAAACTTCTATCTACAAAGCAGACAAATGAAAGAACACAGTCACTCTATTAGAGGAGAACCCCAACTTCCCAGGAAATATAACTGTTTAGTCATTGCTGGTCCCTTGATTCACTGAGCTAGTGAAGCCAGGAGGCCAGCTGTGGACCTTTGTCTGATGCCTCCCGTCCCTGTCCACCCACTGCATGCCTGGCTGGCCCCATGTGGCTTACAACACTTTGGGGGAGGCATATTAATGTCCACTGTACATATCAAACTCTGCTTGATTTAATCTGTAGAATTGACCGCTGCATTGATTGTATAAATGCCAATATTGCAATTCACGACAATGTCAGGGTTATTACAGTAACCCCCAAGGAGAGGAGGAAGCTAGCTTTCACTACCTGATCGTTAGAATAAAGCAGGGGCTGTCACCATTATTGGTTTCCCTCTGCAACAGTCCACGGAAACAGGAGACATAAGCTGTAAGAAATGCCTTAGAAACTGTGACCAAGGAAGACCCACTGGGGAGCTCACATCACATATCCCCACTTCCTGCAGAAGACCTGGAGTTAGTTATCTGGGCGGCATGGAAGTACAAGTGCCCGGGTGCCACCAGCAGAGAGCCAACCAGTCTATAATGCGTTGTTATGTGATGGGGTTCCTAATTATTTTTAATTGGCCAGGTCACCTGGGAGGCTAGCTCCCTTCAACAAGCCAGAGGAATATAAACTGGGCCCAGGGTGGAAGTGAATTCTAGACTAGGGAGGTGGGGAAGGCACAGTTAGACGAGTGGCCGAGGCACAGATGCTGACCCCAGGAACTTCGATCTGGGATCAAAATGCCCATCGTCAGACTGGGCACAGCTACATCACCCAGAGAACCTTATGAATGTCCTAATTCTAGAGCCCCAGCCCTGTTGTGTCTGATTCTGCTGGGTTTGAGGCACACTAGAGAAACTGATCATTTGTGTCTCTATGTATCTGGAATTCCCATGCATCCTTCCAGGCCCAACCCAAGCACAACCTGTGTGTATCTGATGGGACTTGCTTGGCCACTTAAACACACCCTAGTCCTTCTCCCCTACATTTCAATAGTGTTTTGTGCCTCTTACCACTTAGTTTTAAATATACTGTTTCATGGGTTACATTTTATAACTTCTCTCTAGGTAATCCAGGAAATTACAATTGGGACTATCTCTTATATCTTCGAATCCCCAAAGTAGTTAAGTTTCCTGTGCCCAGTGAGTACACAACCTCAAAGCATCCTCATGTAGCTGGCCCTACCTGTCATTCTCATCTCCAGCCCAGTGTTACTTTAGAGAGGGTTTATTGGATTATACTTTCTAAACAGCACCTCCCAGTCTCTTTCTAGCCTACAATGCTGCTTTACTTTTTTCAAAGCATCCTATAAATATCTGAAATGTTGTTATGTACTCATTTGTCTACCTAGAGATAACACCTCTTCCCCCGGCCCCGCCCTGCTAGAATATAAGCTCTGTGAGAGCAGTCGTTGTCAGGGATTGTATCTCCAGTAACTAGAACAGTGTGTGGCACATAGTAGGCCTCCTGGAGATGTTTTGTTAAATGATGTTATTTTTCATAGAAGTAGTAACTCACCTCCTAAACGTTTTCATGCTGGCAGATGTTGATTGAATATCAGTTGGCATGCATACTACACCAATATCCAGGCAAGTCATTAAAACCCTAGGTCCCAGATAGGGCATCCAGCCTATGACCTGCCACAAGCGGTAACATCAGGCTAAGTTTAGGCCACCAGAGCAAAAATGCCGTGAATACATCAGAATGTACATACATGGCCGGGTGTGGTGGCTCATGCCTGTAATCCCAGCACTTTGGGAGGCCAAGGCTGGCGATCATGAGGTCAAGAGATTGAGACCATCCTGGCCAACATGGTGAAACCCTGTCTCTACTAAAAATATAAAAAAATTAGTTGGGTGTGGTGGCACACACCTGTAGTCCCAGCTACTCGGGAGGCTGAGGCAGGAGGATCACTTGAACACGAGAGGCAGAGGTTGCAACGAGCCAAGATGGCTCTGCACTCCAGCCTGGCAACAGAGCGAGACTCTGTCTCAAGAAAAACAAAACAAAACAAAAAGAATGTACATACGTGAAGCAGCTTTGCAAGTAGAACCATTTGCACTCCTGGTCAGTTGGACAATGGCCGTTTGCTAAGAATTCTGACTTTCTGTGCTCTTGCCTGCAACTTTTCCACCTCTGAGACAGCCTCCAGCTTGATACTGTATTGGCTATTAATGCTTATTTATAATTAAGTTGAGAACACACGTACACATAGATAAAGCATAGGGGAAAGTCCAGTGTGTTAGCATACACAGCCATTCCGAGGACCCAGAACAGTCCTTGTTTAGGAAGGGTGGTCCCGACATCAGAAATGATAGGATTTTCCTGGCTGACAGAAAGGAATAGACCCATCCCAATCTGGGGATTAGAGGCCCAAGGGAGAAAGGACCCTTCCATCTGACTTTCCTGATTATTAATCCATTTTTCATAGATTAGCAAGACAAGAAACTGTAGGAAAACCAATGTAGGCATTAAGACCCAAAGCTACTAATAGAACAAGGGCAGAGAGTAGAACGGATTGTTATCTACGCTGACATTCCGGGGAGAGACTGGGTGAGCCCACTGCTGCTATGAAGATGTTCACAAGCCTTACACGAAATAGGGCTCTG
Source organism: Rhinopithecus bieti (assembly GCF_001698545.2). Lineage (NCBI taxonomy): Eukaryota > Metazoa > Chordata > Mammalia > Primates > Cercopithecidae > Rhinopithecus > Rhinopithecus bieti. The sequence continues at coordinate 5,949,985 of NW_016805181.1, read as the reverse complement.
AGCCCCAGCCTCCCCAAGGGGACTATAGTTCATTATTGTCATCATTATGTCATGCATCATCATGCATTTGCCTGTCTACGACATGCACTAAGAAAGCTCGCAGATGCGCAAGGCTATTACCTATAAGAATACAAAACATTGCCATAAACCAATAACAATACAGGCAGCATTCAGCTTTCCTCACAGCATTTAATAATAGTAAGAATAAGAGGTAACTTTATTGAGTCATATGTTGGATTTTAATCTTCACTACAGCCCTATGAGTTAGGGTCATTCTCATCTCATCTTTTTACAGATAAGAAAACCGAAGTGCAAAAAGTCAAGTGAATTACCCAAGCCATGCAGCTAATCATTGGTACAGGCAGACTCTGACACCAGCGCCATGGCCACAGAAATTACGTTCATACCACCTCCCACCATGCCTTTCCCACAGCACGTGATCACCCACTCTTATGAGGAGCCAATATATTTAGAGATCGAAAATTCTGAATATTGCTCATGTTCTGATCAGAGATCTAGCTGCTTCAATCTATGCTCAGAATTTCAATCATCAAAAATAATTAGGACTAGGGACAGTATTATCCCACTGTCCCACTAGGGAAACCCCATTCCCAGCAAATGTGGTTCAGGGCAGAAGCGGGCATCATCAGATGAACAGTCCCTCACTCACCAGGATGACCTTCTCTATCTCCTTGGGCGCGCACCAGTGAAACATCCCAGTAGAGTCGTACTTCTTCACATTGGAGTCCATGTTGTCAATCTGGTCATTGCCAGGAATTAACAAGGGGTCATGCCTGGGGAGAAAAGGCCAGGAAAACCTAAGTGGAAAATGTGATAAATTATAAATGGAAAGTGCCCCCTGAATTACATCTCAGAGGATATGAAAGATGCAGAGGAAGTGGTTGTCACTGAAAGCCATTCTTCTGCTTACAGAATCCATCCTTTGAGAGACAACTGCCCCCAAACCACCACCCCACATCTGGAAGTGCAGCTGACCTTTGTCAGGGAGCATTTCTGCCTTTCCCCAGCTCCTCTTTTCCTAAATGGTCTTCCTAACATTTTGTGGATTTAGCCTCCCTTTTTAAGGCTACCTCACTCCTCTTCCTCTCATATTACCAGTTTTTCTATCTCCCCAGCGCTTGCACATGCACACACACACACAAACACACACCCCAAAGGGTTGCTATTAGCCTCGGCAATGAAGAGGAAGGAATGGGAATAGAGCCTCATGCTGACTGACTGGCATGAGGATGGAAAGCCAATTACTCGCTCCTTCTGACTACAACTTCTGACGTGATGCTCTTCGCAGTAAAAGCTTTAACAGGCTGCACTTTAAATATTTTAGCAATTTGCCCAATCAGATTTTGCTCTCCCTGGCTGAAGCCCTTTAAAGATTCAGCAGCATGTCACTTCAGAGCAGACTGACTACCAAATGCCCACATCTGGAATACATGATTTCAATACTAAACAACACCCCCTCTCCTTGCCTTGACAACTGTATATGCACTAACCATCCAATGATGCTCCCTGCCACCTTCACCTCCCAACTGCTGCATTCCTTAGACGAGAGTCTCAAGCCCAGATGCATCTTAATAAACTTGTTTCAAATTCTCAGGGCAACATTCACCCTCTATCGCCTTGTTTATTGGTGAAAAAGGAAGATGCTTCCATAAAGGCCTCCCGTCTAGTGGGTTGGCAGAGCCTCACTGACAACCTTAAGAATTGCAATGGAATCAGGCAGGTCTAACAAGCTTACAGCACAATAAATAAGCTCCTGCACCTTGAATCATAATCAATGTCCATGCTTTTATCTCTGATAGTGATTCAGCACCTCAGGTTTGGGAAGTCATTGTTCCTTCCTGCAAAACTGGCCATATAATTAGGACATTGTCCCAGCTATACTTAACCATTCTTGCAATGGAGCTGTCTTTTCTGATTAATATTGCCAACACAAGACAGAAAATATACATAGGGTCAAATTCCATACATTTATTGTAAAGTGATTTTACCTTTTGAAATTCTATATTGCAACATCAGAGGGTGACTTTTATTTCGTTTTTACTATTTCTCCCTCTGAAATGTCTCTGATACTTCCCACTTATATGTCAAGGGTACAGAGTGGGACAGCAATCTCCCTTCCATGACCCAAAAACCTAGGATTAAGCTTTTGAATATCTACCATGACCCTCCAATATGCTCCCCACTCCCACATAAGGTGAGAAAACTCTCTCACTGCATTTATTTATGCCTGAGAATTTGCTTTTAGACTACACCAAATGACAAATACCATGTGAAGCAAACTTGCAAAGTTATCTTCAATGAACATGCTAGACTATTACAGGAACTGTCACATCTGATCTTAAAAGAAAAAGAACAATCCCACTCTGAGTAGCATCTCAGTGTCTGGATTGTTGAGAAGTCTTGAGGTATGTAAACCACCAGGTCATCTTCCAAATACTGAACTTAGTCAAAGATGTTAAGATAAAAAGGCAGTTGCTGATAAGAACTATTTACAGATCAGGGTGAGAGCAAATTTTGAGGGATGTATTTGTCCTTGAAGAGTCTTTAACAGTTGCATAGATATCTATTAATATCATCTGGAATAGGTAGGTAGACAAAAGTCATCATGGAGAGGAGGCTTGAGAAAATGAACAAAATGAACTCTTTCTAGCCCTTGAAGAACATATTTCAGTTGCAAGAGGATTTTAGTAGACCTGCCCTGAAGATGTAGAGCCAGGTTCAAATTCCCTTGCCCTGTTTACTGGTTGGAGACAAAGTGTTATCTCAGGATGACCTGAGATCTACCCCCAATGCATTTAGGATTTAAAAGATACTCAGAACTATGTTCCCATAATATCAGCAAGCAAGCAAATGAAACAGCAAGGTGGCCAAAAAAAAAAAAACTTTTAGAAAATATGTGCCTTGGGGAAGAGGAGATACATTTTGGTTTGGTATATTTGATTCTTTCTGGGAAGGAGTCAGACATTGGTAACAGTGGCCTGCAACTTTCATCCAGAAAAGCAAATAAGCAAGCCTGATGATCAATCGCCCTTCAATAAAAAGAAAAAAGACAGCTAATGTCAAGCTTCATTAACTGGGGTAGAGGGTTCCAGAAACCAGGCATAATTTCACACTGGAGCTACAAGCCATGATTTGCACTGGAACATCCAGAGGCATCCAGGAAGTCTCAGAGGTAGGCCATGCTACACTCTACTCCCCACACATCTCTCAGCCTGGCTTGGACCATTTAAATATAAACAAACAATCCAGGATTTCCCCCAAAGAGACTGACCTGAGGAACATCAAAAACCTCCCAGAACAGAGACATTACCCTCTCTGACCAGCATGGTGCCTGGAATTCTAACTTCAGTTTATTGAAACAGTAAAGCAACCAATAAGAATCCCCTATTCTGAGCATGGAATGCAGGATACAGTAATGATTAAGATAAAGTCTCTAGTCAAAGAGAAGTCCACAAGATGGCAGGAGAAAAAATACATGTAAACCAATAGTTCAATAGTTATGGTACCTTGTGGCAAGTGTTACAGGAAAGTACAAGGTGATATGAGAATACCAAGAAAAAAGCTGTTCATATCCTGGTATTTGGGTAGCATTAAGGAAGGCTTCGCAAAGAAAGTAGCATTTGATCTGAACCATGAAAAGTGAAGAGGAATCTCACCATGTTGCAGTGTTGATCCACTAATAGCCAGTAGGACCCACTCAGAGAATTGAGGCCCAAATGAAAAAGGCCAAATAATGGCACCTAAAACCATGGCTGAAGATGTCGGATACCATACTGCCCAACCTAAGGCACAGAAGACTCAGACCAGGCCTTCCATCTGTCTCCAGATGCGCAATGACAGTCAAGTAGAAGATGGATTAAACTGATTGAGTATGACTGATTGATAGCAGACTAAGAATGATGCATGAGATTTACAGAGAACAAAAATCATGTTTCCAAAAAAGGAAGAGTGTTATAAAAACTGAAAGTAATTCGAAAATGAAATGAGTTGTTGCCCAAGACAGTGGGTTTTCTATCATTAAGACATTCCAGAAGAGCGAGGGATACAGCGAGGATATGCATATAAAGGTTGGATGAGCCTAGAAGATCCTGAAGGTTTGAAACACTGTGCTGTCATTGGGGAAAGACACAGCTAGAAGAAATTTGAAAGTACTGGACCATTGCTGGATATCAGAAGGCTGGACAGCCCTGAGTAGGCAAAGAAAGGTTGCTAGAGTGAACATGAGAGCTAAGTAGCATGGGAGAGGGATTAATTTATGGCTCCAGTAAGGGCCAGCACTGTTACACACTCACTGAATTTCACAGTCTGGGAGTAAGCTGGGAACACAATTCGTTCCAGCAACAACAGAGTCTGTAACTGTTTCTGGCCAGACAGTATAAATTTCTTTACCATGTCTGTTCCTGTAGTAATTTAAGGTACTTTAGGCTGGCTTATGCTGCAGAGAGATCTCTGGAACAGGTGGAGAGTGGACAGTCAGTTGGCCACAGGGACTAAATCAAAGTTTCTAAAGCTTCTATTACTAGAAGAAAGTCCAAGCATTTGCCATTGAGCACACCAACCAACACTGCTACGATCCAGGGAGACCCAAAGGAATTGGACAGTTTGTTGTATGGAAAGGAGGATCATGAGAAATCTCCCTGAATAAGGCATCCCAAAATCTTCAGTTTGCAAGATGATAGAGACCCACTTCCAAAGCCTCTCCCACAACTCCTCAAAGGCCAGTTAGTTGAAACCAAGGACCGGGATTAGATACTGTCTTTCACATCACAATGACATTACCTAAGTCTTCTACTCACAGAGTAATTTTTGATTTCCCTAAAAGGCACCATAATTAATTCAAGGCTCACTTGTCACTTGCAACTTGGCCAATGTACATGCCTTATTTTAGGGTAATAGAAACTCTATGATGTGAGGTATATCTGCTGTTTCATCTTTATGGACTGAACTGTGTTCTCCCCCAAATTTTTATGTGAAGTCTTAACCCCCAATACCTCAGAATGTGACTGTATTTTGAAATATGGTCTTTAAAAAAGTAATTAAGTTAAAATTAGGTCATTGGGGTGAGTTATGATCCAATAGGACTGGTGTCCTTACAAGAAGAGGAAATTTGGGCCAGCTTTTCCATAGGAGGGAAGATTATGTGAAGACAGAGGGAAAAGACAGAGGTCTGCAATCCAAGAAGAGAGGCCTAGAACAGATCCTTCCCTCAGGAGCCTTGGGAGGAACCAACACTCCCAGACTTTTGTCTCAGACTTCTAGCCACCAGAACTGTGAGAAGCTCTGTTGTTTAAGACACTGGGTCTGTGATCCTTGATTACAGCATTCCTAGAAAATTAACACAATAGCCCACCTTGAAGAAAAACAGGCACAATGTGTCAGATATCCCTCAGATGAAGGCCCCTGGCTGCCCTTCTTGACTCTTAAGTTTTTCTTGTCCATTTAAGGGGGGGCAGGGGAAGCATCCTGCCATTATTTCAGGAATACATAGACATACATATGTAATACCCAGTATCTCCTCTAAAGGTTTTGGGTCAATATCCCTCCCCTCTCCAACCACCTTCTCTACCCACCACCAATATACAGGCATGTTAGATATGCTCTGCCAGAGTGGTAACTTCTCTCCGTCTTTAACTTAGACATGCATTTGAGGATCAACACCAATGACAGCCCAGCTTAAAGCAAAGAGGAAGCCTGAACACTAGCCAGCTAATTTGAGCAGTCTGACTTATACAGTCCGTCCCCAAATGGAGTGTTCAGGGGTTAATACCACTAAGTGCAGGAAACCACCTATGTCCTTAATGACAATATACCATAGTGTTTAAGTGGCCTGGCTCCAGAGTCAAAATATCTGTCTTCAAGGCTTGGCTCATCTATTACTTGCTAAGTTGTACATTGCCTAAGTTTCTTCATCTGTAAAATGGGAATGTTAATCATTAGCATTATTCAATGGATTCCATTTGAGGATTACACGAGTAAAGACATTTCATGCCCTGAATATACCATCTGACCTAGAGCATGTCCTCAAGAAGTGTAAACGAGTCTTATGATTATCATCCTTCACACTTTGCTTAGGACCCACTCATGTATTAGTAGCTCTGATTATAGTGAAAGGAGGTAGGAGAGGGAGAGCGTTTCAATAATGAAGATACAGAGCTACTGCTATTATTTCTACTACTGATACTATTGTTACTACTACTATTGCTGCTACTAGTACTATTACCATTGTTGTTACTATGATGAATAGCTGCCATGAGTCGAACCCTTCCAAATGTTGATGCACTAAAACTTTTACCTACATTTCATGATTTGTTAATCACAAGAAAAGCTGTAGGTAATTTATGTTATTATCGAGCTCTGTGTATAGATGGGTAACAGAATAGATAAGTAACATGTTCAGGTGGCACAGCCAGTGAGAGAAGAGGCAAAGCCTCAACACAAAGGTCTACTTGGCTGAAGGCCAGTGCTGCTGGGTGCCCACCTCAGACCCTCCCACTTTCAGGAGGCAGCCATATCTTGTTCATTCTCCATCAAAACATCCAAAGTGGCAATGCCCTAAGCAGCCAAGAAAGGGAAACCAGCATCGCAGGCACTTATAAATGCACCACTTATATGAATGATTAGTAGAAATTCACCCCATAACCCTTGCATCTCGGCTCACCCTCTAATGTCCACAGCTAGAAATTCAGCATGCCCAAAGTCAAATAAGGAATATTGGCATGGCCAGACACGGTGGCTCATGCCTGTAATCTCAGCGTTTTGGACGGCTGAAGTGGGCAGATCACTGGAGCTCAGGAGTTTGAGACTGGCCTAGGCAACATGGCAAAACTCCATCTCTACAAAAAAAACAAAAATTAGCCAGGCATATGGTGCATGCCTATAGTCCCACGCACTCAGGAGGCTGAGGCATGAGAATCACTTGAACCCAGGAGGTTGAGGCTGCCAGTGAGCCAAGATCACACTACTACTGCACTCCAGCCTGGCAACAGAGCCAGACCCTGTCTTAAAAAAAAAGAGTATAGGCATACCTCATTTTATTCCACTTGGCTGTATTGCACTTTGCAGATATTATATATATATATAATTTTTTTTTAATTGAAGGTTTATTTTTTCATTGCTAGAGCACAGGCAGAGTAGATTTCACATAATTCTTAAGGCCTCTACGATTTTCAGAATGGTAAATGAGCTTTGACTTCAACTTAAAGTCACCAGCTGCATTAGTTCCAAACAACAATCAGCCTGTCCTTTGAAGCTTTGAAGTCAGGCATTTACAACTGTTTACAGCATGACATACTGAATATTTTAATCCTGCTGTTGAGACCTACTGCTCAGAGAAAAAGATTTCTTTTGAGATGTTACTGTGCACTGATAATGCACCCAATTATTCAAGAGCTCTGATGGCGATGTATAAGATGAATGCTGTTTCCATACCTGCTGGAACAACTATTCTGCAGCCCATGGATCAAGAAGTAATTTTGACTTTCAAGACTTATTACTTAAGAAATATATTTAATAAGGCTATCACTGCCATACTGATTCCTTTGACGAATCTGGGCAAAATAAATTGAAAATTTTCTGAGAAAGAATCGCCATTCTAGATGCTAATAAGAACATTCGTGATTCATGGGAGGAGGTCAAAATATCAACAGGAGTTTGGAAGAAGTGGATTCCAACCCTCATGGATGCCTTTGAGGGTTTTAAGACTTCAGTGGAGGAAGTAACAGCAGCTGTGGTAGAAATAGTAAGAGAACTAGAATTAGAGGTGGACCCTGAACATGTGACTGAATTGCTGTAATCTCATGATCAAAATTGAATGGATGAGGAGTTGTTTCTTATGGGTTAGAAAAGAAAGTGGTCTCTTGAGATGGAAGCTACTCCTAGTGAAGATTCTGTGATTACTGTTGAAATGAAAACACAGGATTTAGAACAGTACATAAACATAGTTGATGAAGCAGCAGCAGAGTATGAAAGGATTGACTCCAATTTTGAAAGAAGTTCTACTCTGGGTAAAATGCTATCCAACAGCATCACATGCTACAGAGAAATCTTTTGTCAAAGGAAGAGTCAGTCGATGCAGCAATCTTCACTGTTGTCTTATTTTAAGAAATTGCGACAGCCACCATAATCTTCAGCTACCACCCCCTGATCAGACAGCAGCCATCAACACTGAGGCAAGACCCTCCAGCAACAAGAAGATTAAAACTCACTGATGACTCAGATGATTACTAGCATTTTTAGGAGTATTTTAATGAAGGTATGTACACACTTAATAGACTACAGAAGAGTGTAAACCTAACTTTTATATGTATTAGAAAACAAACAAAAAAAATGTGTGTTGCTTGCTTTATTGCGATATTCACTTTGTTGTGGAGGCCTGGAACTGAGCCTGCAATATCTCCGAGGTGTGCCTGCAAAAGATCTTTGTTTTGAGGATTTGCAGAGCAAGAAATGCTACTTGGTATCAATTAATCTCAGGAAGTGAACTAAATGCCTTGCTACAACAGAAACACAAAAAACTCGCCTTGAAGACAACAGCCTAAAGCAAAACCACAAATCCCTTTTCTAGCAAACCCACTGTGAGGAAGCTGATACCATATTTTAAAGTGCACAATTTCCCTTACAGGCAAAGACAGCCAATCCCTGTTCCTTCTGTGGCACTGGGTTCAACGTTGGACTTCAGAAATTTACATTAAAGTACAAATAACCAGCCAAACACACAAAATGTTACGAAAAGGAAAGTTACAAAATGGCTGGAAAATTGCATTCTTTTCTCGCTTGATTTTCAAGACCTCATGTCTTACCACACGATAAGGACTTCTCTGTCATTATGAGCATCCCATCCAAATTAAGGGCACCCTACAGTGGTCTCCCCGGGAGATGAGAGACTTGATTAAAAGGAGGTGAATTTCTCATCCCTCTGTGGGCCTTTTATCCAAGCTGCAAATACTGACTTTATTGAGCATCTATTATGTAAGGCACCATGACGGGGCTAACAGGACTTTTCTCAGGCTTCACTGTTTGGCTCAAGTGTTCCTCATAAAGCCATCATCCTGAACAGCCAGAGAGACTGAAGTTATTTTCCCTTCCTAGGAACTTCTAGAGATGCTCCTTCAGTGATAATAATTTCCATGTCTGTTTTATCCATTAGATGGTGAACTATTTAGGGGCAGGGATCTATTTTGCTCTTCCACGTATTTCCAGAATCCAGCAGAGGATGCAACCAAACTAACAAGAGGAACTGATGAATTACCTCTAGTTCCCGAACACTCTTTAAGCAGTCAACAGAGACTCAGCAAACCTTTTGTGGAGATCAAAAGTGTGTGCAGTGAGAACCCATTTACCTCTGATATCTTGCCACAATTTGTTTTTGAACAATCAGGGTTCTTGGAACATTTTTCATTCACAGGGACTGTGTATGAATTAGGACACAGAGCATTTGCTATAAAAAGCGCATTGTGATGTGAAGGACAACCTAAATTATGTCTCTAACCAGTCAAGGCTGCCTGAAGTTCACCAGAAGCCAGCTGCTGTAATTAATCAGCAGGGAGGACCCATGTGATGGCAACAGTGGTCGAGACAGATGTTCTTAATTAAGCAACTATTTGGTTCTCCAGTGCAAAATCTGAACATTTCTGAGAGATAACCCTCTATCACTTCAAGCTCCTCTCACTGTTCTGATTCTTAAAAAGAGTGGTTCTCAAACTGTGGCCCAGACCAGCCGCATCAGCATCACCTGGAAGTTTGACAGAAATGCAAATTTCCAATCCCCAGGCCAGATCTGCTGAATTAGACTGTGTAGGGCTGTGGCCCAGCAAGCTATATTTTAACAAAGCCCTCCAGGTGATTCTGACACCTGCTAAAGTATGAGAACCACCGCTATAAAGTTTTGCCCAGATGGAGAATCTATATGGCTTGAGTAAATCCTACCCAAGTTAGCAATTGTCAACATCACACAGATTATGAAGCTGTAGTAATATTCAGCAAAGCCAGGACTACAGGGAGGCAAGGGAGGTGCCTAGAGTGCAAAATTGAAGGAGGCGCCTACTCTGATTCTCTGACTCTGTGGAACTCGAGGCATTGTGTCCACACTTGATTCTTGATGGGGATTTACTGACTAGATGCTGCACAAATGACTCTCTCTTGCTGACTTCTCTTCCCATGAGCTAATCAGCAAATAAATTTAAACAAGCAAATTAAATACTAATCCTTGCAAATTGCAATACTTACAATTCAGTGTTCTACCCTTTTTTAACAACATGGTATCTAGTCGCTAAGACCTTGAGCACAATGTTCAAGAGTATCAGGCCACAGGTGTATCTCAGCCTGTATCAGACACAGGAGGCTGGATTAGGTCTTAGGTGGTCTCCTCAAAAGGGCTCATAGTTGGGTGTTCAGCACCATAAATGGTTCCAACTGGATCTGCCTCATTCTTGGGTGCCTTGGCTCCTGGGTGATTACTATTTCCTGATACTTCCTGAGGATTTGCAGAGCAAATCCTGGCTCCTGCCTTAACTCATCCTTCAACAGGGCTTCCACTCTCCTGATAACGATCGTCACCCCTGAGACACCACTGCCCACCACCCTCCCCCCATCTCCCGCTTGATGGCCATCCCTGGAGCCACACTGACAAAACTCTGAGTCCAGGCTCTAGCCACCCTGGCAGAACTAGGGTCCTTTTCAATTTCTCTGCATCTATCTACTTGCATTATTTTCCCTGCTACCACCTAAGATGTCATCTCGTGTTAGGCAGTCAGTATTCTCCGAAAAAGGAAATTGTTGCCTTTATGTTTGAGAGACAGCCTGGGAGAACCAATATGTTCATCACTCCTACAGGAGGTTGTACAAGATGCTCTTGAAACAAGAGGTCAAGGTCACGACCATCTGCTGAGCATGAACTTGTCGAGGGACCTGTGTGGTCCACCCAAGCCTTGGTACCATGACACCAAATATTTCTTTCTTCTCCAGTCCTGGGGGAGGCCTGTCATATGCTATCAGTTTGTGCATTAAGAGGCGAATTTACTCAGCTAAGCTGTCCCTGCCTTCCTTCTTTCTTTTGCCCAGTGGAAGGAATTGTGAGGTTGACTTGGCTCAGGCCATTTTGCCATTTTCTATTACTAAAATCTTTCATGTTAGCAGGCTCTGATGTGGGAAGTCCTAACAAAATGAGCCCATGAAAGGTTTGACTCAAAAGAGAGGCAATGAGACTTAACAAGTAGATGAGTTTATTTCACTTAATGACCAGGAGATGCCCAAGAGAATAATCTGTTTTCCTCAAATCATATTTTGCCTCCCATTCAGGAAACTAATGTCTAATATTTTATGGGTCTCCTGACAAGAAACTCTCCTCAAAATGTTCAATTTTTCTGTTCTGGGTGTTGTCAATTATCCTTGCAAGCCCAGCTGGGTGCTATCTGTGTAAATTATCCACCCAATACATCCTACATAAATCCTCATGGTCTGTGCTACTCTATCTTACTCCAGGTCTCAGGACTGATGTCAGGAATTATGTGTGTCCTTGGGAAAACTATGTATCCCAGTCCTGGTCTACTATTCTACAGCAAACCCTGAATGGCTTAGCACCCAAATGGCCTTGGCAGAGGCTGGGGTTGGGTGGGTCTTCTATTTCACACCTCTGTGCTTATGTAGTGTGTGTCTCAGAAATATCCTGATGGAGGACTCCAAACTCTTCCCTCTGCTGCCACCAGTGATTCTCCCAAAACACAAGTTAGGTTACCACCTCCTCAAAAACCTTCAGGGGTTCCCCAATGCCTATGACAAGCAAAGCCTTCATCACTGGGTGCCAGAATACTTACATTCTCCACTCCATCTAGGCCACTCCAAAGACCCCTGGCTATAGCCACACCCAGCCATTTACTGTGGTCTCAGCATGTCCCTGTTTCCTCCATCATCCTAATTAGGGAAAACTTGCCTAGATTTACCAGACTTTACATCTCTGTGTGTCAACATCCTCACCTGTAAAACGGGGGCAAGAGTAATACCTACTTATAGAGTTGTAGTTAGGACTCAGTGAGTCACAGGCATCCAGTCTCAGAATGATGCCTGGCATCTGGTAAACCTAGACAGGTAATATTATTAGTTGAGCATTCTCCTTATGGTATGGAACTAGGTTTAATAAGACCTCCTCCTAAACCAGGCTTAGCCTCCCAAACCAGAGGTAATGACAGCTCTTTCTGTTCTCACAGCCCATGCTAGTGGAACCCCAACTTGTTCTTACCCAATTCTGTGCTTTTATGTGCTTGTCTTCTCCTCTGTTAAACTATAAGCGTTTTGAAGACAGGGATCTAGTCTAATCCATTAGACTGTGTGGAAGTTCTTTAAGGGATCTAAAGTGCTAAACCATGACAACTTGCACATAGTAGGCTCTCGCTGAATATTTGCTGGATGGGAATTAATCTGAGAAAAAGATTAAAAGCAGGCAGCTGAAGTGCACAGACTTTTTGGATTCCATGTGAGGATTCAGTGTGAGAACCCAGGTGTTTACTCCATACCAACTACCCACTGGAGAAATCTCATCACCCAAAAAGCATGTTTAAATGTAACTATGTGGAGGTGGCTCTGGAATAAACTGAATGTGATTGTAACCAGGGATCCTGAATGGAGATTTCAGGAATCCACGAATTTACTTCAACTGTGGTCAAAAGGGGATCCAGTGTACTTTTTATTTTTTCCTAGAGAGACTTCCTAGAGAGTTTTCATTGAAGGTTCATAGGGTTGGTAAGGCCCCCAAATTAAGACCTCTTGACTTAGCTATTCAGAGACAAAGTTTGTGCCCCCCTAGAGCTTTACAAATGAGGAAAGATGTAGCTATCCTTACAAGGCACCACCACACTAAGTAGGGAGAATTGGGCAATGGGTGCTTGATGATTTTAGGGAAGGCTCCTTCAGTAATTCCATGTTAATAGAGACCAGCAAGGAAGGGAAATAATAGGCAGAGGGAGCCGGGGACTTGGAAGCCTCCACGGCTCACTCCTCCTCGGCGGGTGTGGAGCCAAAATTTATCCATCATTACACGTGTGTCCTCGACCTGGGGCCCAGACACTTGCCATTCAGCTCTGTCTGGACGTGAGGGTTGTTTTCTGTCGAGGTGACTCAAAAACATACTACCTCAGGATTCAGACATACAAAACAAGGCTGTTCACCTAATAATCATGCAGAGTTAAGTGACACTTAAACACTAGGGTAAACCTGATACCAGAACAAAGGGGAGGAAAAGACCATTAGTGCAGAGTCCCCGTTGCATCTCCTGCTGGCAGATGATTTGGAAGGAGCCTTCACGCAGGAGCCTGTTTTATTTGCAGAAGCCACAGTGGTAAATTAAAGCCCATCCTAGCCCATTCCGGGCTCTCTAGTTCCTCTTGGAGCTATTCCTATCGCTGCCCATAGGCCACTAAAACCTGCCCACATTCAGAATGATTGATTCTGCTCAAACTGCAAGCCACAAACTCATGTCGAAAAATCCACTTCAAATAAGTCATTAGCTTCCTTTATGGATTTTTCAGGTCATGAGGAATAGGACCTGAAAGTTCCATTTACTGGAGAGTAGAAAGCAGGTGTTGGAAGAGGCGGGGGCAACTGGAAAAGCCACAGGGAGCTGGGGGAGCCCTTGTTTCCTACCAATCAACAAAGGGGATTTAGCAAAAATTTACCCATGACTTCATTGCCAGTGCCAGATATTCAAATGCAAACCAAAGGGCCCTGGGGTCTTTCTGTACACTGGAAGTCAAGGGAAATGGAGAGAGGGCTCAGCAGGGGCCCATCTTTGCTCCCAGGTCAAATGGAGGATATGGAGCACCTGCGACATAGAAAGACATGGTAAGGGAGGAGTGTCTAAGACTTTCTCACTTGTCATGGGATGACCCATTCCAGCTGGGCTACGAGGGAGACCATGGTGGGCTGGTGGGATAAGGCATCCCAGCTACAGGAACTGAGGCCTTAGCAGCAGCCCAAAGGCAACCGACACAAGAAGCCCAAGTTCTGTAGCTTGGCAAGTTTCCGCTCACCACCTGACCCACGTTTAGCAATTCTGATGTACCATGAAGCAGACAGCTCCAGCCCAGGATGACTGCCTCCCTCAGCCCCTCTCCGGCAAGGAATGAAAGCAAGATCCACTTTGAAAATTCTCCCCCATCATGCAAACTGACATAGGCATGCTTTTCAAAAACCCACAGCCAATCTGTTGATCATTACTTATTTACAAAGGCCTTCGGGCAGAAAGTCCTGTAAAAACCATACTTGATACGATATACACTAGCTTTTTCTGCTTGTGGAAAAAAAGTCCCCCCAAGGCTACCTCAAACCATCACTTTCTATTGCACATAAAATGTAGCGTGTAACACTAAAGTATTTAATATATATGGTATAATATATCTACAGGAAAGGCATTTGTGTAGAAGTATGTTACCCTGGATTTGGTAATTTGATGTTTTGCTGAAGGCTACGACTTAAAAAAGCCTCCACCTCATACAGAAGACCTGTCATCTTGGTACCCAAGAGCCAACAGAATAAAGAAGTAGCCTTAAGCAGCAAAACTTTGACACAGCTTTGAAGCATATGAAAACAGTATAACTCCTCAGAATTATTATTACTCAAGATCAAAGAAATGAGCCATACTTTACATAGCAAACAGGGACAGGGAATTTGGCTCCAACGGTTTCAGATTTTTCAGACTTCTCTTTATTTATTTATTTGCTTCTCTAAATTTAGGCAAAGGAAAGTGGCTGGGCTTTTCTCTACTTTAAATGGGAATAACTATTAGAATTAGATAAAGCGATTACCTAAAGGTGAGTAAATAGGAAATGAATGCTAGCATGACAACTGGCGTCATAAAAACGAAAAGCTTGGCAGTTGGCACATTTTATTCCTCCTCATAAACTGTAAACAAGCATGTAAATCAGCAACACCCAAGGAAGGCTGGGTGAACGGGAAGGCAGAGAACTTTTAAGGAAACATTTAACAGGAATAGACGGAGATGTGGAAAAGGAGTTGGGTGGAGTGGGTCTTCCATGGAGAACCTGTGTCCTCAACCATATGAAGAAAGACTGCCCTTGCCTGTTTTCCAGAAAGGTAGACGTGGAGGGCCAGGGACATGCAAATGTTACTGAAGATGGAGAATGGAAATCACCACTATTGTATTTCAAAAATCAAAGCCAGTGGTCATGACAAGAGAAAAGTAACGTCAAGATGGCAGGCATTTCCAGAGCAGCAACCACATAGGGTGAGCAGTACAAATCTGAAATCACTCCTATTTCATTTGGGTGGTAGAGAGTCAGGATGTCAGAGGAAAAAAATGCTGGGATTGGCAGATGAATTGAAGACAAAAAGGGGAGATAAAAGATGGAGAAGCCAAGAAGAGGAAACTGTAGAACGCTGTTGAAATTTGACTTCACTTGCTATTTACCAGAGGAAGCCATAGTCAAGAAAGAAGTGAGGGAGAAAGAGAGAGAAGGAGGAAGGGAGGGAGGGAGGGGGGAAGAAGGGAAGGAGGGAAGGGGGAAGGAGGAAGGGAAGGAAGGAAGGAAGGAAGGAAGGAAGGAAGGAAGGAAGGAAGGAAGGAAGGAAGGAAGGGAACATGTACATGCATGCTCTATTTCATAATTAATATTGCTTTTAGCCTGAGCAGAACTGTATTACTTTTGAACTTTGCTTTGGCAAGTCCACAGATTATTAGACTTTTTTTTATCAGTCAAAATCAATTAACAGAAATTTGATTTCAATCGACAGGATAAAAGGAAGGTAATCTTCAGGTTCATTTTTGATTGTGATGATACATCTCACATATGGCCTTAAGTACAGAAAACAGTCCTCGGAGGGACTCCAGCAGAAAGAGACTGCCGCAGGCAAACTAACCACACGAGTTCCTCTGATTGGTTACCGCCGTCATTAGTGCCACTGCTGTTTAGGAACTACACACAGACAGGACATGGTGACAGCTAAGACTTTAAAGCCTATGTATTTTTCAAACAGCTTTTCAAACTGTTTTTCATGACAGAATTTTTTCAGCTCTATCATTAACTGCTGACAAGCTGACAGAATAAATACTCCAGCCTTTAAGAAGCCATCTAAGGATCTCGCTCCCCTCCCCCACCCTGGGCTTGCTGAGGAGGGGAGACTCTGGGCCTGGCAGGGTGAGGAGGGGGCGAGGGGAGGAAGAGAAGGGCTAAGAGGGAAACCGTGGGCAACCAGCCCCTCTCCTTACCTCATCAGCTTAGGCGAGGAGTTGGGTGAGTTCCGCATGCCTCCATTCCGTTGCTTTTTTTTTGGTGATAGCGTTGACGGCTGCTCATCTTCAACTGGAAATACAGGCAGCTCATGAGATTATGAACAGTTTGAGGGCAGACTGTGAAATACAGGCAAAATATCAAAGGACACACACTCAAGGCTCAGTCACTCACTAGGAATTCATGGCTGTCTTTTAGGACCCAATGACAAAGACCAAATGTGTTAGTCAAACAGGCTGGCTTAGAGAAGGTGAAGGCATCACCTCTTTATACTCCAGCCTTTGAACATGCACTTTAAACAGACTGAAATAGTTTGTAAACATCCTGCCATAAGAAAAGAAAAAAGAAAAAAGAAATCATGATTTATCTGTATACCAAAATAAAATAAAAAAAAAAACTTATGAACAATCATTATTCCTAGAGTTAATTTTGGTTACTTTGCTTTGCCCAGTAATCGAGTGCATTTTTTTGTAACCAAAATCAGAAATAAAGTTGTATTTGAAATGTCGGCATAACTGCCAGCCTGCTGCTTCTCCAGATGAACCAACTTAGCTGGTTCCTAATCCCTGCATGCCAGAGAAAGAGCATTGAAAAGAGGCAAGGATTCAAGGTCTTGACAGCCAATGTTTCAATCACGTCGGGGCACACTGGCGCATGATGGCTCAAGAATCCCAAGCCCAACTCAGCTTTTATCCCTCCAACTGCCAGGAGGGAGGGCTTGTGGGGCTGTGCCAATGGGGTCCTTTCTTAACCCATGAAGACAGGAGCACGGGGGCTGGTGAGGTTGGAGGAGAGCCCCAGAATGAAGGAGGAGGTTGCCATTGAATGAAATCTCTGATGATGCGGCAGCGGGGCAGGGATGGAGGGCAGCACAGGGGATTGGAAACCAAAAGCTGTTTTCCAGATATCTAAACCACACAGATCGCTAAGCAATGTGAAGCTTCACTTAGAAACACCACAGCACACTCTACTGCTCTTGCCCAAAGACACCCACTAATAAGCTTTGCAGATGTATTAGCCTGCATCATGCTTCTTTTTAAGAGAACTGCTTGATAATTAGCAGATGCAAACCCAGCCTGTCACCCAAGGGCATCAGCAGCAAAATTCTAGTCCTCCTCTCCCCACCCCCACAATTCAGGCTAAAGCTGTAATGTCAAGAAGGAAAAATAGGATCTTCGGATTCTTATAGTTGACTGCAACACAGACTAGGAGGAAAGCACCCCTGAAACTCAGAATGCAGGGCAGTTACCTTAAAGCTAAGAAGAGAAATATTAGCAGTGATGACATCAAAAGAAGCTTTGATATATGTTAATGGTGTAGGAGTCTTAGATGGGGGAGAAAGTGCCATGTCAGCTACTTGGTATTATCCAGGAAGACCCATATTAGAGCATGCATTATATGGTACTTCCCTGAAAACGCTAAATAAATTTAGTAGGTTATGATACATGGTTCCAAGGCAATTTTAATAATCCAACTACCCTCCAAACCTGCTTCAATGTATTACACATTTTACACTCTCCTATTCTGCTGTCAGTTTGGGCTTGTCTAAATCCTGGCTGATGCAGAAAAAGGGAATGACTCTGGTGTAAGGTGAGAGTGAGACCAGAAGAAATGAAGGCAAGAAAGCACCTGCAAACACCCACATCCCACCCCCTGTACCAGCTGCTTCCCCTGACACCCACCAGGGCCCATGCTCAGGCTGCGACCGTATCAGTCATTTAGAGCTCGAGGCAGAGACTATGTGGCTGGGATAATATCGCATCTTATCAGAAATGAGTATCCAAAGCAAATCACACAGAGACTAAACAGCACTTAAAAGATTAAAGGAAATAAATACAAGCCACATAAATGGTATTGAAAAAAATCACTTAGAGTTGATATGCATCTCTCGGCAAGCAAACAGACACTCTGAGCTTGACCTGAATTAATCTTCCTTTCACAGGATAGGGACCAGGCATCCGAGGCAATAATGCGGTAGAAAGGCAGCGAGGGTGTATGTGTGTGTGTGTGTGTGAGTGTGTGTGTGTATAAGTATACTTTCGCACTTGCCCCATCTTAGAATGAAGTAGAAAGTCTTGCACTGACTAGACCTATAAGACAAGGTCATCTTTTAATATGGGCCACTTGCAATTGGTATATTGTGTTCAGGGTGACCTAGATAGGTTGTGTGGCATGCTGGAGCAAATAACATGTGTGTGTTTGTGTGCATGCATGTGAGTCGCTCTAGTCGGGGTGCAAGTTCTGTTTTTCTCATCTTAAGGTTATAATTCAGTTAGCCTTCTTAAGGTTGTAATCCCACATCCAAAGGTCTTTTATCTAACCTAGTCTACCATGGCTAGCGTTTTTCAAGGTCACCAGATGTTACCACTGTTGTGTTCAGTTACACAATGAATCTAGCTGAGTTAAGACCTGAACAGAAGTCATCCTCCCTAGCATGCCTGTGGGATCCTTTTGCTTAGCATTTGCTTCCCTGTTTGCATTGGGCGTATAACAAATAATTCTCTTTGGTTAAGTGGCCACTATCTTTACATCTTGTTGCTAGCTGTTGGCCCACACTGATCTTCAGATGGGAGAGTTGCAAGTTAATACCTGTTAGCCAGCTCCAGGGAGACACCTCATTCTGGTAGTAAAGTTGTGCCTCTTCTACGCAAAGAAACTATTTATTTTCATTGCCACTCAGAAAGATCATCTATCATAATCATACTGCATTTAAAGTGGGATTTGTTCTCCTAAATGAAACTTGGGTTTAAAGGTTTCCTCCTGCACTCACAGCCTTGAAAATGCAGATCTGTTCCCTGAAGAGATGGGGGAAAACGTCTCCAGTTTAAATATATGAACGCTGTGTAATGGAGACCATTACATATGGCTTAGGTCCCTCAAGAGAAGCAGTGATAACTTCTTTCTCATAAGTAGGGTATAACCATATTTAATTATTAGCCTTTATATGGATCCTATCAATTTCTGCATATTTAAAGAAAGCAGATCGAGGAAAACTTTTAGTTAAGCTATAAAATATAATTTTCATTTCATGGCTTCTGTGACTACAGGAGAGGAATAAAAATGGAATTAAAAGGGAGGCTTAAATTTACTCACTTTCACGAAAGACAAATGTGTTGAAGCAATGGGCCACTACCCCATGATGATGCACATTTACAAGCTCTTATTTAACCTACATTTCGGCTAATTACAATACACCTCCATCTCTGGCATTTTCACTTGCCTTCATGCTGCGGAAGCCACATGAAGATATGATCCTTTAAAGAAACCTGACTTATTTAGAACACAAACAAGTTCAGGAATCTAACGTGGAATTTTTATAGGAGCTGAACTCCATCCAGTCTCCAAGTACTCATAAAATTCAAGGGCTTGTTTTTGCACATCCCTAAGTATAACACTTAATGTGCTGTTGTAACTTCCCAGCGCTCCCTTGTCTAATAGGCACTGAATCTAACAGTTTTACAGTTTGGGAAGACTCAGTGCTAGGAAAATGTCAGGCAAGTCTAATGAGGCTTCAGATCCCCTGGTTTGCGCTAGAGTTTAATTTAAAGTTACAATGATGTTTTAACATGTTTGCTTATACTTGACTAAAGAGGATTCGTTATTTCAATGACATAACCTCCAGACAATGTTCTGGGAATTGATTTAAGATGTGGTGGTAATTCCAACAGCCTTAATGCAGAGTTGAACATCTGTAACAACATTTTACTCGACTTTTCATCAGCATTCTGTTTTCAAGCAAAAGCAAGCAATGTCTTCCAGAAACACTGGCCAGAACTCTGGGCTTACTTCAAAATGATTACATATTTCACTAGATTTCTTTAAAAAGAAATATCTTCCTTTATCAGCCTTGCCAGATTGCAAACACTGTGTCAGGGTTTACCAAGCCTCTTTATGGTCCTTGGAGTGAAATGGGGCAATGATTGCAACTCCCAGCCTTCCCTAATTCAGTCTAATGCCTGCATAGAACGGACCTGATGCTCAGCTCTAGCCTGGGGCACATTCCCTCTGCCCTGTTTCCCCAGTGAGATTTAAGGGGATGATGCCCTTTAAGATTTAAAGGTGAGTTTGTTGGCTGGAGTTACAAAACCAGTTCAAAGCAAATAAACTCGGAAACGTAATAAAAGGCAAACAACTCATAAACATGAGTCAACCGCTATCTCCATTATGTTATTAATCACCACATCTGGAGAAATCCACATCTGTACACACTTAGCAGGTCATTAGTAATGTCATATTCACACTGGAGTCACTCAGAGTAAGAGTCATGCAAAGTGGTTTGAACACAAAGGCATCTAGCTAATAGGGCTTCCGACTCAAGTCTTGCGCAAGCTGCCAGTTTGGAGGTGAGGTTGTTTTAATTATTATTAATTTTTTTTACGGTTTTCCCTTTTGGTATTTTGCTGCCCAGTAAGCTAAGTGCAAGCTAAAATCCACAGTAGTGCATTGCTCTTCTTCAACTGAGCTCAGCATGGTAAAGTAGAATGTTGAGGGGTGCAGGGCAGTTATTAAAAATGGGGATGGGTCACAGTCCTCCTTCACCTGGCTGGGTCACAAGCCGAGAATTGGGAGTTTCCTTCTTGAACTCAAATGGGTCTTTGAAATAGCGTGATCTAGCTGCAACCTTGACTGCCAAACAATAAGGAGAAAAGAAAACGGAAATTAATCCTTAGTGAAATGTTTTTAGAAAAGTTCCAAACCAATTTTAACATTGAATAGCTTTGAATCAAACTGGAAGTTTCTCCCTCACAGCTGAATTGCCTTTTTTTCCCCTTTCTTTTACCCTGATGACTTCCTGCAATTCCTTTTGCTGTTTTATTGTCATCCATGTCAGGA
Organism: Rhinopithecus bieti; assembly: GCF_001698545.2. NCBI lineage: Eukaryota > Metazoa > Chordata > Mammalia > Primates > Cercopithecidae > Rhinopithecus > Rhinopithecus bieti. The sequence continues at coordinate 5,928,896 of NW_016805181.1, read as the reverse complement.
GGGATAACACTTCTGGAAATTCAGAAGACAATCTTCTTAGTATAACTTCCAAAAATATACAGACTTCCCCATCACCCCACAACATGCACAGACACTGAACACTCAGTTTAGCAGCAAGATCAGACCCATTCTCTCCTGAAGTCTGCTAAAAGAAATTCTACTGAAAAATCAATCCTTGGTGATAAACTTTTGCTATCTGTCTCAAACTGCTGGCTTGGTCAGTCCCTTAGTTGCGATATCAGTGCCTAACATTAAATGCCGTGAGTTTGCCATTCCTCAGAAAAAGGGATCCACGGCCCTTCCTTTGGCCGTCAGCGACACCAATGAAAAGTGGGTGTTTCAAATGTTGTTTTACTAAAATGAAGGGTAGGGAGTGAGGGTAAAATTCCTGGAATTTTATAACAGTCATGCTGCAAAATGTAATTCACCATGGACAAAACTCCCAAGCTGACCTAAGCTCTCTCTGATATGACTGTTTAGGACTTTCACCAGAAAGTTTGCGCAAGTTAACTCTCAAAGTCTTACGATGTGGCCACAAGAGTGCAATCTTTGGATTGGAGGATGGAATGGTGCCCGGCTCTTTCTCACACAAACCAGACTGGTGAGAGGGTGTGGTTATTTCCTTAAGCAATGATGGGTAAACAACCACAAAAATAATAATACATGCCAGATGAACAATCCATACTGTGAATTTGGTAGTATAATTGCTGTAAAGGAGCACTTGACTGCTGTTTCGGGATGAATCCCACAGTGGGGTACGTCATGTGTCCATCAACGAGGCTGAGCTGTTAAGCACAGCTAGGATCAGGTAAGCCAGGCAATGGAGTCAACTTCTAAGCCCAGAGTAGTGGGCAGTACCAGAGTGCAGGGGAGTTAAAATGGGTGTGGGTGACAACCTTGGAATGCGAGTTTCTTGCCTGACAACCTTAGAATAGCATATATCACCAAGAAGTTTGATGAGCACTGTACTATTCTTCATAAAAATCAACTACAAATCTATTTTTTTGAAAGAGCATGGCTAATTTTTTTTTTTTTTTTCTGAGACAAGGTCTTTGTTGCTCAGGCTGGTATGCAGTGGTGCTATCTTGGTTCACTGCAAACTCTGACATTATGGCTAATATTAAGCCACAGATGAGGAAAAGATGAAAGACGCTGCCCCTTAAAAGCAACCCCAACAATCGTAATATCTCAAACATATACACCTCTCTAAAATTGAACAACTACATTATCATATACATTATTCCAGCAGGATAATTTCACAACTCCTAGCTAGGAAATAGGAAATACACTTACTTGGAAAACCTAATGGGTGTCAGTTTTTTAAAAATCTGTCGTTATGCAGAATAAGAATTTTTAAAAATGTCTAAGTGACCTGTACTGCCCTAGGACAGGCATAGGGAGTGCCCACCCTGTGGCAGGCTGCCAGGGCAGGGAAGGGAGGCTTGTTGGAGCTTTTGCATTTCTGGCTTTTGTGGAGCTAATAGGAAAATGGGGAGGGAGACTTTAAGGAACACTAGGTTACATAGAAGTTAATCACAGGGTATATTTCTGGCTCTATTCACTGCCTAGGAAACCTGAATTGTGTAAGTTTGAGTCCATCAACACAGAGTAATGAAAGAATTCAGCTCCTACATGGGAGAGAGAAAAAAATACTATATAAATATATTGACAGAATCCACATGACTTGGAATGCAGTGTTCTCTACAAAATACTGTGGGCCTAACGGATCATCTAGAATCCAATTGGGTAAATTAGATGTACCCACGGTACCCATGCCATAGGCCCCCAACCCCAATCTCAAACTATGTTCTGTATGCATCCTGAGAGGAACCCAGCATCTACCAAAGCCCCCCATATCTAGAATCGCAGCTCATATATCTTCACTGTAGACTTGACCTGTTAGAATCATTGCCCAATGCTCTGCCCTGCTCAGTATTCAGTAGAAAATCCTTTTGGAATTTCCTGGTTGCCTTTAGCCATTTTCCTTTTCCCTGGAATAGACTCTCTATTACCTCAAGGGCAAAGAAAAGTCTCAAGCAAAAATCACTAGGTATTAGTTTCTTAGAGATGAGACATGGAGATGAACAATGGAATTCCAACAGGAAATGCACAATTGAAAAGAGAAATTCAAGAACATCCCTGAATTTTTGCTATGGGGTTTGGAGAATGGGAAGGTACGAGGAGATGGGAGATAATTTTTACTTTGCATCCATCTGGGAGGGGTGGGGAATGTATAAAAGTCCAATACAAACAGCCCCTTCCCAGCTTTTCTTTCCTTCTCTCCCTACTCCCTACTCCCGACACCAAAAGCCAACTTTTGGCTTTGTGGCCAAAAGTTAAACCTGACTCCTTTAGTTTGCCGTAGCACGTGCAGTCCATGTTTGTGGGGGACAACTTTTAGAGTAGGGATGAAACCCGCCACATCCTGGGCACCAACAGCTGCTTCCTTCTCATCTTTCTCACGTTCAGGGGTCAGCAAACTGTAGCCTGCCACCTGTTTTTGTACATCCCATGAGCTAAACATGTGTTTACATTTTTAAGTCATTGGGGAAAAAAATCTAAGAATAATAATATTTTGTAATCCACTAAAATGACATGAAATTCAAATTTTGGTGGCTATAAATAAAATTTTTTCAGACCATAGCCACGGTTGTTGGTTTACCTGCCATCCCTGGCTGCTTCCATCTCTGACAACAAAGTTGAGGACTTCCCATATGTGTTGCAAAGACTAAGATATTAACTCACTGACCTTTGACAGAGAAAGTTTGCTGACCCCTGCAGTAGTTTAATCTTCTCATATTTCCCTTGCTTTCCAGTCTCCACAAAGAACAATGTTCTTCCCAACCTGTCAAGACAGCCAAATAACAAAAGAAATACCCATGTAGCACACCTGAAGTACACAGATCTGGGGACGTCGAGAGGAACAGAGGTAGTTTAGTGTCTCTACTGTCCCTACCACCCAACCCACTATTAGCCCTGCTGGTCCATTCATGTTTGAGGTCATGAGTCAGGTGAGTTTCACATTTTCCAACTCAAGCTAAGTTAGATTCATCCATCCAGTACTTTGGAAAGCAAGGCGAACCACATCTACCGTGAGCAATTCCTCGAAGCTGTCAGCGTGTGCTGCCAGTCCACCCTGCGAGAGCCCCATACAAGACAACAGATTAACCATTAGACTAGATATGTTGAAAATATACAGCTTCAACCTTTCCCCAGCTAGCTCAGAGCGATATATAGATGATTATTTCAACCGTCAGCTGCCGCATAGATTTAAACCCCTGCACAATAACTCCTGGATTCATCTGCCCCTTGTCAAACTTGCACAGCTTTAGTTGGAGGATACATGGTGTGGCAGTTTCACTGTGAATCCAGAATGATCCAGACGGCTGCTGTCTCTTTGTTAACAGGAAGCCAAACTGATGAGTTTGTAATGCATTTCTTATCAAAGGTAGTTTCAGAAAAGAAAATGTGCCCCATCAGTTTGGCTAGAATTTCACATACACTAGATTATGGGCTTAATCAGAACATCTCTGTTATTTTCTTGAGGAAATAGATAATTCCACATCCAATCCATTTAAATCATTTTTTGCCAATGAATTATGTATTTATGAATTTATAATTATCCTTGATTTTTCTTCCCCTTTTGCAGTCTACTTAATAAAATCATCAGCTGGAGCCTACAAAGCAATAGTGCTTAATAGACACAAGCATGCTAATATATTTTTTAAGTGAATGCTGATCTTTCTGAGCTGTGTGTCTAAAATCATCATTGTGAATAAAAGAATTGTAATTTCCAACCCATACATTTAACAAAGACAAAATGGACTGTAATGGAATTTATGGAGCCTATAAAGGAACTCTTTTTCTAAGATGGTTTACAATAAAATAGATTTGGATTTACTGTAGGTCAAATCAGGTCCCCCGATGTGTATCAAGAGAAAGTGCCTGTAAGATACCAAACACTGCTCCTGGCACCCTGGAAGGGCTCACACCTATGGCTGCAGCTGCTAGTTTCCTGGTGTCCTTATTGTTTCCACCCCTAGTGAATTCAGGACTTAAATGCCAGCTTTGGAATCAATATTTATCCTGTCTTTACTTAAAATTATGACATTCTGTTCATCCTGGATTTTTAAGATTTTGATATTTTGAAAATATTTTATTTTGATAGTTTGAAAATATTGCATGAAACTATCATTTATCTTGATTCCTGAGGTTTTGGGTCTCCTCTTAAATTCGGTGCCCAAGGCAAAAGCTTCTCTCACCTCACCCAATTTCCAGCCCTGAACGCCATTTCTCAAAGGTATTCGAGGCACTGGTTCTGCCACCCCGCAGAACTGGACAAGGCAAACCTAAGACAAGAGTTCTTTCTTTTGATCACTTCATGCTGTTTGCATGAGATTGTTAAGGAAGGCCCTTGCAACAAATGCTTCCTTGTGGATTTACAAATTGCCAGGCATCCAAAGGAGTGGAAAAAAGATCACGCTGCCTCAGGAATCTGAGATTTGCCACCTGCCCAGAGTGAGAAACAGAAAAGAGAGCTGGGGTCAGGTCTCTCGTGGACTTTATTTCACATCCCACATCAAATTCTCCTGGTTAACACAATGTTGATTTACATTTCCGCTTTGGGGTGAAAGTTTTTATTTCCTTACACATTTTGTCACCAATGTTACTTTCTTTCTTTATTTCTTTATCTTTTTTTGCCCCCCACCTCCCCACTGCCAAACAGCTTCAAATAGCCATGACTGGCAGAAGAAGTCAATCATACTTCATTTCCATTTTCACTTTGCTGTTTACATTCTTTAAATTAATGCTTGCCCCAATGATTCTCATATTTAAAGACCAGCCTAAAATCTAATTGTGCATATGTGAAACTGTTTTCTAAACCATAAGATGTTATATAAATATGAACCACTATTATTATTAACATTATTACTATTGGCTCATCCAGAAGTACCATATCTTCCATTGAGCCAATGGTGTCAAGAGCTCCCTAGAATTCTAATATGTATTCCAGATGGGTGCACTGATACTTTCTTTGAAACTCAGATAAAGGTAAAATGCATGGGTTTTTAGTGCAACCCAGGTGCCCGATGAAGAATGTTCTGCCAGAACACTTTAGAAATACAGTATGCTTTTAACCTTGGGAGGTAAGGACCAGTGTGGATTATGACTTTACACTAAACACAGCATTTAGTATATTTCTTAAGGGCATAATCACCTTCTATTGATGTTCTTGAACTATAAAATCATTATCTGTATGCTATTATAATTTATCCTGGGACACATCCTGTGCAATATTTTATAATGCTAGTGTATGGCAGGCCCTTTCTGGTCAACGCATTAGAGAAAAAGGTGTGGAGTGCAACAGAAGGACTGGGAGGTGCTTGGAGATGCTCTGGCTTCACCCTCTTTTGCCTCAGAGCTGCACTCATATGCAGACCCTGAACCAGGACCCAGGTTGGCTGACTTCTAATTCAGATCATTTGCTGCCAGAATTCTGCCTGTGAGACCAGCGTGAGGATATGAGCTTCTTGAGTCAGTCCACCTGCCCAAGTCCCAGCTCTGACCCTCTTTAGAGCTCTTTTTCTAAGATAATTTATAATCAAATAGATTTGGATTTACTGTAGGTCAAATCAGTTACTCCATAACTCGATATCCTACCATCTACTGTGATCCCTACTGGACCAAGGAGGACACCAAATTTGGGAGATGCTTTGGGATTACAGAACATAACCAGGGGCTGCAGGCTGACAGTCTGAGGACCAAACTTTAAGTCTGAAGATTGTCCATACGCATATGGATTTCTAACTTCTAATTAAAAATCTCATAGAGGACTGAGTCTTCATTCCAAAAGGGTGCCTTTCTCCTGGGGCAGGAGCTTGTCAGCTGCTCAAATGCCCCACTGCTGCCTACTGTACCCCCAGATATAGGGCAGGCACCCCATGTTTGCATTTCTGGCCCTGGAACCAGTGACACTCAAGTGTCCCATCCCTGAGATAAAGATTTTAAGGCATGGGACATCCTTCCACAAATGCCAACTCATATTGAGTGGGTAGAGGGGTAAGAGTTAAGCACACAGGCCTTGAAGCCACACTGTTGGGTCTGAACCTAGGTATTTGACAAATTCTCTAACTTCAGTTTTCTCACCAATAAAATGAGAATTGGAATACCTATCTAATAGGGTTGTGAGAATGGACGGAAAATGTGAAAAGCACTTACAAGAATTCCTGGTGAGTTCTTTCTAAACGCTACCCATAATTATTGCCTTGGCTTTGAAGAGGCAGAACAATGAGAGTTCTCCGCTTCCGGGTCCTTCTCCACACCAGGCTGCCACCTTTGGACATGGTGTAATTCACATGGGTCCATACTCTCTCTTCTGCCCCAAGCAATTGATCCAGTAACCAACCCTTAGAATGGGGTGAGCCTTTCCACCCCCACCTGACCCCTACCCTTGCATCTCATTCGACTGTCACCTTTGTCCCTTGTTTCATATGGCCCCAATGAAGTGCTCAAGTCAAATAATTAGGTTTTGCCAAATGTCATAAAAACAAGAAAAGCCAGAAAACATTTAAACGGACCTCAATTGGAGAAGGCTTGAACCATTCACGGCAAGAACAAATGAAAGACAGATGGCGACAGAGGAACCCCACTGTTTCCTCTAAATTACAGGAAATTCACACCACCTGATTGTGAGGGCCTCTTTCCCTTGAATTTCTGCTGGGAGGTCATGGGATTGATCCGCGTATTCAGACACATGGGAGACAGAAGAAGGGGCAGAGGCATGGCGGGGTAGAGAGGCAGTGACTCCTTTACCAGGCCCTCCCACCATGTCTTCCTTTCACCTGACTACTTGACCACCCTTGAAGGGACAGGCTAGGCTGCCTCCTCCAGGGGGCCTTCCCAGATGATTATGACAAGATCAATTCTCTCCTTTCTTTAAAAAATCCCCTGGCACTTCTGATCTCATGCCTTCCATTATTATAACTTGTTTTCAATTCGAATGTGTTCTACTCCCCCTACTAGGCTTATAAGCTGCTCTGTTGGAGTTTACATATCACTGAGTCTCTCACAATGCTGAGCCCTGCAAAGTTCCCAATAAATAGCTCCTAGCAGCTACAGAGGCGATGTTGCAAAGGTGAGAAGCACAGCTTAGTGATCAGGAGCCCCGGGTTCTAGGCTTGCCTTGGATCAACCGTGTGGCCTTGGCAAGACACTTCCCTTTTCTGGGGGGATGAGCATTAGTTAAGTATGAGACCGTTCTGGCTCTGATTTGTAACGACTCTGAGTTTAATGCTGGGCATCATTTTTTCTTGTTCTTTTCTTTAAAATCTTTTTAAAGATGCACAATAAGAGAGAACCACAACCCTAGCCAGAGAAATTAGATAATTACGTCAAATATGAATATACGAACTCGTAAGTTATGTAAAAGCAACAGTACAAAAGATGTTGCATGAGAATGTCAAGGGATGACTACATGAAATGTGTTAGCGAATAAGTAAGTCCTAAAGAGAGAATTGTTCTGGAAAAAAAAGAAAGAAAGAAAGAAAAAGAAAAAGACTTGAAACAAGAATAGGATGAATAGAGAGGTCAGCCTTATTTACCGTATATCCCCAGATGGAGCACAGGTCCTGGCACTCAGGGAGCACTTGACCCGTGATGCTGAACAGACTAAGGAGTGGCAATCGAGGGCGGGAAGGGCATGACAGGTGGAGGACACAGCTTGAACCAAGACAAGGTGGTTGGAAAATATGAAACTGTAAGAACTGTAAGAAAGTCAGTTTGGCTAGTGCAGGAAGATGTATTTGAGGGCACAGTTGGAGGTATAAAGGGCAGATAGTGTAAAGGTTTACCTTCCAAATGATAGAATTTGGACAATATTTGGTAATAATCTGAATCCTCTGGGAAAGTTATTTTTCCTTTGATTTAAATACTGAAGTTCAAAGAGGATAGTGGGTGGGCTTTGCATCTTGGAAAAGTCTATCAGAAACTGCCTAGCTTGCTCAGCCCACTTTCCTTTCAAAGGTAAGAAACACACATTCGTGCATGGAACTAAAGCAGGGAGGCCCTTGGCAATGGTCCAGTTCCATTGAAGGTCTCATTTCTCTTTTTTTGTCTGGAGAGCTTATTCAACAGGAAAATAAGGTTATCTAATGCCTCGGAAAGGGGTCCCGTGAAACTCACAAGGCCTATTCCTCACAGCCCAGCCAGGTAAATTGACCCTGATTTCAGGATGGCTATTTCCTGTCTTCAACTACTCCAGCTGATACCATCCCCTCTACAGAGAACTGGAAGGAAACCCATCAGGGTTTGACTTTTACACGAAAACTGACTGCAATCCATATTTTCAAAAAATCATTTTCAACAAAACCAGTGCTTTAAAGTAGATTCACTGAGAAGAAAATGGTTCCCCAATTCTCTCCTCCTTGGTTTTGTTGAATCAATAACACTTCAAGATGTTCTCTGTGAAAATCACATGGGTGAATTAAATAAGAATGTACATTACATTATCTAGATCAACTTGCAGCCCTTAGTGCAGTACGCCTGAGAAAACTTTAAAAACTCAAAAGAGAGAAATCCTATTAAAAGAGTAAAATACTGCCTATGCTTCCAAAGTTCTTTATGGCCTGATAGGTAGAAAATTTAATAACAAAGGGCCGGGCATGGTGGCTCACATCTGTAATCCCAGCACTTTGGGAGGCTGAGGCGGGTGGGTATCTTGAGGTCAGTTCAAGATCAGCCTGGCCAATATGGTGAAACCCCGACTCTAAAAATACAAAAATTAGCTAGGCATTGTGGCATATGCCTGTATTCCCAGCTACTTGGTAGGCTGAGGCAGGAGAATCACTTGAACCCGGGAGGCAGAGGTTGCAGTGAGCCGAGATTGCACAACTACACTCCAGCCTGGATGACACAGTAAGACAATGTTTTCCTTAAAAAAAAAATTAAGGAAGAAAATTTAATAATGAAGAAAATAAACAAGTAAGTGAGTCATCCTGAGATATATTTCAATTCTCCCCTTCTGTAACCTCAATAAATTCATGTTCTCCTACATAAGCTAATGTTTACACTCAAATATCCTGTACAAAGGAATACCGCAGACTATGAAAAAACAGTAAAAAAATATAGCTGCGTCTTTTAAAAAATGGTTGAAAAATCGGGTATGTGTGGACAAAATAATGTTTAAAAATAGTTTTGCTTGCATATTTGATTTTTGTCCTCATTTATGATACCCAAGTTGTGAGCTGATCAGCTTTTCTGTGAAAAGCATTCTTAAAAAACGTAACAAAACATAATAAAAACTCTGATCCTGTTTGTCAAAATTTAATTCTGGCCCTGAGAGAAAAGCAACATGCTTTGGATGACTTGGATTCTAGAGTAACTCTTTTATTAGTATTATTATTTAGTTTTATGTTTGTTTGCTTGTTTGTTTTGAGACGGAGTCTCGCTCTGTCACCCAGTCTAGAGTGCAGTGGCACAATCTTGGCTCACTGCAAGCTCCGCCTCCTGGGTTCAAGCAACTCTACTGTCTCAGCCTCCAAAGTAGCTAAGATTACAGGTGCCTGGCTAATGTTTGTATTTTAGTAGAGATGGGGTTTCACCATGTTGGCAAGGCTGGTCTCAAACTCCTGACCTCAAGTGGTCTGCCTGCCTCAGCTTCCCAAAGTTCTGGGGTTACAGACATGAGCCACTGTACCCAGCCTGGATTCTAGAGTAACCGTGATGAAAGAACATCATACTAAGGTGATTTTTTAAATATAAAACATTAATTCAGTATATCAATCAGTCACTTTAATAAAAATGCCCCTCATTATCCTGAGGTGAATAGAAGCCTATGGGATTAATTTGTGTAAATAGATATTAAATTAAAATGAGGACTTGCCACATATCAATAATCAGACAGCACAGGTAATCCAATTTCAGTGCTGAATCCAGCATTGTGTAGTTACCTTTCAAAAACAGTAGCATGTATTTAACCGGGACTTGCTTCAAGTAAGCACTGCATCAGGCAAGCTGGATTTCAAATAAACCTTAGCAATTGAGGGGCATTGTCTTACTGGCAGTATATCTCTTCAAACAACAGCAACAACAGTTTTAGATATTTATTTTAGAGAAATAAAGGAGACAATCTGCAAGAGAAAAGGCAGAAAGTGAGGAGGAGGAGAGTACCTAGAATCCAGGTAGAGGGTTTATTTCTAGAAAAGCAGCGCCACCTGCTGGTGAACCTGCATGTCAGGCCCCTCTGCGGTTTGCAGGCCATCTATCTTGCAATCTATGCATAAATATACAGCAGTATTTCTCAGCTGCTGTTATCCATAAGAATTTTATTACCAATAGGCAGATTTCTAACACACTGGTTGCAGTTTAATAATCCTCTATTACCTGAAGTATGGGTTATATAAAAACCTAGAATGTTAATTGTTGACAAACCAATTCTAATATGTAAAGTACTGTAAGTCACCCAGTAAATATACAAATAAATCAAAAGGGATAGCTCTTTTTGCTCTAACAATGTGTTATTAAAAACCGCAACTTAATCACTTACATAAAAATAATGTTCATGCATTTCGATGTACTAAGAAATCAGGAAAATGCATTATAATCTTACTAACAGAGCTTTTCCTTCACTTACAATTTAGAGGAAACAATTTTGCAGAAAATATTTTCCCTTTCTTTAAAAAATGTACCTAAACCAACATGTCATTTAGGAAATTTGCTCATATAGCAAAACCTAAGTTACAAACAACTAAGATTACATCTATAAAATGTTATATTTTAAAACAGCAATAGAGAAGTCGTGGAAAATATGTCACTGATACAGTGAGCAGAGAAACACTACCTGTCATTTTTCAGAAAAAGATCACAAAACACGATAGCAAAGGAATACAATAAAAAGCAGAAACAGGAATGTGATAGGTGACTCTGATTGTATCTACAAAGGAAACTGTGAAATAAATTAACACCCAAGTACCCAAGAAAGGCATATTGTGTCTTCACTGGAAGTGATCATTATGCAACAGAGAAGGTTGGTGATTTTGTAAGAACAGAAATAAAGTGTAGCCTATGAAATCTAGTGGTGATAACTAATGACCATACTACTTAAAACTCTGATTTGATCTCTAACATAAAAAAAAATTTAAAAAAGTACTCTAAAGAATAGATGTATGCAATAGGGATTGCATTTTTCACTTGAAACAAATAAACCTCAGATGGGATCAAAGGACCCCAGTAAATGAAAAATGACAGTTCCTGTGTTGCCCTGATTTGATCTCAAGCAAAACTACCATGCTGATAACATAGCAGGGGATGTGAGGAAGGCAGTGGCATTCTTGGATGGCTATAAAAAAGAGATGAGTGTGTAGCCCATTCAGCTGATGGGAAGCCCGTTCTAATTCCAAAAAGTTATTGAGATTTAATCTCTAACAACAACAACAACAAAAATAACTTATGCGGCAACCAAAAGGGTATCCTTTAAAACACACATACACAATTTTGTTATTTCCAATACACTCTGTAGAATCTCTTTACATTCAGTTCTTCCATCTGTCTAAGGCACATGTGTGAAGAGAACCAAATGTCACAATGCTTGCTTTGAGCCTGAAGTGTCTCCAGTTATCCAGACAGGGAACTTGACTAGGAGGGTCTCAGGCATAGGCCACGGGTATCCCATCTCCCACCTCAGCTGGCTACCACTTGCTCTGGAGAGACAGGGTTTCCAGGAGCAATTCTGGACAGATGCGAAGGGTGAAGGGGAATCTGGTGGGGTTCAGGGCTGTCAAGATTTGAACTGGGGGCTTACCCTGCCTAGATATAACTCCTAGTGTTAGCTTGTGTATTAGTCCAGTGAGATGAGGTCTAGGCCACTGGCTAGGGTCTGAACGATGAAAGGTGCATGCCCTGCCTTAAGAACTTTAAATATCCAAATTTATTTGGGATAAATTCAAATCAATGAGGAATCAAACACAGATGAACAGAAGCAATGGGTTTGCCATGGCTTCCTAACCCGACTCAAATACCCAATGACATATGGAAGGAGAAAACATCAGCACCCCCAGATCCACTACGGAGCCCACCGTGTGCTGTCAGCAGAAACAATGGAAGAAATGTGTTACCTTCAGAAGAAGCAGTGATCAATTCAAGATCAAACTACTCAAGAGTTGTCCAGCAGTCAAAGGAATTGCTGTTGGCTGTTCAGAAACAAAGGTTCTGTTCAAGAAGGTATAAAGGAACAAGAAGGAAGAAAGGAAGACCTCCAGCCTTGAGACTTTGGTTTTTTTTGCCTCTGGTTCAAGTTCTCATGAAAGACGTTTTCTTTTGCAATACATGCTTAATAAACTCTGGAAACATATTCTCAACAGAGTTTACATGTTAATCAGCAATTTGTTGAATTCTCACTGTGTGCCTTGGTTACTGTGTGCCATATACTAAGAATTCAGACACCGATGAGATGTGGTGTTTGTTGCTGTTGTCGACGTCTACATAAACCTCAACATAAAAACTGCTCTAAATGGGGTTTACATGAAATGTTACAGGCTTACAGAAAAGAGATTCACTTTTTCTAATTTGGGGTCAGGATGGGCTAGTCAAGAAGGCTTCACAGAGACAGCAGTACTCGAGCAGTACCTTCACGGCAGAGGTTGGCCAATTTTTTCCCTAAAAGGCCAGATAATAAATATTTTGAGCTTTCTGGGCCATACCTTCTTTGTTACAATTACTCAACTTTGCAGTTGTAGCCCGAAAGCAGCCAGGGACACTGAGCAAATGAATGGATGTTACTATGTTACAAGGAAACTTTACTCACTACAATGGGTGGTAGGCCAGACTGGGCCCATGGGACAGTGTGCTGACCCTTGCTTTGAAGGATGGGTAAGTTTCAATCTGCTAGAAGAGGAGAGGAAAAGAATCACAATCTCAGGAAAAGGTTCCAGAAATGTGTTAAGTAACAAGAATAAGACACTTCTAGAGAATTGTTAGATGATGGATGCTTATGTGGAGAACAGAACTAGGGAAACTGGTTGAGGCCAAATTGCAAAGGGCTTTGAATGCCATTTTAATAGCAGAAAGTTGGAAATTATCCTCTTAAAAAACAAGGAACCATCAAAAGGTCTCCTCTCTCTTTCAAATGGGCTAACATGATAAAGTCTGTGCTTTAGAATACTAAAGTTGGTGGTGGTTTGGTGGCAAGGGGAACTAACTGAAAGGTTGAAAGGCAACAACGGCAGACTAGCTGAAGAAGAAATGAGCATGTGAGCTTGGCAGTGCCACCGGCAATGGTGAGAAAAGTTTCAAAATGTAATATGGAGGCCAAATCAGAGGACTCGGCCATCGGTAGGAGGGAAGAGAGGGGCACAGTGTAAAACCCAGAATTTTCAATGTTCATATTGATACTCATTCCACCCATCCCTAGACCTGTCCACACATCAGGTCTGCTCAAAGAAAGGGATAGTGGTAAGACATGGGTGAAAAACTTGGGCCCAGTCTTGGCCTTGCTCCAAGCACTCATCTAATTAATGACAAAATCAACAAGACGCAGAGCCCAACTACTCATAAAGCAAGGTAGGAAAGGTGATGATGTGAGGTCTCAACACCAGCCAGACCTCAAAGACAGGTTAAGAGTCAGACATGGTGGTGCACGCCTGTAGTCCTGGCTACTCGGGAGGCTGAGGTGAGAGGATTGCTTGAACCTAAAAGTTCAAGGCTGCAGTGAGCTCTGATCCCACACCACTGCACTCCAGCCTGGGTGACAGAAGGAGGTCCCATCTCAAAAAACAACAATAACAACAGAAAAAGATGAGTTGAGATCAAGACCATCACCCAAAAAATAAATTTTGATAGAATTTGAAAGGACAGGAATGTCTTCTTTCCCCATCTGTTCTCCTCTTTTTGTGTTCCAACTTCCCTCCCTCTCCCAAAAACACACTGAATTTGCTGATGATCTCCAGACCTATTTTAGGGATGGACAAGCCATAAAGAAGCGGTTTCAGGGGGATGAGGAATGATGAGACCTGAAGTCACAGTTTTCTAAAGATCCCAGGACCTAAGGATTCTAATAGCTGGGCTGAAATCTAAGACACACATTTGTTTTCATCCACCAAATCTGTACTATTCTAACTAGGAAGCCTCTTTTGCCTGAAAATGGTGTCCCCGTTTGGCCCTATATGCTTCCTGCTACACAAGTTCATTCCTGGAGACCTGGCAATAACAAAACAAGGTGTAACAAACATGATGAGGAGGCTCTTTGGGGAGGTCAACAGTTAGCATTCATTATGGGAGGGCTGGGGCCATTTGTAGAGACACTGCATATGAACTGGTCTGGGAGAGCTTCAGTGGCTGACAATGTTCTGATTACTGATAACCTCCAAATCACTGGAGCATAGATAATACTAGGACCCTGGGTTGGGGAGAGGGCCTTTTTTTGTGCTTTCCTTGAGGAAAAATAAAAGACACCTTGGAAGAAAACAAGCTGACAATAAAGTAGAGACCTGTAAGAGTCTTCTGGGCTCTTTCTCTGTGTTCCTGTGTACCCAGTTCCTGCCCTAGAAGCTGCAAACTCACAGAAGAATAACACTGATATACTATGAGGTTTCTATACACATTATTCTTCCTCACAGGACCTACCACAGTGTTGGGTAATAGACATCAGCATTTTAGAAGGATTTATAACAGTAAGGGTTGAAACAAAAATGACTTTTAGCCTTTTTCAATCAGAAGAAGGAAGATAATCAGAGTCTCAGAGTTTAAAGGAAACTTAGAAATATGATCTTCCAATTTCCTCATTTTACACGCAAATTTGGCAAGGCCTGCTGGGTAGTCAAGATGAAAACCGATGTTCTGGGGAGATAATAGCTATCTACTGGTATTTTTGTTGGCTTATTTCTGTTGGGGCAATTATTCCATGATCTAGAAATTAAACAAATTGACTCCATTTAAATTTTATAGTCTGTTATACTAAGCTGTTCAACTCTCAGTCACTATCTGTGAGCTTCTCTGCCTGTAGCTGATATGGCCTATCATAAGGCTAGCTTGATGGCAGTCAGTCATTTGAAAAAAAAAAAACGCACTAGTTATGGTTAAAGTGGCTTATCATTATTATTTCCATCAATACTATGGGAGATGGCAGGCTTCTGATCTAGCAATATACTCATCCACTATGTAATCTTGGTCAAGTTCATCTGTTTCTTTGTTAATTTCATATGTTAATGAAGGATGATAGCAATAATTCAACATATGCCAGGCAATCTTTATATATATTCACTCAATGAATTCATGCAACCACTCTGTGAGATAGGTCCTTATTATCTCCAGTTCATAGATGGGGAAGCTAAAAAATACTGAAGTTCTGGGACTTACTCAAAGTCACATGGTAGAAGGACATGATGTTTATGCTGAGGATGCCTAGATGAAATGAGATGATGTTGGTGCCTTGAGAAGTGCAAAGACTCAAACACACATAAGACATTACTCTTATTATAGCCATGAGCATCCACTCAGTGAACATGTCAAAGCATGACTTCACCAGGACTTCCAAAGTTTCCAGAAAACTCACAGATCTCCTCCTTGTATCTGCCTGCTCTGACGTTTCCTAGAATTTCAGGCTATAATTGCCAACAAGATCTCTCAGTTCACTGCACAGTGAGGGGAATGACTTCAGAATCCCCTAACATACAGAGGAGGAAAGACAGGAGATGTCTGCCTGTTTCCCATCTTCATCTTAACAGAAGATATTTATGAAGGAGCAGTGTTTCCAGCAACCAGCCCCTTGCAAATGTCACATTCATGACCTAACTTCCAGACCCTGTAACATGACCTGAACCCCTTCCTCCCTGTCTTCATTCCTAGCATAGTTGCAGCTTTTATTTTCACCTAGCATCTCTCTTCTCTGCAGGTCACTGTGCCTGTCTTCTCAGTAACACCTGTTTAGGGCTTTGGTTTTGAAGCATCCCTGCTGGATGTGTTCTCTCCGTTGGATATGTTACAGACCATACATGGAAATTTATTCATCTGCACTGAAGAAATGGCCAGATCAACCTTGACAAAATGCAGAGAGCATTTCAGAACCATTCAAAGGTAAGGGAATGCTTGGTGCAGCCTGAGAGAGCTTTGAGAACGATCAAGAAAATCAAGAAAACTCTTCCTTGAGCAGAACAAACAGAATAATGGCTCTTAATGGGAAATAGCTATGAGACATTCATCTTTTGGATACCTCCATGTGGAAGGAGTCATCATTTGGGTGCTGCTGTTGGATTCAAGCTGCCTACCTTGAGTCAGAGTCAATTACCCTGACCACCATAAAAGGCCTTGAATGTTTCTCTACATTTGGGCAGGCTGATGTGCCCACCTGCAGATGCTGACACCTCTCTATCTACAACAGGCCCCTTTCCTCACATAAGCCCTGCCCAGTGCATTGGTTTTATGCTGCCCTGACTCACAGCAAAATCATCAGGTTTGCTGACATTAATAAAACTCAATGTGAATGTCGCAAGTCCTTGATTTTCTAGAGCAAATTCTCTACATATAGTGGTATCCCTGCCTCTCCTCATTTGAAGCATTGGTGGATTTTTGCCTATGTGGTTTTTTTCCAGTACTTTGTTTCCAGATCTTCTTTCCCATAATGTATCCTTCACAAAGAATATCAATTGCAACTACCAGTTGATCATTTTCTAGTTCCTTCAGTTGTGTCCTTGTTTTTTCTTACTACACTTTTTCCCTCTTAGTCTTTTTGTGCATCTCAGTTTTTTTATGTTTACATACATATACTATACAGTAAGCTGCTGCTTAGCAAGTTTTGGGAAACTTCATGGATCTGGGGCAATCTGGCTTCTAGCACATCACCAATTCCTTTAAGGGTTGGGAACCCCTTCATTTATTCATTCTTTTACTCATCAAATATTTACTGAACTGGAATCCTCCAGGCCATTTCCTATTCAAGTATTCTTGCCAATATAGGAAGCCCAGCCAAGGATGTCAGCATGCTACATTTTTTACCTTGGAGGGAAGGAAGGCGGCCCCTGGGTCCTTTTTTGACTGAGTGTGATCCAACAGGCTCCAGCCCAGAAAGCTGACATTGGCCAAAATGAAGATCATTTTAATGCAAGCAGTCAGCTCCCTTCCCAGAAGATAGCCCATGCTCTATGGTGTGCAGATGCCCATCTATGCACTGTCAATACAGCTGGTGCAGTGCCAGCTCTGGGGTTGGAGTGTTTCTCACTTCATTTATAAGTCTCTCAGTGCAGTAGATCATCCCTAATGCAGATCTGCCTCAAAAGATTCCACTTTCAGTTTGCATAGGGTTTTCTCTGCAGCTCTAGGAACATTTGGTGGGATTCCTCTTGCTGTATTGAAGGGGCTAGAATGAAAGCTTTTAGATTTACTAGAAAAGGCTGGGGGAGTTTTTTCTTGCTGTTTCTCTTGAATATAAGAGACTAGCTCCTCCTGAGGATGACCAAATGAGAGGGTCAGAGAAGAAAGGCCACTATTGTTAGTTCTGCTCATCTAAGCTAGACATCAAAAGAATGTCTCCTCAGAATAAAAATCTATGGGCGTATGTAGCAATCACCCTCCAAAGCAAGCACTATCTAGCTATTTACAGAAAGGCCTTTGCAATTCCCTCTGAGATTTCAAATGCAAGGGTCTGATAATGTTGGATTTAGCTCTGTCCATTTAGATTCCCTTTGGGAAAAAGGTCAGCTGGGGAAGCAGAACCCCTGTAAGCAGATGTGGTGATGGAGGGTCCCCTGACTATCCAGGTAATTCAACATGCTGGTTTGGGAGAAAGCCCCAGAGAGAGAAAGACAATACACAGTTGGTTGGCTTGGTGCATTTTGCCACAATGCACTTCCAGAAGTTGGCATTCTCAGCATGCACAGCCTACCACCATGAGGGAACCCAGGACTCAAGTGCTTTTCCATGCAGTTTTAATGACCCTCTGAGGTCAATGGTGTGCACAAATGCCACAACCACAGATGCTGACATAAGAAAGGACACAGACAAAGGTCTTATGCACAAAGCAGTAAAACCAAAAAGAAAGTTGTGCATGGTACTTCGAAACGCCACCAGACTTCTTTAGGACTCTGTGTGGCAGTACTTCACAGGAAACGTGTTTCGTATTTCCACTCAAGAAGGTTAAGTGGTTGAAAACTACAGTGCATTTTCAATGAATGGGATGTGAAGCACTTTATTATTTTTCCCCCATCGATGTAAGGAGACATGCTGACTTCCTGAGAAAGGAGAAAAGTCTCCTTGCCATACACAGGGATTTAAAGAAGTATTCCCATGAGCTCTAACTGAAGCTACCACCTGCAGCTGGAAGCAAGAGCCTCAGCGCTGGCCAGGTGTCCCCACTGGTGGCTCCCACTTGCTTCGTGTCTGCTGTTCAGCCTGAGCCAATACTTCACACTAGCAGGTGAGAGTTGCCTGCCTGTCACCTTCAACACACTCAAGATGTGAGACATACTTGAACTGGGGAGGACGGTGAGGAAGAAGGAAGAAATATTGCTTAGGAAAAGGAAACAGAAGTAGATCCCCAAGGCCAGTGATAGTGGATGCAGACGGGTAGGTCTCCCAGTCCTGGGTCAGAGGTCAGGAAATCTTCCTCCAATAAGAAGGAAACTCTAGTGAACCCAGCTGGGAATCACAATGGCTGCCGGGTCAGCTGGGGAGAATTAGGCTCACGGAATTCAACTGCTCCAGAGCCACTAATTAAACTGTCTTTTAAAGACTGTAACTTCTTGGATTTGCATCTGGGTAATGTGCTTCAGCTGCAGGGTCCTGTACACTATAGATCAAGTCTTCCTTCCGAAGGCTTCTCAGAGCAGCTGGGCCCTGGCCCTCCCACCACAGGCTCCCCTCTGTTTGTCTCCTCCCTGAGAGGGGGGCTTCCAGCTGCCCCCTAGCCAGTCCCTTCCTTCCCAGCAGCCACAGCAGCCCTCCCAAAACAAAGCCTCTGTTAAGTCACTTCCCTGATCAAACACCAATATGATAGTGTTGCATTGTCTAAAGACTTTCTATCATATTACAGACTAAGAACAAAAACCTTGACCTGGACCCTGCCAGGAATGGGGCCCCACTTTATCCTTCAGGGGGTCCACTCCCTGCATGCAAAGTCTTAAACTTCAGCCAAATTGGGTGACCAGCTGCTGTGCAGGAGGCCCCCCAGGACTCTCTACGTTATCTCGAGTTTTCATTACCAGAATCCTCACTTTTTTCTCCTCCCTTGGAGATTAAGTGACTTATCCATCACATTCAACTGCAAGAGTAACTGAGCAACTCAACCAACTCCACACACCGTGGAGCCACACGGCCTGTGTTGAAATCCCAGCTCCACCAGTCACTGGCTATGAGACCCTTGGCAAGTCATGAGACTGTGACATAAGGCTATGAGACTCATGGCCAGACTCACTGGCTATGAGACCCTTGTGCCTTAGTCTGTAAATGGGGCACATTGCAGATGTCTCAGGTTACAGTTGCCTCAACCGCAAACAATAGTTACCTCACAATAAGGGTTAAATTAATTAATATTTGTAGTAATAGGCAGAGTAGTGCCTGTAATGCAGCAAATGCTATGTGTTACATGTAACAACAATAACAACACATACATCCTCCCTGTGTTCTCAGAGTTGCTTGCACACAGTAAGAGTAGAGACTACACTAAGTCTAGTTGTAACATGAATCCAAGTTAACCAACTAGCCACTTCTTAGTACTGCTGTGTCAACAAACCTCACTCCCTTGGTGATGCAGTATACATAGAATATAGATCTCTCTAGGGAGTGACCCCATGTTCAGATAAGACTAAAACATGATTCTAGCCTCAAAAGAGAAACACAATTTTTCAGCAAATGTTGGTAGTATGCCTCCTTCTGTCTCTCCTCACCAATGAGCATGACCTGCTTATAATTTCTACCTCCACTCCATTCTGGTTTCCATTTTTGGCTGCTCTGTGCTTGCAGCTTCTAGGCTTCACTGGGAGTCAAAGATCCCAAATGTTAAGATCGTTCCGAAGAGCATGCTGGCAAATGTCCTAAATGTGCTGAGCCAGATGACAAGCATCCATCTCCGATGAAGGAAGTATCCAACTGAAATGATGGGCACCATATGAGAAGGAGAATCCCAAGGCATGACGGAGACCAGAGGTGCTGCAGACCCACTGTCCGTTTCTGCCCGGATGGGGAAGGAAGGCAGGATGCAGTGAAGCCTGTGCCACTGCCCCACAAGCCTCTCTCGAGTGACTTCACACCATTATCGGTCTGATACTAATTTGAGACAATGCCCAATCGCATCACAACAAATTAGCCACAGACACGTGATAGCAATCAACTCAGGGGGCGAGCCTGAGTGCGGGCTGGGGGATTCCCCAGCTCCGTGAGCCGCACGCTCCCACAGATGTTTCTAAAAGCCTCTTCCCAGAGGCCCATTTAGAGAGAAATTAAATGCAACTTCGACTTAATTAACGTTTTAAATGATAATGAATACAATGTAGATTCATAGGAGGCATTTACATTGTGTTGTAAAATTGATAAAAATTTAATAACTCTTTGTTAATAAGTTATGTCTCCCCAGACCCGTAAAGCCTAAGGCGCTGCAAACTCCAGACTGGGTCTAATCGAGGCTCCTGGTGCAGGTGGAGGAAGGAGGCAGAGATGGACTTGACATTTGCTCCAAGCCTGCTCTAATTCAAACCTCTGCTTGTTCATCAGTACTTCATTTCATACAGTAAAGGTCAGGATTTGGGCTCAAGGCAGAGCCTTGACAAGAAAGCTCAAGTGGAAGGCGGGCTGGCCCTGGCATCTGTCGCCTGAGATAGTGGAGGAGGATGGAAGATGAGGAGCTAACTGGCCACATCTGCCCTCCACCATGGAGGTAAGAGGAAGCAGCCACTGCCTGGTGGTAGAAGCTGTCAGGATGAGTATCCTGACAACCGGCCACTGTCCTGAAATAAAAAAGCAAACATGATTTCTATGTCACCTTGCATAAGGGCCTCTTCTGGGCTTATGTGAGGCATGCCAACATCTTTTCTAGTTTGTCCTTAAAGAGCCGAGTCATTTATTACAGCACGGTGTCCCTGGGAAGAGAGTTGTCCCATGATGGGGTATACACAAAGGACCCTGTCAGCTTCCCTCATTCTGACCTTTCTACTTCTTGTTTCCCAATCCTGTTTCAAAGAATTTCTTTTGAGAAGTTGGCTGCCTTTTGCCTACTGTTCCTGTCTCCTTTCATCTACCTGCAGTACATCTTCATAGTGTATTCATCTTCAGGAATTCAATCACACTCTTGTTTGGAAGGTGGTGGAAGCACAACAAGGTCTCCAAATACAAGCCAGTGACTTTACCTGACACTCAACTGAAACAATCAGCTATTTATTCTGGTGGAGAACCCAGTGTGTTGGGAGCTTTTGACAGACGAGTGATGTAAAGGATCCTTCTCAAAGGCAATTTTACCCGAGCATGATTTCTGCCTCACAATGCTGATTTAAGAAGCTGCCCACTGCACAGAGTGAGCTAGGGCCCAGAGTAAGGTATACTTCCAGTCAATCTATGGCTCAGTGTGGCTATCACAAAATCAAGCAAGAGGCAGTGGCTTCTGTAGCCTCGCCTGCTACCAACAAGAGTGTCCTAAGAAGCCCCTTCCAGGCCGGGGGCGGTGGCTCAAGCCTGTAATCCCAGCACTTTGGGAGGCCGAGATGGGCGGATCACAAGGTCAGGAGATCGAGACCATCCTGGCTAATACGGTGAAACCCTGTCTCTACTTAAAATACAAAAAACTAGCCGGGCGACGAGGCGGGCGCCTGTAGTCCCAGCTACTCAGGAGGCTGAGGCAGGAGAATGGCGTAAACCCGGGAGGCGGAACTTGCAGTGAGCTGAGATCCGGCCACTGCACTCCAGCCTGGGTGGCAGAGCAAGACTCCGTCTCAAAAAAAAAAAAAAGAAGCCCCTTCCAGGTCCATCACTAGGTCTTAGTCACAGGCGACAACCCAACGGCTGGCTAGGCCGATCTGCCACTCTGTTTTTACTTCCTGCAATGAAGTACTAAGGGTCAAATCAGGACGCATGGGCCAGGGTAACTAAAGAGCCAGGGGAGAACCCAAAGGCTCTGGTAGTGCTTGGTGTGCACAGGTGTGATGGATATTGACAGAGAGAGAGCGCGCGCTCACATGAGCATGGCAAGCATGGGAAGATGGAAGAAAATGGAGACTCAGACGAACGGGCTTTAAAAGAATACATGAAAACTATGATCACATTGATTTGTGCTTATTATCCTTGGCTCTCTTTTTTTGTCTTTTTCTCGCTGGTAGTGGTGGTGGAAAGAGGGGAATCATTGCTTTTAGGGCCCAGAAGTAAAATAAGCAAATAGAATTTAGGATTGGGGAATTTGAGGAAGTCGCCCAAAACTGCACATAAAATGAATGAGATAATTATAGGCTGTTGATTTTTAAATGTAGCTTATTAAATTAACTCTCCTTTAACAGGTGTTGGAGACAGTCAGGATAGGGTGTGTCCTATTATAGACATTTTCCTAGAGCTGTTTCCACCCCTTGCCCTTGTATCTGATTTTATGTACTTCAAAATGCCATTAGTTCACTCCAGTGACTTTAGTTCTATTGACAATGTTAATTCTCTGCCTGTACAAACCAAAGGCTACTCGGGATAAGCTGATTTTTGTTTATTATCTGACAAGACTCGAGATTACACTAAACTGATTTTGGTATGTCTCCCTTCAACCTAACCATATTGGACTTCTCTCAGCTTAACCATCAGAGTTAAATGCCTTCTTGTATTATATTTATACCTGAAATAAAAGTCATATATAATTTAAAATTAGCTACAGTAGTTTGCAAAAGGATGCATGTAATTGTGCCAGTCTAAACTATTAGTAAATTGAAAGGTTGGTGTCAGTGATCACACATGTACTTTAGCTAAAGCTGGTTCCAAGTGCAAGTCTAAAGGTCTGCTTCTCTTCTACCATATGATTAATTTGTTTGTGCCAGAGTTACTGATGCTTTGTGACCAGAATCATGTCAGGCAGGTCTCAGCAGGTCTGAATCAATATGGTCCTGCGTTGCCACTGCATCATAATTTTAATTGTCCCTTTCTATTACACTTAGCAATCAGATAGCAGGCAAGACTGAAATAACAAGAATAAACTTCTGAAGAGAGAGAAAGGTCCATTTTACAAAATTATAGTGGGAAGAAATCATACTGATTGGAATCTACTTCTGTATTTATGTGCAAGTGTATGTTGCTAGACATTCATTTTTTACATTTAATAGTACTAGAACACAGCTACTTATGAAAAAGCCAAGGCCCACACCATCCTGATGTCTTTTGAGAGAGCTGGGACTCCTGCCCAGGACCATCTGAAGTGGAAACAAAACCAAGATGATCATAAAATGACACTCTATGCACTGATTCTAGCCTACCATATTGAGCATTTCAGTCTTGCCAGAAATAAAATCCTTTTGTGATGAATCCTTATCGGTCACAATTTGCCTTACTTTTCTGACACCTTTTATTTTGATTTTTGTCTTTCCTTAACTAGTCTTTCCCCTCTGAAGGTCTTTTGGTCAACACAGTCTGGCCTTCCATCTCCTCCTGAGTTCCACAGAAGACAACTATCATAATAGCACATGACTTAACCGATCCACGGTAATGGGCCACACCTCCATAGAGGGGTGCACTGAGCAGGCAGCCCCTGCTGTTAGAAGGCAGGTTTTCAGAACTGTGTGAACACTTTTAATATATTACCATTCCTCTGGGAGCCAGCTACTTCTCTTCCCACTTCAGAAAACACATAATGGGACTTTGTGTTTCAATTTAACATCCCTTGAAAACGGAAATTTTCCCCTTATAAGAAAAAAAAAAATAGAGTAAAGAGGGAGACGAAAGGCAAGAGAGAAATGAATTAGGCAGTCTCCAAAGCACACTGGCTCAACCGGGAAACTGCGACCAAAGCAAGCTCCATAATAGTATAATGACCTTTAATGAGTGTCTTGGGAAACAATACAGCCCTAGCATAAAAGACAAAGGGCAAAACTCATCATGGCTCTGCTGACACTAATTCAAAATGATTTTCAGAACAACTAAAGAATGTAAGAGAAGTAATCTGATCCGCCCATCTGACCTCACTTTGATTCAGGGGCCCTTCTCCTGCCATTTCTAATTGTCAAACCCTCTACATTTCACATCTGTTCATATTTAATGAAAAGCCCACTCTCACCACTGCTCTTGAGTCAACTTGCTCTGTCAAATGGGCACCACCCAACTCCACCACCAGCGAGGGATGCCTGGGGATTGCTATTGGAGTGCTGCCAGTGGAATTTCACGTAGAGACAGACATTTTTTTAATTGGAGAAGAAGGGCTTATGCGGGCCCAAGAAGGGGCTCAAATTGGAATGGATTTTTCTAACTTATTATTAATGGTCAAAGGTGAGTCTCACACAGGGATGGATGAAATCTGCTTTTGTTTGATGGAGTGATGACGGCAGGATGACTGATGAAACAGAGAAGGCAAACCGCCCCCTGAGCTGTCAGTACCAGTTAAGGCTCCAACATGCAGCCCAAAGCTCCACGTGTTCCCTGGTGGGGGCTGATTTTGGAGGCACAGGAGGGACAACATGCCACTCACAGGATGTTTCTTAGAGAATGGGACAATCCCACCCCAAGATTTTCTTCTCCCTGGTCTCCATCAACGGTTGGATTAAATTGCACAGCTGAGAAATCCCTCTAATTAAGATTTCTCTTGGATATAATGGAAATTATACACACTGGGCACCATGGGGTCTACGTGGGGGACACAGAGTTTGCTGTGACTGGTATTGTTGGCCAGCACCAGGACATGACCAAGGGGCCCTAGCTCAGAGCCACAGTGGCTCCTTTCTCTTCTCCACTGAATCTAGGCTAAGGTTTTAGAGCCTCATGATTATTTGAGAACAGAAGTTGTGCATTAGGCAGAAGGGTAAGCTGGGGGGGGCTTGTGGTTACTTTCACCACCATCAGTCAAAGAGATGTGACCAATTCATGCCACCTCAGGCCCTCCTCTGCTCTTCCTCCCCAGCGCCTATCTTTGAACGTGGTATCTTGCCGCACATCGTAGACAGACAAGTTCTCTGTGCAGCTGTGCCCTAGCTTATCTCTGTACTGGCATAGGAACTACAGAGAACTCTTCAGGGGAAAATAAAGTGATAAGGATTCATATGGCAGCATCTAAGGATTTTAACAGAAATCTTTCCAAGATTTTAGGCCCATGGGGCAGTCCACACTCCCTCTCAATGCAACCTCCATTAGGTATCACTTTGAAGTGAATCCCGTCCCTTGGCACTGCTCTGGAGCAGCAGGAAATCGTGAATCAGAGAGGACGACTCTCTGGTCCTAGATGAAAGTTTTCCAAATGCCTCCAATACGGCTCGATGCACAGATCATGCTTTGCACTTGAACTTCGGGCCCAAACATAAGCACCTGGCATGGCACACAGTGAAGTCCCAGTTTCTTGAGCCCCAGAGGCCTCATGGATCCCTGCTACACAGCCGCACTCCGCTGGGAACAGCCTCAACACCAGCACAGGGGAGTCAAGCCAGTTCATTTTCCATGGGAATAAATGCTTAAGAGCTCAGTGATCTTCTTCCTCTTGTTGTCAGTATACACCTACCCCTGCTGGGGAAAGTGTAGCTCAACCAGCTCTGAGCACTTGGAAGGCGAGAGGACAGGGAGCAAGAGGTTAGCAATAAATGTGTTGGGTGCTCTAAAGAGGAAGGGAGGAAGTGCAGAAACGAGAAGCATCTCTTACCTTCTATGCTACCAAAACATGAAAACAAAGTTAGTTATACTTCAAGTAAAGTCCTCCAGTGGAACCACAGCCCCTTTGGCACTTGGACCAAGACCCACAGTCCCAGGGTCTCAAACTGGAGCTTTCAGGAACTTCACTTATGAACCATATCAGGAAAACAGCAAAGTCCATGGTGAAGGCAAGGATAAGGGAGGTCTCAGGAAACTGACACATCTCAGCCTTGCCAGCTACTAGCTGCATAACCTTGACAGGTTCTTTAACATCTCTGAGCTTGTGGATGACAAAGAAGACTGATATCAGAGGCCTGTGCTATGGACTCAGGGAAATCACAGAGGTTTCTGACTTAAATTTTTTGTTGGCATTTGGAATCACAATTGCTATAAGATACCTTAGTTAAACAGGGGCTATACTATTGGAAAAATGAAATATATTAATGGAACAGTCCTTCAAAATAGTCATCTTTATGAGAAAAAGCTCTGGAATCCACTAGCCCAATGCAGGCTGACAGACATAGAATACTCTTTTCCAGAACAAAAGACAAAATCTGTCACTGGAGGAATGAGGCACAGGTTAGAGAGACACCGTGAAAAGAAAAAAAAAATACATATTTTAT